>NC_047110.1:19546044-19858544 GCF_902500255.1 Thalassophryne amazonica | reverse complement strand
CATTGAAGGACATATCCTGATCAAAAATGACTCCAAGATTTCTCACAGTATTACTGGAGGTCAGGGTAATGCCATCCAGAGTAAGGATCTGGTTAGACACCATGTTTCTAAGATTTGTGGGGCCAAGTACAATAACTTCAGTTTTATCTGATTTTAAAAGCAGGAAATTAGAGGTCATCCATGTCTTTATGTCTGTAAGACAATCCTGCAGTTTAGCTAATTGGTGTGTGTCCTCTGGCTTCATGGATAGATAAAGCTGAGTATCATCTGCGTAATAATGAAAATTTAAGCAATGCTGTCTAATAATACTGCCTAAGGGAAGCATGTATAAAGTGAATAAAATTGGTCCTAGCACAGAACCTTGTGGAACTCCATAATTAACCTTAGTCTGTGAAGAAGATTCCCCATTTACATGAACAAATTGTAATCTATTAGATAAATATGATTCAAACCACCGCAGCGCAGTGCCTTTAATACCTATGGCATGCTCTAATCTCTGTAATAAAATTTTATGGTCAACAGTATCAAAAGCAGCACTGAGGTCTAACAGAACAAGCACAGAGATGAGTCCACTGTCTGAGGCCATAAGAAGATCATTTGTAACCTTCACTAATGCTGTTTCTGTACTATGATGAATTCTAAACCCTGACTGAAACTCTTCAAATAGACCATTCCTCTGCAGATGGTCAGTTAGCTGTTTTACAACTACCCTTTCAAGAATTTGTGAGAGAAAAGGAAGGTTGGAGATTGGCCTATAATTAGCTAAGATAGCTGGGTCAAGTGATGGCTTTTTAAGTAATGGATTAATTACTGCCACCTTAAAAGCCTGTGGTACATATCCAACTAATAAAGACAGATTGATCATATTTAAGATCAAAGCATTAATTAATGGTAGGGCTTCCTTGTGCAGCCTGGTAGGAATGGGGTCTAATAGACATGTTGATGGTTTGGAGGAACTAACTAATGAAAATAACTCAGACAGGACAATCAGAGAGAAAGAGTCTAACCAAATACGGGCATCACTGAAAACAGCCAAAGAGAATGATATGTCTTTGGAATGGTTATGAGTAATTTCTTCTCTAATAGTTAAAATTTTATTAGCAAAGAAGGTCATGAAGTCATTACTAGTTAAAGTTAAATGAATACTCGGCTCAATAGAGCTCTGACTCTTTGTCAGCCTGGCTACAGTGCTGAAAAGAAACCTGGGGTTGTTCTTATTTTCTTCAATATGATGAGTAGTAAGATGTCCTAGCTTTACGGAGGGCTTTTTTTATAGAGCAACAGACTCTTTTTCCAGGCTAAGTGAAGATCTTCTAAATTAGTGAGACGCCATTTCCTCTCCAACTTACGGGTTATCTGCTTGTGGACGATAGATAACAAAATAAAACTGGTTTTTGGGACTTCCAATTTGGATGGACAAGACTAAGAGACAAGCTTTCAAATGAATTAAAGCTCTGTGTTGTGTGGGCCACTGAAGAGGAGGTACTGCTGGCCCACCACCACCAGAGGGCGCCCTGCCTGGAGTGCGGGCTCCAGGCACCAGAGGGCGCTGCCGCCTCACAGGAGCAGCCAGGGTGACAGCTGTCACCCATCACCTGAGACAGCTGACAGCAATCATCAGAGGGGTATATCAGCAGGACGGCATCTCCACCTCATTGCCGAGATATCGTCTCTACCGAGGAGGTAACATATCCAGCCGACTATATCAACCTTGAATACTTTTTGCCTTTATACAGAGAGAGAGAAGAGCAGCAGGAGACAGTGTTGGATAAGTACTCACACTCCTGCACTTCAGTGTTTACTTGACGAGAGGGGGAGGTGGTGTTACCACCGTCCGTGTTGCTGGGTGCAGCGCACCCACCTCTGAACTGTTTTGTTCCTCGCCAGCAGTACCAGATCCGACAAGCGGAGGCAGTGGTCACCTGGGAGTTCGGGACTTGGCGGCTCCAGTATTCCGGGGTTCGGTGGCGGTGGAAATCGAGTGGTTCCGGTTCGACTTGGACAGACGTCTCCTACCTTCGAGCCTGCCCACACGACACCATTGGAATTCGGCTTGTTCCCGAAATTGTAATCTGTTGTGTTTGTTGTGCGAGTTTCACAACAGTAAGCTTGTTATTTGACTTACTCCATTGTCCGTTCATTTGCGCCCCCTGTTGTGGGTCCGTGTTCCTACACTTTCACAACAGGATATCTCGGCCAGCGTCATGGATCCCGAGGGGCGTCAACCGGCTGTTGAACGGCCAATGGAAGAACAGGGCGCACAGGCGTCCGCAGGAGGGGTGATCGGTGAGTTGCAGCGGATCCTCACCGCTTTCACGACTCGGTTGGATTTGATGACCGAGCAGAACGTCCTCCTGAACCGCAGGGTGGAGGCTCTCGCCGCGCAGGTGGAAGCGCGCCCTCCGGCCGCCGCTGCGGCTCTCCCTCCCGTCGACCCTGTGCGTAACAGTGACGTTCCACTGGTCGTTCAACGACCCCTCCCACCTTCCCCTGAAGCATACATAAGCCCCCCAGAGCCGTACGGAGGCTGTGTGGAGATGTGCGCGGATTTCCTTATGCAGTGTTCGCTCGTCTTCGCACAGCGTCCCGTCATGTACGCGACCGACGCTAGCAAAGTAGCTTATGTGATAAATCTGCTTCGTGGTGAGGCACGCGCTTGGGCTACAGCGCTCTGGGAGCAAAATTCACGGCTCCTTCAGACATATGATGGGTTTGTGAGGGAGTTCAGAACAGTGTTCGATCACCCAAATAGAGGAGAGACCGCTTCAGCCGTGCTGCTGTCAATGAGACAGGGGCGCCGGAGCGCAGCTGCCTATGCAGTCGACTTCCGCATCGCGGCTGCGAGGTCCAGCTGGAATAGCACTGCCCTCCGCGCCGCCTTTGTAAACGGACTGTCGTTGGTCCTCAAGGAGCACCTGGTGGCTAAGGACGAACCGCGGGATTTAGATGGGCTCATCGATCTTGTCATACGATTAGACAATCGGTTAGAAGAGCGCCGTCGGGAACGAGACGAAGGGCGTGGCCAGGCACGCGTCGTCCCTCTCCCTTCTGGTTCCGACCGCGTTCCGCCCTCCCCACGCTCCACGGCCCCTGCGCTCCCTTGCGGTTAGAGCCCCCCCCGCTGACGAAGCTATGGACACGAGTAGGGCAACATTTAGGGCACCGGTTACACAAAGGCTGGCCCACGGGGCGTGTTTTGTTTGTGGCTCGATTGAGCATCAATTAAGAGACTGCCCCGAGCGGTTAAACACCAACGCCCGCCCCTAGAAACTGGGCTAGGGGTGGGCCGAGACATTCACGTGGGACACACCCACATTGCCACACGACTCCCAGTTACCATCCTGTATGAGGATTTAACCCTGAAGGCCCCAGCACTGGTGGACACGGGCTCAGAAGGGAATTTGCTAGACAGCAAATGGGCCAGGGAGATAGGGTTCCCTCTGGTGGCGCTTACCTCGCCTGTGCAGGTATGGGCGCTAGATGGCTCCCTACTCCCTCCAATCACTCACAAGACACCACCAGTAACTCTGGTGGTGTCGGGGAATCACCGGGAGGAGATCGAGTTTTTTGTGACTCCGGCCACCTCCCGTGTGATTTTAGGGTTCCCTTGGATGTTGAAACACAATCCCCAGATCGATTGGCCGTCCGGGGTAGTGGTTCAGTGGAGCGAGACCTGCCATCGGGTATGTTTAGGTTCCTCGGTTCCTCCCGGTTCCCAGGCCAAGGAGGAGGTCAGAGCCCTGCCCAATCTAGGGACGGTTCCGGTGCAGTACCATGACCTTGCGGAGGTGTTTAGCAAGGATCTGGCGCTCACCCTTCCCCCGCACCGCCCGTATGATTGTGCCATTGATTTGGTTCCAGGTGTTGAGTTCCCGTCCAGTAGGCTGTACAACCTGTACGACCTGAACGCGAATCAATGGAGACCTACATCCGGGACTCTTTGGCTGCCGGGTTGATCCGGAATTCCACCTCCCCGATGGGTGCGGGTTTCTTTTTTGTGGGGAAAAAGGATGGCGGATTACGTCCATGCATCGATTACAGGGGGCTGAACGAAATCACGGTTCGTAACCGATACCCCTTACCCTTGTTGGATTCGGTGTTCACGCCCCTGCATGGAGCTAAGATATTCACCAAGCTTGATCTTAGGAATGCGTATCACCTGGTTCGGATCCGAAGGGAGACGAGTGGAAGACGGCATTTAACACCCCGTTAGGTCATTTTGAGTACCTGGTCATGCCGTTCGGTCTGACAAACGCTCCCGCGACGTGCCAAGCATTGGTTAATGATGTCTTGCGGGACTTCCTGCACCGATTGTCTTCGTATATCTTGACGACATACTCATCTTTTCTCCGGATCCTGAGACCCATGTTCGACATGTACGTCAGGTCCTGCAGCGGTTATTGGAGAACCGGCTGTTTGTTAAGGCGAGAAGTATGAGTTTCACCGCACCTCTTTGTCCTTTCCTGGGGTTCATCATCTCCCCCAACTCCGTCGCTCCTGATCCGGCCAAGGTTGCGGCGGTGAGAGACTGGCCCCAACCCACAAGCCGTAGGAAGCTGCAACAGTTCCTCGGCTTTGCTAATTGTCTACACGAGGTTCATTAAGGGCTACAGGTCAGGTAGTAGCCCCCTGGACAGCCCTGACCTCAACAAAAGTCCCCTTCACCTGGTGCGGATCGTTGCAATGCCGTGTTCAAGGAGTTGAAACGGCGCTTCTCGTCTGCACCCGTTCTGGTGCAGCCCGATCACTAGTCGCCAGTTAGTGGTTGAAGTGGACGCCTCGGACTCAGGGATAGGAGCTGTGCGTCCCAGAGCAGGAAGACCGATAAGGTCCTTCATCCGTGTGCCTATTTTCCCGCAGGTTGACCCCGGCCGAACGGAACTATGACGTCGGCAATCGAGAGCTCCTTGCGGTGAAAGAGGCTCTTGAAGAGTGCAGACATCTGTTGGAGGGAACGTCTGTGCCATTCATGGTTTTCACTGACCACCGGAACCTGGAGTATATCAGGACCGCCAAGCGGCTGAATCCCAGGCAAGCCCGCTGGTCACTGTTCTTCGGCCGTTTTGACTTCCGCATCACCTACCGGCCCGGGACCAAGAACCAGAGATCGGATGCCTTGTCCCGGGTACACGAAGACGAAGTCAAAACGGAGTTGTCGGATCCACCGGAACCCATCATCCCGGAGTCCACTATCGTGGCCACCCTCACCTGGGACGTAGAGAGAACCGTCCGGGAGGCCCTGGCACGAAGCCCAGACCCCGGGACTGGACCGAAGAACAGACTTTACGTCCCACCAGAAGCTAGGGCTGCAGTCCTGGACTTCTGTCACGGCTCTAAGCTCTCCTGTCATCCAGGGGTGCGAAGAACCGTGGCAGTTGTCCGGGCAGCGCTTCTGGTGGGCGTCCCTGGAGGCCCGACGTCCGGATTATATCCAGGCCTGTACCACCTGCGCCAGGGGCAAGGCCGACCATCGCAAGGCTCCGGGACTGCTACAAGCCGCTGCCCGTGCCTCATCGCCCCTGGTCCCACATCGGCCTGGATTTTTGTCACGGGCCTCCCGCCGTCCCAGGAAACACCGTCATCCTCACGATAGTGGACCGATTCTCCAAGGCGGCCCACTTCGTGGCCCTCCCGAAGCTCCCAACAGCCCAGGAGACGGCAGACCTCCTGGTCCACCACTCGTCCGGCTGCATGGGATTCCATCAGACATCGTCTCCGATCGCGGTCCCCAGTTCTCCTCGCATGTCTGGAGGAGCTTCTGCCGGGAACTGGGGGACACGGTCAGTCTTTCGTCCGGATACCACCCCCAAACCAACGGGCAAGCAGAGCGGGCCCAATCAAGAGATGGAGCAGACCCTGCGATGCGTGACAGCCGCGCACACCGGCGGCCTGGAGTACCCATCTGGCCTGGATCGAGTACGCCCACACAGCCAGTGTCGTCAGCCACCGGCCCTCTCCCCCTTTGAGGTGTGTTTGGGATATCAGCCCCCCGTGTTTCCGGTGGTGAGGGAGAGGTCGGTGTGCCCTCGGTCCAGGCCCACCTACGGAAGTGCCGTCGGGTGTGGCGTGCCGCCCGCTCTGCTTTGCTGAAGGCCCGGATGAGGACAAAGGCCCATGCAGACCGTCGGCGAACCCCGGCCTCTACGTATCGTCCCGGGCAGGAAGTGTGGTTGTCCACCAAGGACATCCCACTACAAGTGGCCTCCCCGAAATTGCAAGATAGATACATAGGTCCTTTCAAGATCCTCAAGGTCATCAATCCCGCCGCAGTGAGGCTTCAGCTTCCGGCCTCACTGCGGATCCATCCAGTGTTCCACGTGTCAAAGATCAAGCCCCATCACACCTCGCCCCTATGTACACCCGGTCCGGCACCACCTCCTGCCCGGATCATCGATGGCGAGCCGGCTTGGACTGTGCGCCGGCTTTTGGATGTCCGACGGATGGGCCGGGGCTTTCAATATCTGGTGGACTGGAGGGGTACGGTCCCGAAGAACGCTCCTGGGTGAAGAGGAGCTTCATCCTGGACCCGGCCTTCCTGGCCGACTTCTACCGCCGCCACCCGGACAAGCCCGGTCGAGCGCCAGGAGGCGCCCGTTGAGGGGGGGGGGTCCTGTTGTGCGGGCTC
Organism: Thalassophryne amazonica; assembly: GCF_902500255.1. Taxonomy (NCBI): domain Eukaryota; kingdom Metazoa; phylum Chordata; class Actinopteri; order Batrachoidiformes; family Batrachoididae; genus Thalassophryne; species Thalassophryne amazonica. The sequence goes on along the minus strand of NC_047110.1, from coordinate 19,851,919 downwards.
CAGGTACCAGAGGGCGCTGCCGCCTCACAGGAGCAGCCAGGGTGACAGCTGTCACCCATCACCTGAGACAGCTGACAGTAATCATCAGAGGGGTATATCAGCAGGACGGCATCTCCACCTCATTGCCGAGATATCGTCTCTACCGAGGAGGTAACGTATCCAGCCAACTATATCAACCTTGAATACTTTTTGCCTTTATACAGAGAGAGAGAAGAGCAGCAGGAGACAGTGTTGGATAAGTACTCACACTCCTGCACTTCAGTATTTACTTGACGAGAGGGGGAGGTGGTGTTACCACCGTCCGTGTTGCTGGGTGCAGCGCACCCACCTCTGACTGTTTTTGTTCCTCGCCAGCAGTACCAGATCCGACAAGCGGAGGCAGTGGTCACCTGGGAGTTCGGGACTTGGCGGCTCCAGTATTCCCAGGGTTCGGTGGCGGTGGAAATCGAGTGGTTCCGGTTCGACTTGGACAGACATCTCCTACCTTCGAGCCTGCCCACACGACACCATTGGAATTCGGCTTGTTCCCGAAATTGTAATCTGTTGTGTTTGTTGTGCGAGTTTCACAACAGTAAAGCTTTGTTATTTGACTTACTCCATTGTCCGTTCATTTGCGCCCCCTGTTGTGGGTCCGTGTTCCTACACTTTCACAACACTCTGTCTGGGTTTTTGATTAATTAATAAGCTGGAATGGAAGATTGCTGCTAATCCTCCGCCCCGGCCCGTGCTACGAGCATTCTGACAGTTAGTGTGACTCGGGGGTGTTGACTCATTTAAACCAACATATTCATCCTGCTGTAACCAGGTTTCTGTAAGGCAGAATAAATCAATATGTTGATCAATTATTATATCATTTACCAACAGGGACTTAGAAGAGAGAGACCTAATGTTTAATAGACCACATTTAACTGTTTTAGTCTGTGGTGCAGTTGAAGGTGCTATATTATTTTTTCTTTTTGAATTTTGATGCTTAAATAGATTTTTGCTGGTTATTGGTGGTCTGGGAGCAGGCACCGTCTCTACGGGGATGGGGTAATGAGGGGATGGCAGGGGGAGAGAAGCTGCAGAGAGGTGTGTAAGACTACAACTCTGCTTCCTGGTCCCAACCCTGGATAGTCACGGTTTGGAGGGTTTAATAAAATTGGCCAGATTTCTAGAAATGAGGGCCCAGAGAAAACTACAGAGTCCGACATTGTTTTTGCAAAGCATTGTGGCTTGGCATTGTCTTGCTGAAATTAGCAGGGACATCCCTGAAAAAGACGATGCTTGGATGGCGGCATGTGTTGCTCCAAAACCTGGATGTACCTTTCATTGATGGTGCCATCACAGATGTGTAAGTTGCCCATGCCATGGGCACTAACCCCCATCACAGATGCTGGCTTTTGAACTTTCCGTTGGTAACAAATCTGGATGGTCTTTTCCTCTTTGTCTGGAGGACATGAAATCCCTGATTTCCAAAAACAATTTGAAATGTGGACTCATCAGACCACAGCACACTTTTCCACTTTCTGTCTGTCCATTCAAATGAGTTCTGGCCCAGAGAAGATGGCTGCGCTTCTGGATGTTGTTGATGTATGGCTTTCGCTTTGCATGGCAGAGTTTTAATTTGCACTTGTAGACTTAGCGACGGAACTGTGTTAACTGCAATGGTTTTCTGAAGTTGTTTCCGAAGCCCATGTGGTAAGATCCTTTAGGTGAGAGCGAACCACCAGTGACTGGTGGTTCGCTTTCACTGCGGTATTGTATCACTTCCTGTTCCGGAGCACAGCTGTGTTTTTCTGTATCTGTTAGCTGTTTAATCTGCGCAGTTAGATTGATCTAGTTATCTAGATTACGATTTGTTTCCCAGTGTAATCTTCACGTGCCTTAACTAAAGCACTCCTTCTGCTGAATCACCTCTAAATTATTTACACCATTATTCACTTTGCGGGTTTTAGGATCCGCTAGCTTAGCACAGCTACTAGCTCTTAGCCGATTAGCATGGCGACTTCTCATGTCTCTCCCGCACTTTTCTGCTCTGGGTGTGAAATGTTTAGTTATTCCTCGGCCTCCTTTAGCAGTAACGGTACTTGTAATAAGTGTAGCTTATTCATAGCTTTGGAGGCCAGGCTGGGCGAATTGGAGACTCGGCTCCGCACCGTGGAAAGTTCTACAGCTAGCCAGGCCCCTGTAGTCGTGCGGACCAAGGTAGCTTAGGCCGCCGTTAGTTCCCCTCTTCGCAGATCCCGAGCAGGCCGGGAAAGCAGGTGACTGTGAGGAGGAGCGTAGTTCTAAACAGAAGCCCCGTGTACACCGCCAACCCGTTCACATTTCTAACCGTTTTTCCCCACTCGACGACACACCCGCCAAGGATCAAACTCTGGTTATTGGCGACTCTGTTTTGAGAAATGTGAAGTTAGCGACACCAGCAACCATAGTCAATTGTCTTCCGGGGGCCAGAGCAGGCGACATTGAAGGAAATTTGAAACTGCTGGCTAAGGCTAAGCATAAATTTGGTAAGATTGTAATTCACGTCGGCAGTAATGACACCCGGTTACGCCAATCGGAGGTCATTAAAATTAACATTAAATCGGTGTGTAACTTTGCAAAAACAATGTCGGACTCTATAGTTTTCTCTGGGCCCCTCCCCAATCGGACCGGGAGTGACATGTTTAGCCGCATGTTCTCCTTGAATTGCTGGCTGTCTGAGTGGTGTCCAAAAAATGAGGTGGGCTTCATAGATAATTGGCAAAGCTTCTGGGGAAAACCTGGTCTTGTTAGGAGAGACGGCATCCATCCCACTTTGGATGGAGCAGCTCTCATTTCTAGAAATCTGGCCAATTTTCTTAAATCCTCCAAACTGTGACTATCCAGGGATGGGACCAGAAAGCAGAGTTGTAGTCTTACACACCTCTCTGCAGCTTCTCTCCCCCTGCCATCCCCTCATTACCCCATCCCCGTAGAGACGGTGTCTGCTCCCAGACCACCAATAACCAGCAAAAATCTATATAAGCATAAAAATTCAAAAAGAAAAAATAATATAGCACCTTCAACTGCACCACAGACTAAAACAGTTAAATGTGGTCTATTAAACATTAGGTCTCTCTCTTCTAAGTCCCTGTTGGTAAATGATATAATAATTGATCAACATATTGATTTATTCTGCCTTACAGAAACCTGGTTACAGCAGGATGAATATGTTAGTTTAAATGAGTCAACACCCCCGAGTCACACTAACTGTCAGAATGCTCGTAGCACGGGCCGGGGCAGAGGATTAGCAGCAATCTTCCATTCCAGCTTATTAATTAATCAAAAACCCAGACAGAGCTTTAATTCATTTGAAAGCTTGACTCTTCGTCTTGTCCATCCAAATTGGAAGTCCCAAAAACCAGTTTTATTTGTTATTATCTATCGTCCACCTGGTCGTTACTGTGAGTTTCTCTGTGAATTTTCAGACCTTTTGTCTGACTTAGTGCTTAGCTCAGATAAGATAATTATAGTGGGTGATTTTAACATCCACACAGATGCTGAGAATGACAGCCTCAACACTGCATTTAATCTATTATTAGACTCTATTGGCTTTGCTCAAAATGTAAATGAGTCCACCTACCACTTTAATCATATCTTAGATCTTGTACTGACTTATGGTATGGAAATAGAAGACTTAACAGTATTCCCTGAAAACTCCCTTCTGTCTGATCATTTCTTAATAACATTTACATTTACTCTGATGGACTACCCAGCAGTGGGGAATAAGTTTCATTACACTAGAAGTCTTTCAGAAAGCGCTGTAACTAGGTTTAAGGATATGATTCCTTGTTTATGTTCTCTAATGCCATATACCAACACAGTGCAGAGTAGCTACCTAAACTCTGTAAGTGAGATAGAGTATCTCGTCAATAGTTTTACATCCTCATTGAAGACAACTTTGGATGCTGTAGCTCCTCTGAAAAAGAGAGCTTTAAATCAGAAGTGCCTGACTCCGTGGTATAACTCACAAACTCGTAGCTTAAAGCAGATAAACCGTAAGTTGGAGAGGAAATGGCGTCTCACTAATTTAGAAGATCTTCACTTAGCCTGGAAAAAGAGTCTGTTGCTCTATAAAAAAGCCCTCCGTAAAGCTAGGACATCTTTCTACTCATCACTAATTGAAGAAAATAAGAACAACCCCAGGTTTCTTTTCAGCACTGTAGCCAGGCTGACAAAGAGTCAGAGCTCTATTGAGCTGAGTATTCCATTGACTTTAACTAGTAATGACTTCATGACTTTCTTTGCTAACAAAATTTTAACTATTAGAGAAAAAATTACTCATAACCATCCCAAAGACGTATCGTTATCTTTGGCTGCTTTCAGTGATGCCGGTATTTGGTTAGACTCTTTCTCTCCGATTGTTCTGTCTGAGTTATTTTCATTAGTTACTTCATCCAAACCATCAACATGTTTATTAGACCCCATTCCTACCAGGCTGCTCAAGGAAGCCCTACCATTATTTAATGCTTCGATCTTAAATATGATCAATCTATCTTTGTTAGTTGGCTATGTACCACAGGCTTTTAAGGTGGCAGTAATTAAACCATTACTTAAAAAGCCATCACTTGACCCAGCTATCTTAGCTAATTATAGGCCAATCTCCAACCTTCCTTTTCTCTCATAAATTCTTGAAAGGGTAGTTGTAAAACAGCTAACTGATCATCTGCAGAGGAATGGTCTATTTGAAGAGTTTCAGTCAGGTTTTAGAATTCATCATAGTACAGAAACAGCATTAGTGAAGGTTACAAATGATCTTCTTATGGCCTCGGACAGTGGACTCATCTCTGTGCTTGTTCTGTTAGACCTCAGTGCTGCTTTTGATACTGTTGACCATAAAATTTTATTACAGAGATTAGAGCATGCCATAGGTATTAAAGGCACTGCGCTGCGGTGGTTTGAATCATATTTGTCTAATAGATTACAATTTGATCATGTAAATGGGGAATCTTCTTCACAGACTAAAGTTAATTATGGAGTTCCACAAGGTTCTGTGCTAGGACCAATTTTATTCACTTTATACATGCTTCCCTTAGGCAGTATTATTAGACGGTATTGCTTAAATTTTCATTGTTACGCAGATGATACCCAGCTTTATCTATCCATGAAGCCAGAGGACACACACCAATTAGCTAAACTGCAGGATTGTCTTACAGGCATAAAGACATGGATGACCTCTAATTTCCTGCTTTTAAACTCAGATAAACTGAAGTTATTGTACTTGGCCCCACAAATCTTAGAAACATGGTGTCTAACCAGATCCTTACTCTGGATGGCATTACCCTGACCTCTAGTAATACTGTGAGAAATCTTGGAGTCATTTTTGATCAGGATATGTCATTCAAAGCGCATATTAAACAAATATACTCAACAAAAATATAAACGCAACACTTTTGGTTTTGCTCCCATTTTGTATGAGATGAACTCAAAGATCTAAAACTTTTTCCACATACACAATATCACCATTTCCCTCAAATATTGTTCACAAACCAGTCGAAAGCTGTGATAGTGAGCACTTCTCCTTTGCTGAGATAATCCATCCCACCTCACAGGTGTGCCATATCAAGATGCTGATTAGACACCATGATTAGTGCACAGGTGTGCCTTAGACTGTCCACAATAAAAGGCCACTCTGAAAGGTGCAGTTTTGTTTTATTGGGGGGGATACCAGTCAGTATCTGGTGTGACCATCATTTGCCTCATGCAGTGCAACACATCTCCTTCGCATCATCCGTGAAGAGAACACCTCTCCAACGTGCCAAACGGCAGCGAATGTGAGCATTTGCCTACTCAAGTCGGTTACGACGACGAACTGGAGTCAGGTCGAGACCCCGATGAGGACGACGAGCATGCAGATGAGCTTCCCTGAGACGGTTTCTGACAGTTTGTGCAGAAATTCTTTGGTTATGCAAACCGATTGTTTCAGCAGCTGTCCGAGTGGCTGGTCTCAGATGATCTTGGAGGTGAACATGCTGGATGTGGAGGTCCTGGGCTGGTGTGGTTACACATGGTCTGCGGTTGTGAGGCTGGTTGGATGTACTGCCAAATTCTCTGAAACGCCTTTGGAGATGGCTTATGGTAGAGAAATGAACATTCAATACACGAGCAACAGCTCTGGTTGACATTCCTGCTGTCAGCATGCCAATTGCACGCTCCCTCAAATCTTGCGACATCTGTGGCATTGTGCTGTGTGATAAAACTGCACCTTTCAGAGTGGCCTTTTATTGTGGACAGTCTAAGGCACACCTGTGCACTAATCATGGTGTCTAATCAGGATCTTGATATGGCACACCTGTGAGGTGGGATGGATTATCTCAGCAAAGGAGAAGTGCTCACTATCACAGATTTATACTGGTTTGTGAACAATATTTGAGAGAAATGGTGATATTGCAGGGGCGTAGGTTTGCATATGGACCATAGGGACAAGTCACAACCAGTATTTTGGGATGGCAAAATAGTCCCTACCAATATTTAGAATTTTTTTTATATAACAAAATCATTCACTATTTTTTTGCGAACTCGATACTATAATTTTAGTCGTCACGTTTTGTGTTTTCGACGTGCCAGAGTGACAGGGTTACCATGTTGCAATTTCATTAGCTCACGTTCTTCTCACATGGACGTAAACAAAGCGCATCTCGTGGCAGGCAGTGCTTCATTTGTAAAGTGGGAGGTCCCGGAGCGCAGAGGATGGGTGGCTCCGGTGCAGTGTTGCCAGATGTACGATAATTATCGTATTTGTACGATAGTTTTGCCCTCTGTACGATGTATGATCAATAAATGTACGATCAATAAATGTACGATCAATAATGGGAAAAAAATCCAATATGTACGATAATTTGAGTTGGTTGCCCAAACACGCATCTCTCTCTGACACCCAAGAATCATTTTGCAGGTGTTGCACTCAGGCGGCATCAAATGCTGGCTTTGGGCGACCGGGACAAAGTCATTTGAAAGCCCGCCCCCTCTCCATACAAAGTAATGAGTTCCCATCCAATCTTTACCGTGACAGGAAGATTCCCCAACCAACATCTTTTTTTTTTTCTAAACTTTATTTCAACAAATGCAATAACAAACGAACAAAACACAAGAGCAAAGAGATATACAAGAAGAATAAAAAAAGTTAAAGTTCCTTATGGAGGTGTCAACATTTTTTCTGTGTTCAACAAAATCTGCACAAAGTGGCCATGGCATCGGATGACGACAGCGACCTCGAGGTTGAATTCGACTCTTTCTAGTCTGGTAATTAACACGTTTGTGTCCCTTCACAGAAAAAAAATCTTTCTAGTCTGGTAGTGCATTTGCTTGTGCATTTGCGTTCTTTTTTGTGCCATAGTTTCCCCATTACTATAATTACTGTTTAAAAATGTGACATAAAATTCTTTGTAATTAAAAAAAAAAAAACGCTAAAATAGCTACGTGGTATGCGTTTTGTTTGTGTACGATAATTTCTCCCAAAATACGATAATTTTGAGGTTTTTGGTACGATAGTTTCATATTTCATATCTGGCAACACTGCTCCGGTGCAGAAAAACAAGAAGGCGGGGGCTTGCGAACAATGCTGTGCGCCACACTTAAACTGCACAACCCACACAAACACGCACGCACACCTTCACAAATGACACTAACATCCTGCCTTTTCCTCAAAAATTACTACATTTATGTTTGCTGTCTGTCTCTCTACTTTTCTGTCACTTTTGCGTTCTTTTTCATACTTTTCCCTCGTTTCAAAAGTCACCGAACGCACTTTACCATAATATATGCAACATATAGCATACTGTTGGATAGCACGGGTTCTTGGTTTGCTGTCAGTGTTGAAATTTTTCAGCGTGAGGGCTTACATGAGAACTTACGGTAATGAGAATCAGCGGCGCACTAGTGTGAAACTTCCATGTTTTTCCTCTGCGTTATGACATCACAGGCTTACGTTTACCGTAATACACCATATATATCATTGTAAAGCCCTTTTTTTGTTGGCATATTAGGTTGCCAGATACCTACAACTGCATTATTGATGAAGAGAATAGATTATACATCTTGGTTGCAAAAACTTTTTTTTTTTTTTTTAGCTCCACAAGTATTTTTTTTGTTGTCTTGTTCTCTCAGGTGTAGGCCTATAGAATAGATTCGTGATTTTGGGTGCAATTTTGTTATTTAAGCTATTTGTTTGTCTGCCTACACACTTAATAATGTAAATAAAGTGTTAAATTATTCAGAATTATGTTGTCATATGTTATGTATTATGCTGTACTTGTGCGTCTAATGGTATGAGTGGGTTAGGGGGTGGTGGTGGTGGGCAGGGGGGCGGGGGGGTGGTATTGTCCCTATCAAAGCTGAGACCAAACCTATGCCCTTGTGATATTGTGTATGTGGAAAAAGTTTTAGATCTTTGAGTTCATCTCATACAAAATGGGAGCAAAACCAAAAGTGTTGCGTTTATATTTTTGTTGAGTATATGTAGGACTGCTTTTTTGCATTTACGCAATATCTCTAAAATTATAAAGGTCTTGTCTCAGAGTGATGCTGAAAAACTAATTCATGCATTTATTTCCTCTAGGCTGGACTATTGTAATTCATTATTATCAGGTTGTCCTAAAAGTTCCCTAAAAAGCCTTCATTTAATTCAAAATGCTGCAGCTAGAGTACTAACGGGACTAGAAGAGAGAGCATATCTCACCCATATTGGCCTCTCTTCAGTGGCTTCCTGTTAATTCTAGAATAGAATTTAAAATTCTTCTTCTTACTTATAAGGTTTTGAATAATCAGGTCCTATCTTATCTTAGGGACCTCGTAGTACCATATCACCCCAATAGAGCGCTTCGCTCTCAGACTGCAGGCTTACTTGTAGTTCCTAGGGTTTGTAAGAGTAGAATGGGAAGCAGAGCCTTCAGCTTTCAGGCTCCTCTCCTGTGGAACCAGCTCCCAATTCAGATCAGGGAGACAGACACTCTCTCTACTTTTAAGATTAGGCTTAAAACTTTCCTTTTTGCTAAAGCTTATAGTTAGGGCTGGATCAGGTGACCCTGAACCATCCCTTAGTTATGCTGCTATAGACGTAGACTGCTGGGGGGTTCCCATGATGCACTGTTTCTTTCTCTTTTTGCTCTGTATGCACCACTCTGCATTTAATCATTAATGATCGAGCTCTGCTCCCCTCCACAGCATGTCTTTTTCCTGGTTCTCTCCCTCAGCCCCAACCAGTCCCAGCAGAAGACTGTCCCTCCCTGAGCCTGGTTCTGCTGGAGGTTTCTTCCTGTTAAAAGGGAGTTTTTCCTTCCCACTGTCGCCAAGTGCTTGCTCACAGGGGGTCGTTTTGACCGTTGGGGTTTTACATAATTATTGTATGGCCTTGCCTTACAATATAAAGCGCCTTGGGGCAACTGTTTGTTGTGATTTGGCGCTATATAAAAAAAAAAAAATTGATTGATTGATTGATCCTTTACACAATGATGTTGGTTTTTAATGCAGTGCTGCCTGAGGGATTGAATGTCACTGGCATTCAGTGTTGGTTTTCGGCCTTGCAGCTTACGTGTAGAAAGTTCTCCAGATTCTCTGTATCTTCTGATTATATTATGGACCGTAGATGATGGAATCCCTAAATTCTGTGCAGTTGAACAGTTGTGAAACTGTTGGACTATTTTTTCATGCAGTTGTTCACAAAGTGGTGATCCTTGCCCCATCTTTGCTTGTGAACAACTGAACTTTTTGGGGATGCTCCTTTTATACCCAATCATGACACCTGTTTCCAATTATCCTGTTCACCTGTGGAATGTTCCAAACAGGTGTTCTTTGAGCATTCATCAATTTTACCAGTCTTTTGTTGCCCCTGTCCCAACTTTTTCAAAATGTGTTGCAGGCATCCATTTCAGAATGAGCAAATATTTGCACAAAAACAAAAAAAAGTCTATCAGTGTGAACCTTAAATATCTTGTTCTTTTGGTGTATTCAAATGAATATAGGTTGAAGAGGATTTGCAAATCATTGCATTCTGTTTTTATTTACAACGTCCCAACTTCATTGGAATTGGGGTTGTCATATAATGAGAAATATAATGACTATAAACCTCAACCAAATTATTGTGGGGAGTGGTGGGAGGCTCTTCTGTAAGTAAGTGTTAAAGCTGTCAAGTGGGGTGGTTATTATGTTCTGGTGGTGAGTTGCTTAGAGTTTTGTTAACTGCACTCTCTTGTCGGGTGGTTGGGATTTGGGTGTGTCTTGTTCCCCTTGTTTGCCACATCCTCTTCCTGTTTGTTCCTCATTTTACCTAATCAGATTATTTTAGCTCCCTGTTCACACCCACACCTCCCCAGTTTGTTTTTCCTTTATCTCATCGTTCCAGCCTTTTGTTCCTAGCTCTTGACCTCGCCTTTTTTTGCTTAGCCATGTTTTGAACCTTTGCCTGTTTTTGACCTTGCTTTTGTCTCATGATTCAACGCTTCAAAGAGAGTCTTGCATTTGTGTCCAACCTTTTTGGGTCCAGGTCCACGCCAAAAGCTTCTGATTCAAATTCAAAATTCAAATTCAAATTTATTAATTTATATAGTGCCAATTCACAATGAAATTATCTCACACAACATAAAAAAAACTGAATTAAGAATTTAAAACACAATAAAAAGACGACCATAAAAGAAAACACATCATCAGAATCAGAATCAGAATCAGAAGAAGTTTATTGCCATTGCCAATGAACAGGATTCACAGACTAGGAATTTGCTTCGATATAAAGGTGCAACATTAAACAGAGAGCAATATAAAATGCTAAGATAAAATATACAATATGTGCCAAATAAGACAAAATATAAGATAAAAAATGACATATGAAATATGAAAGGCTGTGTGCAACAGAAAAACAGAAAGAAAGAGGAACAGAAAAAAACTGCAGTGGGAGGAGTGCAATTAAAACCAAAGTACATTGTCTAAAGTGACCCGTGATAAAATGATAAAGTGACAGAGTTAAGGTTAAGGTGACTGAGTTATGAAGTGTTCATGAGTCTAACGGCAGAGGGGAAGAAACTGTTCTTATGGCGGGAGGTTGTGGTCCGGATGGACCGTAGTCTCCTGCCCGAGGGGAGTGGTTTGAATAGACTGTGTGCAGGGTGAGAAGGGTCAGCTGTGATCCGACCTGCTCGGCCCAGAGTCCTGGAGACGTGCAGGTCGTGGAGAGATGGAAGGCTACAGCCGATCACCTTCTCAGCAGAGGCCACAATGCACTGCAGTCTGTGTCTGTCCCTGGCTGTGGCCCTGGCGTACCACACCGTGATGGAGGAGCAGAGGATGGACTCGATGATGGCCGTGTAGAACTGCACCATCAGCTGGACAGGCAGCTTGGCCTTTTTCAGCTGCCGCAGGAAGTACATCCTCTGCTGGGTCTTCTTGATGAGGGAGCTGATGGTTGACTCCCACTTGAGGTCCTGGGTGATGGTCCACCTCACTCCTGTAGGCAGGCTCATCCCCATCCGAAATGAGTCCGATGAGGGTGGTGTCATCCGCAAACTTGATGAGCTTTACGGAGTCGTGGCTGGAGGTGCAGCAGTTAGTGTACAGGGAGAAGAGCAGAGGGGAAAGGACACAGCCCTGTGGAGATCCTGTGCTGAGAGCCCGAGTGTTCGAGACATTCTTTCCCAGCCTCACATGCTGACTCCGGTCCGTCAGGAAGTCTGTGATCCACCTGCAGGTGGAGTCGGGCACGTGGAGCAGAGAAAGCTTGTCCTGGAGCAAAGCCGGAAGGATGGTGTTGAATGCAGAGCTGAAGTCCACAAACAGGATCCTAGCGTAGGTTCCTGGGGAGTCCAGGTGCTCCAGGATGGAGTGCAGGGCCAGGTTTATGGCATCGTCTACAGACCTGTTGGCTCTGTAGGCAAACTGCAGGGAGTCCAGGAGGGGGTCGGTGATGGACTTCAGGTGAGATAAAACCAGGCGTTCGAAGGTCTTCATGACTACAGACGTGAGAGCCACAGGCCTGTAGTCATTAAGTCTAGTGATGTGTGGTTTCTTGGGGACTGGAACTATAATGGAGGACTTGAAGCAGACCGGAACATGGTATGACTCCAGGGAGGTGTTGAAGATCACCGTGAAGACTGGGGCCAACTCATCAGCACAGTGTCTCAGGGTGGCAGGAGAGACACAGTCTGGGCCCGGGGCTTTACGTGGATTCAGCCTTTTGAAGTGTCTTCTCACGTCCTCCTCTTGGATGGAGAGGGCAGCGGTGAGAGGGGGGAGGTCCATAGTGTTTCAATATCCAGTTGTGTGGGGGGTGGGGAGGTGTGAGTCCTTGTCTTCAAAGCATGAATAGAAGATGTTCAGGTCGTTGGCCAGCTTCAGGTCGTCAATAGAACGAGGTGCTTTGGGCTTGTAGTTGGTGATCTCTTTCAACCCCCTCCACACAGAGGCTGAGTCGTTGGCAGAGAACCTTTGCTGCAGACGTGAACTGTACATGGATTTAGCCTTTGCCACCTCCTTGCTAAATCTGTACTTTGCACCTCTATAGCTGTCTCTGTCTCCTTCTCTGAAAGCCACCTCTTTCTGATGACGGAGCTGCTGGAGTTTAGGTGTGAACCAGGGCTTGTCATTGTTATATCACACCCTGGTGCGCTGTGGGATGATGTTGTCTTCACAAAAATGAATATATGATGTCACAGTGTCCATGTAGTCATCTAGACTGTCTGTTGAAGCCTCAAACATATCCCAATCCGTAGTGCCCAAGCACGCGCGTAGCTCCTCCACAGCTTCAGTGCTCCACACTTTAGATGTCCTCACAACAGGTTTAGAGAGTTTTAGTCTCTGTCTGTATGCCGGGATCAAGTGGACCATCACGTGATCTGAGTGTCCCAAAGCTGCACAGGCCACCGCGCGGTACACACCACTCACTGTCGTGTAACAATGATCTAACGTGCTCCCTTCTCTGGTCGGGCATTTAACAAACTGTATTTTGGTAATTCCTGACTGAGATTCCCTTTGTTAAAATCACCGAGAATTATAACAAGAGAGTCCGGAAAGTCTCTCTGCACGCTCATAATCTGATCCGCGAGCGCGCGCTCGGCCTCGTGCACGTCCGCGCTCGGTGGAATATACACAGAGCAAAGTATGAAAGAGTTAAACTCATGTGGAGAGTAGAACGGTCTGCAGTTTATGAGGAGATATTCCAGAGAGGGACAGCAGTGTTGGGAGATCACAGTCACATCAGAGCACCAGGCGTTGCTGATATAGAAGCAGAGTCCTCCACCTCTTGTTTTTCCACCAGAGAGTGCTCGGTCTCTGTCTGCGCGGAGGAGTTGGAATCCCTCTATTTGGAGCGCGCAGTCCGGTGTCTGTGCATTTAACCATGTCTCCGTGAAGCACAGTACACAAGATGAGGAGAAATCTCTATTCTTCTTCATCAGCAGTGCCAGCTCATCCATCTTGTTGTGGAGTGAGCGGATGTTGGAGAGAAATATCCCAGGTAGGGGCGTGCGCGTGCCCCTTTGTCTGAGGTGCATGAGAGCTCCAGCTCGTTTTCCTCGCCGGCGTCTCACTCTTTTGGCCAAAAAGTGAACCAGTTCAGCTGCAGGCACTAAAAAAACTGGTGTAATGTCCGTGGGTGTTGATGATCTGAAGTTTAGAAGCTCCTTGCGGGTGTAGGAGCACGATGACACTCGATTTACGCACAAAAACAGACAAAACAGGGAGCACCAGAATACCAGGGCGCCTTCACGTGGCGCCATCTTGGATAGGTTATCATATCATAACACTAATGATAAAACAGGGAAAACAAATGAGTCTTTAAACGTGACTTAAAAGTCTCCACAGTATTCGACTGCCGAATGTGTGCCGGGAGATCATTCCACAGAGCTGGGGCACGGTAGGAGAAAGCTCTGTGACCGGCAGACTTTTTATTCACCCTGGGAACACATAGAAGTACTGCACCCTGAGAACGCAGGACCCGAGCTGGTACATAGGGCCTTACCAGGTCAGCCAGACAGGGAGGTGCAAGTCCATGAACAGTTTTATAAACTAATAACAGTATTTTAAAATCCGATCTTGCAGCGACTGGAAGCCAGTGCAGGGATGCCAAAACGGGCGTAATGTGGTCAAACTTTCTGCTTTGTGTCAAAAGTCTGGCAGCAGCATTTTGAACCAGTTGAAGACCCCTAATCCTGGACTGTGGTAAGCCAGAAAATAGAGCATTACAATAGTCCAGTCTAGAAGAGACAAATGCATGAATCAAAGTCTCAGCATCAGCAATAGACAGGATGGGATGAATTTTCGCTATATTTCGCAAATCTGGAGATCAAAGGACAACGTAGGATCAAAAATAACTCCAAGGTTCCTCACTTTATCTGTATGATGTATAACACACAAACCTAAGCTAAGCACTAGCTGATCAAATTGATGCCAGTACCTCGCTGGACCAAGAACCATAACTTCAGTCTTATCAGAATTTAAAAGTAGGAAGTTACTAGACATCCAACTTCTTACTGATGCAAAGCAATCTTCCAAAGATTTTATGTGAATGAGATTACCAGCAGTTATTGGCATGTACAGTTGAGTGTCATCAGCATAGCAATGAAAGGTAATCCCAAAGTGCCGCAGTATATTCCCAAGGGGTGCTACATAAAGGGAAAAAAGCAGGGGGCCTAAAACGGATCCCTACAGAACCCCAAACTTCATGTCCCTACGATCAGAGGAGGTGCCATTACACAATACACAGTAAGAACGACTGGACAGATATGACGTCAGTCATGCAAGAGCAGTTCCAGTAATCCCAAAGTGATTCTCCAGCCTATTGAGTAAAATATGATGATCCACAGTATCAAACGCAGCACTAAGATCCAGCTGCATCAAGACTGTAGTGGTATCTGAGTCCATTGCTCGCAAAAAGTCATTCACTACTTTAGTAAATGCTGTCTCTATGGAGTGATATTTTCTAAAAGCAGACTGTGGCTCAAAAAGATTATTCTCAGTAAGGTAGTCCATGAGCTGCCGCAAAACCACTTTTTCCAGGATTTTAGAACAAAATGATAGATTTGATATCGGTCTATAATTTTTCAATACACTAGGGTCGAGACTGGATTTCTTAAGTAATGGTTTAATCACTGCAGTCTTGAAACATTTAGGAACAGTTCCAGAAGTTAATGAGAGATTTATAATTTCCAGCACAGTTGGCCCAAGAGTGGGTCACAGGTCCTTAAACAGTTTTGTTGGTATAGGATCAAATAAACAGGTTGTGCTTTTAGTAGCCACCACGGGCTTCATCAGTGCGCCTAGTGAGATACCATCAAAATCTGTAAATCTGGGTAACACCTCAGTGGGCGCATCCACTTCCATAGCAGTATGCGGTGGTTGGACCAAAGCCTGCTGAGATATGCTCAACCTAATATCCTCAATTTTCTTCTTGAAATAGTCCAAGAAGTCCTGTGCTGAAAAGGGAGAGTGAATAACAGGTTGCAGTCCATGAATGAGAAATGCTACAGTTTCAAACAAAAACTTTGAGTTATGCTTGTTTTTATTGATCAAGTCAGAATAATAGGCACGCTTTGTAGCCAGTAATGCATGCTTATAATCTAAGACAGCATCACGCCATGCAAGGTGGAACACCTCTAATTTAGCACTACGCCATTTCTGTTCCAGCCCTCGAGCCTTCTGCCTAAAGTCATGCAAGTAACCATTGAACCAAGGCGACTGCACCTTAGAAAGGCGTGGCCTTAAAACAGGAGGCGCAACCTTATTCAGTGTAGCCTTGAGCGATGAATTCAAGCCATCTGCAAGACTATCCACTGATTAAACATTCTCCAAACCTGAAGCCAAAATTTCAGGCAGTCTGGCTTCGAGTTCAGTCATAGTTGAGGGATTAATGCATCGCCGCAGAGATAGACAAGGCTTTCGGTCCACTAAATGCGGCAACATAAAAGCAAACCTAATAAATGAGTTGTCAGAGACCACCGAGGCAAGAGGCAAAATATCGATGTTTGTGACAGCAAGGCCACGTGTGAGAACCAAATCAAAGGTATTTCCACTAATGTGCATTGAATCCTGAATGCATTGCTGGAATCCCAACGCATCCACAAGTTCCATAAATGACTTGCAAAGGGGATCAGAGGGTTTATTTATATGAATGTTAAAGTCACCAATAATCAAAATGTTGTCTGCACTAGCTGACAGGCTAGAGATGAATGCACCAAATTCATCTAAGAATTCACAATATGGGCCAGGAGGCCTATAAACAATGACAAAATAGCATGACTGATTTCCATACTTCTGACCCTGACAATATGATGAGTGAGTGTTAAAGCTGCTATGTGTATGCCAGTACCACATCTATATTTGTGTGGCTGTATATATGTGGTTTTGCTCAGTGTGTGTTGTTAAAATGAAGATAATGTTGGAAAAAAAATCAACTCACTGTGGAAACAAACTGGTCACTGGTCCAGCGCTGCATCAGGTCAGCGATGTTGACAAGGATGGCTCCAGGGATGGTGGGAACATGGACATATTTCCCCGAACGGTCTCGGACCTGAAGGTAGGCAAGTGCCAAAATAAAGACTTGCATGGTCAAGGTAACTTTATTTTTACCCAAAAGTAGATTTGGTTTGTAGTGAATTCGCCTTTCTACACACATTCAAATAACATTTAAAACACAAAACAAAACAAAACAAAAAAACAGACAACAGTGCTTCATCCTCAAAGATCAGTGCAAGCAAGTAACATACAAAGAAAAAGCCATCCCAGCAGATAATTCAATTTTCAATTTCAATTTCAATTTATTTTCATTTATATAGCGCCAAATCACAACAGAGTTGCCTCAAAGCGCTTCACACAGGTAAGGTCTAACCTTACCAACCCCCAGAGCAACAGTGGTAAGGAAAATGCCCTCTGAGGAAGAAACCTCAAGCAGACCAGACTCAAAGGGGTGACCCTCTGTTTGGGCCATGCTACAAAACATAAATTACAGAACAATTCACAGAACAATTCATGGACGAATATACAAGAAATGCTATTGGCGCACAGGACAGGAGGATTGCCAACACGAACACAATTCCCATCTCTGGATGGAGCTGCACCTTAAACAGAGAGAAAAAACAGAATCAGGCATCAGAAAGACAAGAAATACTGTATAATTTGTCAGCATTAAACAACAAGAAAAACAGAGAAATACTAAGGTAATCGCCGGCCACTAGCCCTAAACTTCACTAAAAGACCCAGAATTTAGGTAAAGTTGAGGCCGCGGCCCACTCCAATTACTAATAAAATGAATTAAAAGAGTAAAAAGCGTAAAACAAAACTGTACCAGTATGCTAGCCATACGAAAGGGAAAATAAGTGCATCTTAAGTCTGGACTTGAAAGTCTCCACAGAATCTGACTGTTTTATTGATGCAGGGAGATCATTCCACAGAACAGGGACACGATAAGAGAAAGCTCTGTGACCCGCAGACTTCTTATTCACCTTAGGGACACAAAGTAGTCCTGCACCCTGAGAACGTAAAGCCCGGGCTTGAACGTAAGGTTTCATTAGATCAGCTAGGTAGGAGGGTGCCAGTCCATGAATAATTTTATAGGTTAGTAGCAGAACCTTAAAATCTGATCTCACTGGGACAGGAAGCCAGTGAAGGGATGCCAAAAGAATAAGATAAGAATAAACAAATAAATAAAAGCTATACAAAGAGCTCAATTAAAAAGAGGGAATTCCAAAAAAATACCTGCTCGGTTCTGTTGATCACTCTGATGGCTGCAGGAACAAAACTATCTTTATATTGCCTGGTTTTACAGGCCGGCAGTTTATATCTGCAGCCTGATGGAAGAAGCTGAAATTCGCCATGTATTGGGTGGAAGCCATATTTCAAAATAAGACCAGTCATCCTCTGTAACTGTATGGTATATCGGGATTCTGGGATAAGTTGGGGCTCTCCAATCAGCCTACTAGACAAACCCACAATTACTCAGATGACCTTTATTTTTTAGGGTAAGGTTTACTGAACCAAGACACCAAGCTAAGAGATAAAATCAATTCAATAAATGAGTGATAAAAAAGTCAAGATTGTTCTATCAATGTGGAAAAAGGACAACATCCTCAAACAATGCAAACGCTGATTCCCCTTCTTATACACAGCTTCACAGTTTGCCTCAAAAGTTCATTTACTGTTGAGATATTTATATTTTCCCACACACTCCAACATGGAGAGATCATCTTTGATGTAATCGTTCAAAGCCTACATAAAGTGAAATCTTGATCCAGATCTGGATCACCTCCAAAATTCAGTAGAATCTTCCATTCTTTAATATCTATTTGTGGTGCAACTTTGGTGAGAATCTGCGAAGTAGTTTTGGCGTAATCTTTCAAAGCCAATTTAAAATGAAATCTTGATCCTGGATCCAAATCACCTCCAAAATTTAATGGAGTCTTCCATGGTCTAATATCTATCTGTGGTAAAGATTACGTCAAAACCCGTGCAGTAGTTTTGATGTAATCCTGCTAAGAGACAGACACATAAATACACACAGATAATTTTATTGCGTCCTTGGCGGACATAACAATGATAATAATAACCACAGCAACTGGAGATTTCCGACGTCTGCCGATCTGGATCACCTCCAAAATTTAATAATCTTCCATAGTCTAATATCTATCTGTGGTAAACATTACGTCAAAATCTGTGCAGTAGGTTTGACGTCATCCTGCTAACAGACAGACAAATAAATAAATGCCAATGATTTTATTACATCCTTGGTGGACATATGATAATAACAGCAATCAGAGATATCTGCCAATCTGGATCCGATCACCTCCAAAACTGAGTGGAGTCTTCCTTGGCCTAATATCTATGCGTGGTGAAAATTACGTCAAAATCTGTGCAGTAGTTTTGACATAATCTTGCTAACAGTCAAATACACTCAACAAAAATATAAACGCAACACTTTTGGTTTTGCTCCCATTTTGTATGAGATGAACTCAAAGATCTAAAACTTTTTCCACATACACAATATCACCATTTCTCTCAAATATTGTTCACAAACCAGTCTAAATCTGTGATAGTGAGCACTTCTCCTTTGCTGAGATAATCCATCCCACCTCACAGGTGTGCCATATCAAGATGCTGATTAGACACCATGATTAGTGCACAGGTGTGCCTTAGACTGTCCACAATAAAAGGCCACTCTGAAAGGTGCAGTTTTATCACACAGCACAATGCCACAGATGTCACAAGATTTGAGGGAGCGTGCAATTGGCATGCTGACAGCAGGAATGTCAACCAGAGCTGTTGCTCGTGTATTGAATGTTCATGTCTCTACCATAAGCCGTCTCCAAAGTCGTTTCAGAGAATTTGGCAGTACATCCAACCAGCCTCACAACCGCAGACCACGTGTAACCACACCAGCCCAGGACCTCCACATCCAGCATGTTCACCTCCAAGATCGTCTGAGACCAGCCACTCGGACAGCTGCTGGAACAATCGGTTTGCATAACCAAAGAAATTTTGCACAAACTGTCAGAAACCGTCTCAGGGAAGCTCATCTGCATGCTCGTCGTCCTCATCGGGGTCTCGACCTGACTCCAGTTCGTCGTCGTAACCGACTTGAGTGGGCAAATGCTCACATTCGCTGGTGTTTGGCACGTTGGAGAGGTGTTCTCTTCACGGATGATGCGAAGGAGATGTGTTGCACTGCATGAGGCAAATGGTGGTCACACCAGATACTGACTGGTATCCCCCCCCCAATAAAACAAAACTGCACCTTTCAGAGTGGCCTTTTATTGTGGGCAGTCTAAGGCACACCTGTGCACTAATCATGGTGTCTAATCAGCATCCTGATATGGCACACCTGTGAGGTGGGATGGATTATCTCAGCAAAGGAGAAGTGCTCACTATCACAGCTTTAGACTGGTTTGTGAACAATATTTGAGGGAAATGGTGATATTGTGTATGTGGAAAAAGTTTTAGATCTTTGAGTTCATCTCATACAAAATTGGAGCAAAACCAAAAGTGTTGCGTTTATATTTTTGTTGAGTATAAATAAATAAATGCAGATTTGATTGCATCCTTGGTCGGACGTAATAAATCAATAAATGCCAATGATGTTATTGTGTCCTTGGTGGATGTAATAAAGGATTATTAACTGAGCACGAGGTCTGTACGTGAAAATATCAGACCGTGGTGTTGACAGTACACAGTAAAATTTTGCTGAGTAAAATTTACTCTGCTGGTATTACATTTGGTCCCAGTCTAGAGTTAACTATACTCAATTACAGAGTGAAATCAGCTCTACAGTCTTGTCAAATCAAGTGTTTCTACTCCAATAAGAGTTGATTTTACACCGTGATAAAGTGTATATTTAACTCTATTTGTAATGTGACCAAATGTTATCCCAGCAGAGTAAATTTTACTCTGCAAAATTTATTGTGTATGGACCGAGTATTAGTGGCATTCGTGGGAAAAACAGAGATATCATTTGAATGTGAAAGCTGCTGACGGCTCGTAGTCGGATTTGTTCGCTTCACCTCCATGAACAACTTGCTAACAAATGGTCCGGTCGTTAGCTAGTAAGCTTTCAATCTGTATGTTTTTCTGATGCTGTTTAGATATTCATGGAGTATGTTCCTGTCCGTCTTGGTTTTTCAAATCGTGTTTTTATCTGTCTGCTTTGTGATACACGTTCTGGACCAATTGTCATGGTAACGGTCTGATATGGGAAAATATCAGACCAGAAATCAGCCAATCAGAGCGCGTGTAGCATCGCAGCCATATAATAATAGTGTGTATATGATAACAAGAATAAAGAACAACAGCATAATTTCCTGTGAAGAATCAATAATCTGTCTGTCTGTCTGTCTGTCTGTCTGTCTGTCTGTCTATCTATCTATCTATCTATCTATCTATCTATCTATCTATCTATCTATCTATCTATCTATCTATCTATCTATCTATCTATCTATCTATCTATCTATCTATCTATCTATCTATCTATCTATCTATCTATCTATCTATCTATCTATCTATCTATCTATCTATCTATCAGCAACAGAATTTCTGCATTTAACCAGTCTTGTATAAATCACCTCATAGTGATACTTGAGTGAAAGTACAAGTATCTTACCATAAAATTACGTGGATAAAATTTAAAGTCTTTAAAAATATTACTTGAGTAAAAGTCTTAAAGTATGTATGTTTACTGTACATAAGTGTCAAAAGTAAATTAATCATATAAAATGTACTTTAAGTAAAAGTATTGAGTAAATGTAAAATCCAAAATGAATGGAGAGTGAAACAGCAACAAAAGAAAGCCAGTGTGGTGTCTGGATAAACCAGGAGGGGGCCTCAGCCCCTATAAAAGGCTGGATCCACCTCTGGCGGAGCAGTTGGTGTTGGTGACGGGATGAGTTAGCAACCGGTGGATGTATATAGCTGTAAAGAAAGCTGCTGTTCTTTCTCTGAAGATGCAGTCTTTTTCCTGGAAGACCCACACACATTTTTCTGTTAAACACAACAGCCGGGCTCTTGTGAAACAGAACAGTCATTTATAGCTACACAGCTGTGCCAAATTTAAGGAAAATAATAAAAACAAACAATGCAAGCGTCACCACCACCAACCACTGCAAACCAACCAAACGCAGCGTTCTTGGCACTCTCAAATCCAAAATGCAGTGCCGCTTTGGTTTCTGTGAACATTTTAAATAAAATAAATGAAACATCCCTTGGATGTGTCTGGTTTGCTGTCTGCCCAGATGCTTGCTGTTGCTGTGTGTCAGCTTTGAGTTGTGTGGCTGTGTTCAGTAATGTTTTAATTTAGTTTAGATGAATTATTGTAAATAACTTTAATTACAAATTGTTATTAATAAACTTTTCTGTTTGGTGAACCACCTACTCTGCCTCTCTTTGCAACAAACCTGTGTGATTTGATGGAGTGAAGAGTTCTCTGGGTTAAATTCCCAGGGTGGTGTCAGAAAATACAACTTGTCATTTCCATTCATGAACTCTGATAGCCTCAATGACTAAAACAACTTGCCTGCTTTGCCACATTGGCATTTATTTATTTTGGGCATCTTTCAATTTGACCCTTGAAAAACTGTAGGAAATATTGACATTTTCCATGTTAATAATACAAAATGGACAAACTGATAGAAAAACATAAGCTTCCTGGTGAAACACACAGTTTTATTGATTGAGATTTGCACTGACAGGTGTGGCAATTTGTTACCTGCAGGCCTCCCTCAGGGCTCTGGACCAACAAGGTGATGCTGCCATAATCAGCATGCTCCCCACATCTCAGCTGGTTGGCTTTCATCTGCTCGCTGCTCACAGGTGGGTAGTACAGTGAGCGCAGTGTTGTACTGTTTCCATTAGCTGCAGGAAACAATATCATGTAAAACAATCTGTTATGCATTAAATGTTAAGGGAAAATGCCTATATATATATATATATATATATATATATATATATATATATATATATATATATTTGAGTTTTTCAAAAATGTTTGAGGGGGAAAACCGTCCCTGGCTTGTGGAAGGAGTCTACTGTGGTTCCCTTGGCAAAAGTTAAGTGTCTTCAGGCTCTGAATGATTATCATGCTGTTGCTGTTATACATCTTATTATGAAAACATTTGAACAAAGTGTCAATAAAATAGCTGACATGGATTAAAATAGCGCAGCAGCCTTTTAACCTGCATATCAGCTCTGCTCCCATTGAGTCCATGTGGGTGGCCAGAAACTCCTGTTAAGAATCAACCAGAGACTAGTGTAAGGACTCAAAATGCAGGGAGCCACAGGCAACCAAAGAAAGAAACAATTTATTGAAAATGCAGTTAAATTTTGAATAGTACAAGCAGGAGAAGAAGACACCATAGCAAGGAGGCACCAACTTGACCCAAACAGGAGATGGACTGTGTTTCAGAGCCAGATTGTGAAAGGTGAGGTTTTCAGGCCCAGAACAGGAACCAGACAGCCACGCAGGAGCTGTCAGGAGGGAAGATGCTGAAAGCAAAAGGAGATTTGAGTTTGCCAGAAACAATGGAATCAAAGGAGTACCAGGTAAACATAGGGCAATGAGCCAGACCAAGTGAGCAAAGCTGAGTTTCTGGCATTTGTGGAGTGGAAGAACCAGAGCTTAAGTACATGTGTAGTTGATTGAAGACAGGTGTGGATAAGTAGCTCCAAGCTGCAGCTGCCTCATGGCCTCTACTGGTGGTTGGCTCTCACTGCGGTATTGTATCACTTCCTGTTCCGGAGCACAGCGGTGTTTTTCTGTATCTGTTAGCTGTTTAATCTGCGCAGTTAGATTGATCTAGTTATCTAGATTACGATTTGTTTCCCAGTGTAATCTTTACGTGCCTTAACTAAAGCACTCCTTCTGCTGAATCACCTCTAAATTATTTACACATTATTCACTTTGCGTGTTTTTAGGAATCCGCTAGCTTAGCGTAGCTACTAGCTCTTAGCCGATTTAGCATGGCGGCTTCTCCTGTCTCTCCCGCACTTTTCTGCTCTGGGTGTGAAATGTTTAGTTATTCCTCGGCCTCCTTTAGCAGTAACGGTACTTGTAATAAGTGTAGCTTATTCGTAGCTTTGGAGGCCAGGCTGGGCGAATTGGAGACTCGGCTTCGCACCGTGGAAAATTCTACAGCTAGCCAGGCCCCTGTAGTCGGTGCGGACCAAGGTAGCTTAGCCGCCGTTAGTTACCCCCTGGCAGATCCCGAGCAGCCGGGAAAGCAGGCTGACTGGGTGACTGTGAGGAGGAAGCATAGCCCTAAACAGAAGCCCCGTGTACACCGCCAACCCGTTCACATCTCTAACCATTTTTCCCCACTCGACGACACACCCGCCGAGGATCAAACTCTGGTTATTGGCGACTCTGTTTTGCGAAATGTGAAGTTAGCGACACCAGCAACCATAGTCAATTGTCTTCCGGGGGCCAGAGCAGGCGACATTGAAGGAAATTTGAAACTGCTGGCTAAGGCTAAGCGTAAATTTGGTAAGATTGTAATTCACGTCGGCAGTAATGACACCCGGTTACCCCAATCGGAGGTCACTAAAATTAACATTAAATCGGTGTGTAACTTTGCAAAAACAATGTCGGACTCTGTAGTTTTCTCTGGGCCCCTCCCCAATCAGACCGGGAGTGACATGTTTAGCCGCATGTTCTCCTTGAATTGCTGGCTGTCTGAGTGGTGTCCAAAAAATGAGGTGGGCTTCATAGATAATTGGCAAAGCTTCTGGGGAAAACCTGGTCTTGTTAGGAGAGACGGCATCCATCCCACTTTGGATGGAGCAGCTCTCATTTCTAGAAATCTGGCCAATTTTCTTAAATCCTCCAAACCGTGACTATCCAGGGTTGGGACCAGGAAGCAGAGTAGTAGTCTTACACACCTCTCTGCAGCTTCTCTCCCCCTGCCATCCCCTCATTACCCCATCCCCGTAGAGACGGTGCCTGCTCCCAGACTACCAATAACCAGCAAAAATCTATTTAAGCATAAAAATTCAAAAAGAAAAAATAATATAGCACCTTCAACTGCACCACAGACTAAAACAGTTAAATGTGGTCTATTAAACATTAGGTCTCTCTCTTCTAAGTCCCTGTTGGTAAATGATATAATAATTGATCAACATATTGATTTATTCTGCCTTACAGAAACCTGGTTACAGCAGGATGAATATGTTAGTTTAAATGAGTCAACACCCCCGAGTCACACTAACTGTCAGAATGCTCGTAGCACGGGCCGGGGCGGAGGATTAGCAGCAGTCTTCCATTCCAGCTTATTAATTAATCAAAAACCCAGACAGAGCTTTAATTCATTTGAAAGCTTGACTCTTAGTCTTGTCCATCCAAATTGGAAGTCCCAAAAACCAGTTTTATTTGTTATTATCTATCGTCCACCTGGTCGTTACTGTGAGTTTCTCTGTGAATTTTCAGACCTTTTGTCTGACTTAGTGCTTAGCTCAGATAAGATAATTATAGTGGGCGATTTTAACATCCACACAGATGCTGAGAATGACAGCCTCAACACTGCATTTAATCTATTATTAGACTCTATTGGCTTTGCTCAAAAAGTAAATGAGTCCACCCACCACTTTAATCATATCTTAGATCTTGTTCTGACTTATGGTATGGAAATTGAAGACTTAACAGTATTCCCTGAAAACTCCCTTCTGTCTGATCATTTCTTAATAACATTTACATTTACTCTGATGGACTACCCAGCAGTGGGGAATAAGTTTCATTACACTAGAAGTCTTTCAGAAAGCGCTGTAACTAGGTTTAAGGATATGATTCCTTCTTTATGTTCTCTAATGCCATATACCAACACAGTGCAGAGTAGCTACCTAAACTCTGTAAGTGAGATAGAGTATCTCGTCAATAGTTTTACATCCTCATTGAAGACAACTTTGGATGCTGTAGCTCCTCTGAAAAAGAGAGCTTTAAATCAGAAGTGCCTGACTCCGTGGTATAACTCACAAACTCGTAGCTTAAAGCAGATAAACCATAAGTTGGAGAGGAAATGGCGTCTCACTAATTTAGAAGATCTTCACTTAGCCTGGAAAAAGAGTCTGTTGCTCTATAAAAAAGCCCTCCGTAAAGCTAGGACATCTTTCTACTCATCACTAATTGAAGAAAATAAGAACAACCCCAGGTTTCTTTTCAGCACTGTAGCCAGGCTGACAAAGAGTCAGAGCTCTATTGAGCTGAGTATTCCATTAACTTTAACTAGTAATGACTTCATGACTTTCTTTGCTAACAAAATTTTAACTATTAGAGAAAAAATTACTCATAACCATCCCAAAGACGTATCGTTATCTTTGGCTGCTTTCAGTGATGCCGGTATTTGGTTAGACTCTTTCTCTCCGATTGTTCTGTCTGAGTTATTTTCATTAGTTACTTCATCCAAACCATCAACATGTTTATTAGACCCCATTCCTACCAGGCTGCTCAAGGAAGCCCTACCATTATTTAATGCTTTGATCTTAAATATGATCAATCTATCTTTGTTAGTTGGCTATGTACCACAGGCTTTTAAGGTGGCAGTAATTAAACCATTACTTAAAAAGCCATCACTTGACCCAGCTATCTTAGCTAATTATAGGCCAATCTCCAACCTTCCTTTTCTCTCAAAAATTCTTGAAAGGGTAGTTGTAAAACAGCTAACTGATCATCTGCAGAGGAATGGTCTATTTGAAGAGTTTCAGTCAGGTTTTAGAATTCATCATAGTACAGAAACAGCATTAGTGAAGGTTACAAATGATCTTCTTATGGCCTCGGACAGTGGACTCATCTCTGTGCTTGTTCTGTTAGACCTCAGTGCTGCTTTTGATACTGTTGACCATAAAATTTTATTACAGAGATTAGAGCATGCCATAGGTATTAAAGGCACTGCGCTGCGGTGGTTTGAATCATATTTGTCTAATAGATTACAATTTGTTCATGTAAATGGGGAATCTTCTTCACAGACTAAAGTTAATTATGGAGTTCCACAAGGTTCTGTGCTAGGACCAATTTTATTCACTTTATACATGCTTCCCTTAGGCAGTATTATTAGACGGTATTGCTTAAATTTTCATTGTTACGCAGATGATACCCAGCTTTATCTATCCATGAAGCTCGAGGACACACACCAATTAGCTAAACTGCAGGATTGTCTTACAGACATAAAGACATGGATGACCTCTAATTTCCTGCTTTTAAACTCAGATAAAACTGAAGTTATCGTACTTGGCCCAACAAATCTTAGAAACATGGTGTCTAACCAGATCCTTACTGTGGATGGCATTACCCTGACCTCTAGTAATACTGTGAGAAATCTTGGAGTCATTTTTGATCAGGATATGTCATTCAAAGCGCATATTAAACAAATATGTAGGACTGCTTTTTTGCATTTACGCAATATCTCTAAAATCAGAAAGGTCTTGTCTCAAAGTGATGCTGAAAAACTAATTCATGCATTTATTTCCTCTAGGCTGGACTATTGTAATTCATTATTATCAGGTTGTCCTAAAAGTTCCCTGAAAAGCCTTCAGTTAATTCAAAATGCTGCAGCTAGAGTACTGACGGGGACTAGAAGGAGAGAGCATATCTCACCCATATTGGCCTCTCTTCATTGGCTTCCTGTTAATTCTAGAATAGAATTTAAAATTCTTCTTCTTACTTATAAGGTTTTGAATAATTAGGTCCGATCTTATCTTAGGGACCTCGTAGTACCATATCACCCCAATAGAGCGCTTCGCTCTCAGACTGCAGGCTTACTTGTAGTTCCTAGGGTTTGTAAGAGTAGAATGGGAGGCAGAGCCTTCAGCTTTCAGGCTCCTCTCCTGTGGAACCAGCTCCCAATTCAGATCAGGGAGACAGACACCCTCTCTACTTTTAAGATTAGGCTTAAAACTTTCCTTTTTGCTAAAGCTTATAGTTAGGGCTGGATCAGGTGACCGTGAACCATCCCTTAGTTATGCTGCTATAGACGTAGACTGCTGGGGGGTTCCCATGATGCACTGTTTCTTTCTCTTTTTGCTCTGTATGTACCACTCTGCATTTAATCATTAGTGATCGATCTCTGCTCCCCTCCACAGCATGTCTTTTTCCTGGTTCTCTCCCTCAGCCCCAACCAGTCCCAACAGAAGACTGCCCCTCCCTGAGCCTGGTTCTGCTGGAGGTTTCTTCCTGTTAAAAGGGAGTTTTTCCTTCCCACTGTAGCCAAGTGCTTGCTCACAGGGGGGTCGTTTTGACCGTTGGGGTTTTACATAATTATTGTATGGCCTTGCCTTACAATATAAAGCGCCTTGGGGCAACTGTTTGTTGTGATTTGGTGCTATATAAAAAAATTGATTGATTGATTGATTGATAGAGAAAGGGAGGAGGAGGAGAGCAGCAATCCAGGCAGCACAACAGTACCTCCCTCAATGGGAGCCTCCAGGCGACAGATCAGGATGAGCCCAGTGGAAGTCCCGGATGAGAGAGGGATCCAAAATAAGGTCCCGTGACACCCGGAAGCACTGCTCAGGACCATAACTCTCCCAGTCCATCAGATACTGGTAACCCCAGCTCCAACGCCGCATATCCACAATGTACTGACAGACCAGGCCTGATGGTCATCCACGACCCGGGTGGAAGGAGAGGGATCAGCCAGATGGCACAGAGGGCTGGAATGCACAGGCTTGAGATGAGACACATGAAACACTGGGTGGATCTGGAGCGAACAAGGCAGCCAGAGTTTGACAGCCAGGTTAACAAGTTAACAAAAGGTCTCATATACCTACAGTCATTTTCTTTGCTTCTGTCTGGAGGGGCACAGCTCTGGCTGTGAGCCACATCTCCTGGCCTGGATGATAGTTGGGAGCCGGGGTACGGTGCCGTCTGCATGGCACATGACTTCTTCCTTTGCCTGGAGCAGGCTGGAACAGGAAGTCCTCCACACCTGTCCACATAGTCATTAAGGAGCTTGCACTGAAGGAACAGACAGGTCACTTTCTTGCAATGGAAACAGAGGTGGTTGATAACCCAGTGAACATTCAAATGGAGATAACCCTGTAGCAGTGTTTATGTGAGAGTTGTGGGCATATTCAACCCAAGGCAGCTGATTACTCCAAGAAGACTGGTGGGAGGCTGTAACACACCAGAGGGCGGATTCAAGGTCTTGATTAGCCCATTCCGCCTGGCTGTTGGATTGCAGATGGAACCCAGATGACAGGCTCTGATTGCAGAGCAAAAGGTCTTCTATACTTGAGATATAAACTACGGGCCCTGGTCTCACACAATGTCCTGGGGAATGCCATGCAGCTGCAACACATGGTGGACTAGGAGGTCAGCTGTCTCCTGGGCAGATGGAAGCTTTGGCAAGGCCACAAAGTGTCCTGCCTTGGAGAACTGGTCCATGATGGTCAGGATAGTTGACATGCCCTTGGAGACGGGGAGACCTGTGAAAAAGTCCAGACAGATATGCGACCATCCTTGACGTACTCACGCACATCTGCCTGGACTGAAGGCCACCAGACGGGCTGTTGGAGAAGGTGAAGGGTGCCTAGGTGGTAAGAGAACTTAGAAGTGTGGATGAATTGCAAGACAGCACATCAGGCAGAAGGTGGTACAAAGAGCCACCCGGGAGGTTGTCAGTCAGGCACTGGATATGTCTTCTGGGCCTCGCAGATGACCTTCTCGATGTCCTAAGTTTGGGTTCCAATTCCATCTGCCTGGGAAGGATATTGTCTGGAGATGTGGAGCAGTCCTTCATGGAGAATTGACGTGACAGAGCATCCGGTTGTGTTCTTGATCCAGGTTTGTAGGTGATGGAAAAGTTAAAGCATCCAAAAAATAACGACCACCTGGCTTGTCTGGAACTGAGTTGTTCGGCAGTTTGAATAGAGGCAAGGTTCTTATGATCAGGCCAAACAGTAAATGGGACAAACTGCAGGCTGAGACACAGTATACTAACAAGAATCTCACACACTCACCTTGCTGAGTTAAGATACAATCTTCTACAGACAGAGACGCAACAATATCATCCATGGCCCTCATCCACCTGACAGTGGGCCTCATGAGTTTTGTCCATCCAGTCTGTATCTCCAGCCCAGTCGCATGTTTTTTTTTTTTTCGTGCTCTCGTGACGAAATGAGTCAAATTTTTGTGACAGAGCTTTTTTTTTAACTCACTATTACTAACCCTATTCCCACCCCCAACCCTGACCTTAACCATAACCTAATCTTACTCCTCCCTCCCCACCCTAACCATAACCACCCCCAACTCCCCCCCACTTCACTTTTAATTTCGTGCAGCCATCACGGAATGGATTAGAATGAATTTGTGCTGCCATGACGAAAATGAGGCGCTTTTCGTCACAATATCATGAACTAATAGATTAATGTATATTTCGTGCTGCTGAAGCCCGGCTTGCCGTGAGACCAGGTTGGTATATCACCACTAGATACGTTCCCATTTCTTCTAGGCAAAGATTTATTTGGCCGGATTGAACCTCTCATGGATTTCAAATGGTTGAAACTTTGGGCT
This sequence comes from Thalassophryne amazonica, assembly GCF_902500255.1. Classification (NCBI taxonomy): domain Eukaryota; kingdom Metazoa; phylum Chordata; class Actinopteri; order Batrachoidiformes; family Batrachoididae; genus Thalassophryne; species Thalassophryne amazonica. The sequence goes on along the minus strand of NC_047110.1, from coordinate 19,821,960 downwards.
CAGGTGCGGCAACCGCTTCCCCTCAAATCACTACCACCGACTGACAAAGTGAGGTGCTACGCACCTAGACCACCTGACCAAAACACCGGTAGACAGACCTGCACTTTACCTCCCCGTAGGGCCGGATCTCACCTGGTGTGTAACAAACTCTCCACCGACATGGACCAAATTAAGATCAGCAGAGATCAAAGAAAAACTCCAGACAAACTAACATACCATGATAGAAGAAAGTGTTACTAAAACCTGTGGGACACTTTAGGTATACCACAGTTGTTGATTAACTAAAACAAAATAAATAAATTTTGTTGTGTCGGAATGCGCTGCAAACCTCTGCAATATTAGCTGCACCAACAAAGCTATTAATACCACAAAAACTAAAGTAAACAAACTACATTCATAAATCTCTAAACTTATAGAGCATCACAGATGTTACACTCTAAGAAGTAATTCAGTGACTTTGTATATATAAGGAAGATGAAGTAAGAAACAGCTATACTGACTGAATAAACTCTCTGAAACACATTTCATTAATTGTTTGAGTTGGAAATACCAAATAAAATGCTTAAAAATTTAGGAGTCAATTTTATCTTAACTTCAGTTTGAAGAAAAGACTTTTGTTCAATGCAAAGAACATAATTCTTTTTATCTACATATGAAAATTCTAATCTTTCCTTATGTGTTAATCAAGCAAATGTTTTGCATATATTCCATTTAACCTGACCTGTGTTCCTTTTATAACATGGTGTATGTTAATGTGTTACTGAATTATTCAAACTTTGTTGGTGAAATGTTCTGTTTTAACAAAATGGTTTGTTTATGTGTTAGTTGGGTAACTTTAATAAATGTTCTATTCATTCAAAAATATCTAAGAACAAAGTGTGTGACAACATAGTTAATGTTTTTAAATATTTAATTCATCTGTGTCTTAAAAGTTTCTGGGTGTCCTGAAGTTAAATTCCACACACCCCAAGTGGGTGGAATTAAAATGTCAGAATGGAGCTTCTCACCCCTTCTCCCTGCCTTCTGCCTGCTTCTTCCTCTTTGCAAATGCTAAATTTTTCTTTTTGTTGGCTAAAACTGCTTCAGACAGCCTAGCTTCATGTTGCTAAGCCACCACGTGACTCTTCGTTCTTTGTTTTATAACATTTGATAAAATTTTACCAGCCTGATAACTATTTTGAAGGCTTGCCAAGTCTTAATTTTTATAAGAGCGGAACTTTTCAGAACCATGTCTCTCTCAAAACGTTAACTTTCTCTAAATTCACAATGACTTTTAATCTGGATCCACAATTTTTTGGAAGCCACCAGAAACCATTTTCAACAAACACCTTCACCTCATGGGTCAAGCAAGTTTATGACGGACCTGCCGATAGAGGCAGCCCGTCCTGCCTATAAAACCAGTCGACACTGAAGCCTTCAGCTCACCGGGGAAAGCCAGCAATTTAACCCTCTGGGGTCAGAGGGCATTTTTTGGACAGTTCACTCGCCTGGTATAAATGTTTTATTACTGCTGTTAACAGCTCTCCCTGCATCCCACAATCAAGTTTTATGTCTCTTTTTTTCACGGCAACCTGTACTTTCAGAATATATATGCTATAGTGGTGTTTTATAAGTGTAATAAAGGTTTATAATCAGAAATAAGAAAGGAAAAGTAAGGCGGAAAATAATTTTCCACACACATTTATTCAAAACACACAGCAAACTATAATAAACAACTGTTTTGACACTTTATAAAGGTAATTTGAGATCTTGTGTGAAAGACTGTACAACAAAAAGGTTCAAACAATAAACACAAATGCACATTTTGAACAATATATACAAAATGGTCTATGTGTCATCTCAAAGCAATTTCTGACAAAGGTCACATCACAAACTTCTACTATGAAGTTGACTGCGTGTTTGTTCTCTCCTGCTCTGAAAGCAGCTTTCACACTTTGTGTTGTGAATGTGTAGTGACACGGACCCACAACAGGGGGCACAAATGAACGGACAATAGAAGGAGTCAAATTTGAACACTTTACTGTTGTGAATGCCACAACCATACACAGCAGATTATAGAATGATACAAAGTCAATGGATAAAGGTGTCGTGTGGGCAGGCTCGACGATAGGAGACGTCCGTCTAGAGAAGAACCGGAAGCACACGATTTCCTCCGCCACCGAACCCGAAGGATACTGGAGCCGCCAGGTCCCGAGTCCCCCAGGTGGCCACCGTCTCCACGTGTCGGATCTGGTACTGCTGGCGAAGAGCAAAGACAGTCAAGTGTGGGTGTGTGTACACCCAGTAACAACAACGGTGGGAATTCCACCTCCACCTCAAATCACACACTCGTGCAGCTCCTGTTTAAGCACTTATCTGGAAAGAGTGAGAGGCGAAGAAGTCGGCACTCTCACAAACCACCAATCAGCTGACAAGGCACCACAGGACAACGGCTGCTAACAGAGCACACGTAAGTTATAATTCCTTTAGTACGGCAGAGAATATTACCTCCTTAGAAGAATGATATCTCGGCGACGTGGTGGAGGTGTCATCCTGCTTTTATCCGGGATGAAGTGCAGATGATCGGTGACAGCTGTCACAGTTGATGAGTGACAGCTGTCACCTCGGCTGTTCCTGTGAGGCCGCAGCGCCCTCTAGTGCCTGAAGCCCGCACTTCAGGCAGGGCGCCCTCTGGTGGTGGGCCAGCAGTACCTCCTCTTCTGGCGGCCCACACAACACTTTGAGGCTCATTTAGAGTTTGAGGAGCGGCTCCTCCCCATCGCTCCATTGATATGGTAAACAGTGCTTTACGCCAGAGCGAGAGAGCTTGCCACAGTCTTATCCAAGCCTGATACTCACACACTCTTTGTTTGAGCATGTGAGATTGTATGAGAGGCCCTCCGTCTGCTCACTTTCACTGATCACTGTGCACAATGGCGCAGGGTGCATTGGAGCCAGCAGCCAGGGGGCTATTCAAATGGGCCAACTAGTAACACATCACTCGTAAAAACAATCTTTGGTTTATCATGTGAGGTAAATCTGCCCTACGATTGGATTCTGGAAAACCATGTGACGGTGAACCAATTCCGATTGGACACTCACATTGCGCACATTATCACACAGCTTCTATGAGGAGTACAAAGATGGTGGACGGCTGGCTCGAAAGTCTGCAGAGTTAACTTTTCAGCAAAAAAAAGTAAGTTTCATATTATTAAAAAGTTATTTATAATTTAGTAAAACTTGGTGTCAGCAGTCATATACGATGGCGTCGGCCCCAGAGAGTTAACTCCAGACCCAAGTAAGCTCAAGCCGAAAAGGCCCACCACAAAGGAACTGGATGGATGGTTCATCCGAACCACCTCTTCAATTGACCAGCCAGATAAGTGACGCTGTTAAAGGTTCCCGCAAGGGTTTTGTTTTCAATGATTGCAACGTGGCTTTAAACATATTCATTTAATAATATTATTAATAATAATTGGCTCCCAATTCAACACTAAGTTTAAATCAGATTTATTTACTTAATTCCTTAAGGCCTGGTCCCACCGAATAATGATGGTTGAATAATGAGCCACTTAGCATGTTTTTTTTGGTATGAGTCCAGTTAATCAACAGTCATGGGAGAATAGTGGCTCTGAGAGGCTCTTAGAGGCAGAATATTTGGCTAATGAGGCTCATCTCTGAGTGTGGCGCTCATTTCAAGAAGATAAAAATTAAAGCCCCTTTCACACCGGGGCTGCTCCCAGTTGCTTCCTGTTGTGTCATGACGGTGCAGGAATGTCTGCGTCAGGTGCACGCAGCAGGGGGCAGAGAGGAGGTGAGAACGCAGCCTGCAGGTTCTCTGCACAGAGAAATCAAAGTGCACAGTTTGGCTGCAGACAGACTTCGTACTCTGATTCCTCTTCTAGTTTATACAACCCCTGGCAAAAATTATGGAATCACCGGCCTCAGAGGATGTTCATTCAGTTGTTTAATTTTGTAGAAAAAAGCAGATCACAGACATGACAAAAAACTAAAGTCATTTCAAATGGCAACTTTCTGGCTTTAAGAAACACTATAAGAAATGAAGAAAAAAAAGATTGTGGCAGTCAGTAACGGTTACTTTTTTAGACCAAGCAGAGGAAAAAAATATGGAATCACTCAATTCTGAGGAAAAAATTATGGAATCACCCTGTAAATTTTCATCCCCCAAATTAACACCTGCATCAAATCAGATCTACTCATTGACACTGACCCTATGCCATGACATTGACCCTATGTGTCTTTTTGCAAGGAATGTTTTTGCAGTTTTTGCTCTATGGCAAGATGCATTATCATCTTGAAAAATGATTTTATCATCCCCAAACATCCTTTCAATTGTCCAAAATATCAACGTAAACTTGTGCATTTATTGGTGATGTAATGACAGCCATCTCCCTAGTGCCTTTACCTGACATGCAGCCCCATATCATCAATGACTGTGGAAATTTACATGTTCCCTTCAGGCAGTCATCTTTATAAATCTTATTGGAAAGGCACCAAACAAAAGTTCCAGCATCATCATCTTGCCCAATGCAGATTCGAGATTCATCACTGAATATGACTTTCATCCAGTCATCCACAGTCCACAATTGCTTTTCCTTAGCCCATTGTAACCTTGTTTTTTTCTGTTTAGGTGTTAATGATGCCTTTCGTTTAGCTTTTCTGTATGTAAATCCCATTTCCTTTAGGCGGTTTCTTACAGTTCGGTCACAGACGTTGACTCCAGTTTCCTCCCATTCGTTCCTCATTTGTTTTGTTGTACATTTTTCGATTTTTGAGACATATGATGATGTCTTCCTTGGTCTACCAGTATGTTTGCCTTTAACAACCTTCCCATGTTGTTTGTATTTGGTCCAGAGTTTAGACACAGCTGACTGTGAACAACCAACATCTTTTGCAACATTGCGTGATGATTTACTCTCTTTTAAGAGTTTGATAATCCTCTCCTTTGTTTCAATTGACATCTCTCGTGTTGGAGCCATGATTCATGTCAGTCCACTTGGTGCAACAGCTCTCCAAGGTGTGATCACTCCTTTTTAGATGCAGACTAACGAGCAGATCTGATATGATGCAGGTGTTAGTTTGGGAATGAAAATTTACAGGGTGATTTCATAATTTTTTCCTCAGAATTGAGTGATTCCATATTTTTTTCCTCTGCTTGGTCTATAAAAGTAACCGTTACTGACTGCCACAATCTTTTTTTCTTGATTTCTTATAGTGTTTCTTAAAGCCAGAAAGTTGCCATTTGAAATGACTTTAGTTTTGTGTCATGTCTGTGATCTGCTTTTTTTCTACAAAATTAAACAACTGAATGAACATCCTCCGAGGCCGGTGATTCCATAATTTTTGCCAGGGGTTGTATTTGTTCTTGTGCTGAGCTGCATGCCTGCGCTCTGAGTTCTGTTATAGTTTATCTTTCCTCCTTTGACCGCGAGATGTGCGCGTGCGTGAATGAACGAACCGTCCATGAGCAAATGTGGAGATGTCTGGAGTTATACTTGATGTGGACATGTCCTCTCTCTGGCAATCAGTCTGCGAGCAGGACTTATGTCCTTTTTGTCCTTTTTTTAACACAGTGATGACAGAGTTTGAGGGGAGAACAAGGAACTAACTGCCTGCAGCCAGACAGTTTTTTCTTTCTTTTAATTTTTCACATGTGCACCCGTGAACAAACCGTCCGTGAGTAAATGTGGAGCTGTCTGGAGTTATACTTGATGTGGAAATTTCCTGTCTCTGGCAATCAGTCTGTGAACAGGACTTTTATGGACTTTATACAAACATATTTGTGAGAGAAGATCAAGGAACTGCTGCAGCTGCAATCCGCATTTTTTTTTCCTGTTCTCTCTCTGAGCGTGTAGTTTTACTGCATTGTGTACACGGTATAAAAACAATTCTGCATGATTTATACTGCGGGAACAATGTAACACAGCAGGAATCATAAATTGGTGTTGGGTAACGTTGTCTTGTGAGTGTGTGGCTTCCAGTCACGCTGAGTACTGTCCTGTGCTCTGACTTGTGCTGAAACCACTTACATAATTCTGCGTCGAGCAGAGGATGCAAACAAAAATTAAACGTGTTTAATTTTCATATTTCAGACTGATTGGTGATTTGAGACTGATTAATTAATTAATGACTGTTTAAACAATTCTAATTAAATATTGCTTTGCTACTTTGGCGTAACTTATCTAAGTCCCTCCAAGGAGGACCTCTCAACATTAAAGATTAATAAATCTTAATATTTGAATTCCTTGCGTTTCTGGTCCTCCCACTTGATCCAAATAATTATTAAATCTTAAAATTGTTAATTATTTTGGTTGACCTGCAAGTGATGTCCAGTCCAATTTAATTCAATTTTGGATCTTAATAATTATACTCACTACACATATATTGGTGCCACTGTGTGTGGCCAAAGTTCAAAGTTAACACTGCAAATAATAATTTGACTATTTAATTTTGTTACACCTCTATGTGATGAAACATGAAATATTTTAATTAATAGGCCACGTCTATAGTTGAGGGAAATTTGACAGAACATTTAACATGGATATTACTTCTAATCTCACTTTCTTTCTGAGTCCAAAGTCTGTGAATCAGTAACTATTGGCAACTTGTTCTGAAATCAAACAGTTGGATGAAACAAGGTATTACTCAATTTTGTGTCATGTTATCGGAATGTTCTTGGAACGCTTGCATGAAAAACTGTGGGAAGCCTATTTGAAATTAAACATGGTCAAAAAAAAATATTTTCAAATGGGGTGAAGACTATGTGTGTTGGGGTTCAGGTCTGTTGAGGTGTTTGTGTTTCTTTATGTGTTTACTGTCACCTGTCATGTCTGAGCCCCTGTCACCTGTCTGTGTCCTCTGTTGTGGGTGTGTGTGTGAGAGTGGGAGTGAATATACGAATGTGCGGTTCCATTCTTTGTGCCCCAGTCCATGGGTGTGTGTGTGTGTGTTTGCGTGCATTGAGTGTGCACACATTGTGCAAGCGCATGTCTGCCCTCATGCTAACAATCCGTCGTGCCTGTGTTCATGTTGGTTGCCCCTGATGTGCATGTGCGGGGGTGTGGGTGCATGTGTGTTCTCCTTGTGGTCTCTCTGTTCTTCGGCTACGTCTAGCTGTGACGGTTATGTCTGGTTATTTTTGGATTGTGGTATGTTTTGGGTTTTTGATGTTTGGTTATGGATTTGGTTTTATTTCCATGTTTCTCTTGATGTCTGTTGTACACATTAGTTTCTGGTGTCTCTTTAAGACCTCTCTGGTTCCCCCTGCCCTGACTCACACTCTCTCCTGTGGTTAATCAGTTCTTGTGTATTTAAGCCACTCTGTCTTGTGTGTCACAGCCGGTTGTTTACCTTTCCTCAGTCCTTGATCTCTCAACCCACATGTCATCTGTCTGGACCTGTATTTGTTTTGTAAGTAAACTCATCGCTGTAGTTTCCGGACAGTCGTTTTTTGCTTTTGTATTTTTCAGTGTATTTATTGTATTTTTGGATTTTGCCACGGGGAGTGTTTTTGTCACTACTGTATTAACACCATCATGTGGGAAATTAAAGCACCTGTTTTTCTGCACTTAACCATTTGAGTCCTGCTGTCTGCATCCTGTGGTCCAATCTTGACTCTTTGTGACTCTAACCATAAAAAATGTGTATGTCAAAAATGCATTCTGCTGAAGTTCATTGTTCACTCTTTTTGTATCATGAATATAATTTTGGCATAACATTTCGGAAACATTCTCGGAACATTTCATGTATCTTTCTTTTGTTTCCCTCATAGAGGGTAATTAAAATTTGCAGCAGGATCAAGTTTGAATTAAAAAGGTCTATGTGGAGAAGCATTTGTGAGCAATTAATTTGCTGTATGAGAGTGTGTTATTTATCAAGCATCGATTCTGGTCCTTGAATTGTTGATAAATTGAACCAATGCAATATGCTCGTTTAAATGAAAAATATGAAAAGATAATTTTGGGTTCCAAGACTGTGCTAGGGACCTTATTTTTGTATAATTTTCTGGGGAAGTTTTTGAAACTCTGGCATAGTATGGACACTTAAAGTGTTATAATAATCACTGCTTTACAATTTTAAAGTTATAGCAAAAAGAAGATGTCACTGAACAATAAACTAATTTATTATTGATTATTTTAGATGGTAATATAATGAAGTGTGTTTGTGATAGAATTCAGAGAGAGCTACCTGTATATATATATTTGATTGGTGTTTTATATCTCACATGATATGGATCATTCATTCACAAAAAGTTGATTGATTGATTGATTCATTCCATTTGCCATTGTGTTCCATTTACTGTGCAATTTGAGTTCTATTTAACATGCAGTTTTGGTTCTATACATTTTGTGCTATTGCACGTCGTGACCACCACATGCTCAGATTCACGGCAACGGCACTTATCTTAAAAACAAACATGGTGTTGTGACAAAGATTTGAACGAGCTTAATGAAGGTGTTCATTCTTCTACCACAAGAAAAAAAAAAAACATTCGCTACACCATGAGCAGTCTGGATGCATTTACAGTATTCGTCTGTAGCTGATCTACAAGTGCTGATGGATGAAGAGGTCGACAACTTTCTGTCGCAATTTTTCACTGGACTAAGGAAAGCAGATGGCACAAAGAAGTCAGTGCAGGGTATCAGCTATGGACTACGTCGTCAGGATTGTTTTTGAACCCTCTGACTGTTTTTTTTCAAGTTGACTGAGTGTTAAAGATTTTGTATATATGTTTATCACTGTTAAACATTTGTACCTTTGTCTTTGTTCTGATAAAAACGTTATTGTGCTGTTTTGCACCTGTCTTAAAGTAACCCTGAGAATGTACTTGTTATTCAACTTTGTTTTAGCATGCTGGGGTCAGTCTGAACTGGGAGTGAAGAGCTGGAGGTTATTTTGACTGTTGTGAATTTATGACCTTGTGCTGTGCGAGTGCTCCAAGCAGATGCAGAACAGATGATAAGTGCAAACCACAAGCACAGAATGTGCAGCCGGTGACAACTTCAACAAACGGCTGGGTCAACAGCAGGGAACAGGACATGCTGACCGCCAACGGTAGACAAAACAAAAGGAAAGAAACTGTTTTTCCACGCAGCTGCACTTATTGACATATGTGTTTGTTTTACGGGAAGAAACTTGTCATGCGCTGTTTTCCCCCCACCCTTAGGACAAGTTTCTCAATGTGGGTAGGGCCTCTCCTAATAAAAAGAGTGGGCGTACATCCTTGACACGGACACAGGATGATCAACAGGGATCATGGTATAGTGGCTATGATTGGTATATGACAAATGATCAACAGGATAAGAGATGGGAGACCGATAGATAGCAGATAGGTATGACAGATGGACGCCTAGTTGGGCACAAACCGGGTGGGCTAAGTACCAAAGCCAATTTCTTAAAATGTATCAAACAGAGGACAAGTAAGACTTTGGGTAGCTTAAACCACACTGCCTGGTGTAAGGATGTGGTCCATAGTAATTCCACATTCAAACCTGTCAGTAGGAGTGATGTATGGTGGTGGTGTGGTGATAACAGAATCTTTGACAGACTGCCAAGAAATGTGTCAGGTTATTGTGCATTTATATCATTATTGTTACCAGTTAAAGCCATACCCATGACACCTGAAGAAGTCATGACATATACAGCCTCTCTCATTCCTGAAGACTGGCAGAAAGGCATAACCAGACATAGAGTAAAAAGAGATTGGAAAGGAGTGGGAGATCCAACATATATTGATGCGATAGGAGTCCCCAGAGGAGTGCCTGACGAGTATAAACTGGCTGATCAGATAGCAGCTGGATTCGAATCCTCCATCTGTTGGTGGTGTTCAATTAATAAGAACGTGGACAGGATAAACTACATCCACTACAATGTACAGAAATTAGGAAATTGGACTGAGGAAGGATTTAAGGCTGTCCATTCACAGTTAGAAGCCACGTCCCTTCCAGAACCGTATTGCTCTGGATATGTTGTTGGCAGAGAAAGGAATTTATGACCTTGTGCTGTGCGAGTGCTCCAAGCAGATGCAGAACAGATGATAAGTGCAAACCACAAGCACAGAATGTGCAGCCGGTGACAACTTCAACAAACGGCTGGGTCAACAGCAGGGAACAGGACATGCTGACCGCCAACGGTAGACGAAACAAAAGGAAAGAAACTGTTTTTCCACGCAGCTGCACTTATTGACATATGTGTTTGTTTTACGGGAAGAAACTTGTCATGCGCTGTTTTCCCCCCACCCTTAGGACAAGTTTCTCAATGTGGGTAGGGCCTCTCCTAATAAAAAGAGTGGGCGTGCAGCAGTCCACAGTGCTCTCAGTGGTACTACATGTACGGACTGTCTGCACTCCTCGTGAGCTAAAATTGACATTCTGTCTCACTGGTGTTTCTTGACTCTGTTTGTCTTATCAAGGTTTTAAGAATGTTTGGAGGCGAAAATACCCAACACTGAGAACAATTTTAGATTGGCTTGGACTCCTATTTAAAGTTTATGTTGAACTGTTTGGAACCTCTTGACATCAAAGGACCAGTGACTCACACCATGTTTGTGCATTTTCTCTTGTTTCTAAATTAATAAAATATCAAATGATAAGGATCTATTTTAGCCATCATATAAAATAGTGAATATTTTGTCATTTGTGCAATGGAATGATTTCATTTGATGAAAGATGAAATGTTCCATCTTTCACATCATGAAATATTCTTACCATTGCACTCATATATTTTCATTATTTGTATCATATATATGGTTCACGGTGGAGCTGTTGTTTGTGGCTTCTTGTCTGCACTCGGTTGTTTTTTTTGAGATTTTGCTACTTGTTCGACAAAATGCGTCACTGCTCCTGGTGTATGATCGCCAGACTCTCACCAGAGTTTGTTCTTCTGTAAGGCGCTCATCAACACCAGATCACTCACAAGTAAGACTTTCATCCTGAATGACTTTTTCTCCACTCGTGCTCTGGACTTTCTCCTGTTAACAGAGACCTGGCTGAAACCAGTTGAAAATAGTGCCTTTTCTGAGCCCCCCCGGCTCTTCATTCTTCAGCTTCCCGCGAGCATCAGGACGAGGAGGTGGTTTGCCCACTGTCTTCAAAGAGAAATTTAAATGCTGATTACTCTCTCCAAATGATTCCTCCACTTTTGAACTCCAGTTATTTGTGGTGAAGTTTGCCTGTCTTGTACTCTGTGTTGTTGTTTATCATCCACCAAAATTTAATAAAAATTTTATTCAGGAGTTCTCTGTGTCTTTGGCAGATTTTATCCCAAAATATGACAAACTCTTGGTCTGCGGCAGGGCTTGATTATCCCCCAAGGTATGCCAGCACCGTTTAACGGCTGGGGAGTGTCTGTACTGTAGCGCTCATGGACACATCATCCGAGAATGCCCAGTTCAGCCAAAAGACAGCACTCACCAATAGACTCTGGGCTATTGGTGAGCCAGACACATGTCATGGGTGATCGCGCCGTGCACACTCAAATCCCGGCCATGAACTTTTGTAAGGAATATTCCATCCAGTCTCCCGCACTTAGTGACTCCAATGCAGACTTCATGGATCGTAGTTTAGTCACTAAAATTCACATCCTGGTGGAGGAACTTGACACTCCCACTTCGGTGAACACTTTAGACGGGTCTGCATTCCCCAGAATCACTCATCAAACCGTGCCAGTCACCTTAATTGTGTCTGGCAATCACTGTGAGTCCATTTGGTTTTTTGTGTATTCCTTCTCTTCTGCACTGGTGTTGGGACATCCCTGGTTGTTTTTGCACAATCCTGATGTCGATTGGTTGACCGGTGCCTTCACTCGGTGGAGCAAAGCCTGCTACCTCAGTGAGGTCACCTGCAGTGTTGCCCAAGTAACTTTGGAAAGTTACTTCATTAGTTACTTTACTTTATACAGTTACTTCAGTAGCAGCTGCGGACAACTTGTCGGCAGCTCCTGAATGCAATTATTAAAGTAACTCATTCTAACTTGGTTATTTTTAAGATTTAGTACTCAGAAAAGTAACTATTAATTACTTTGCTGATTAGTTACTTTGCTGATTGCACAGTCTTATCTGCAACCAAGTTAGATTACTCGTTACCTTATTAGTTACATTACTTATGAATTGCAAGTTTTTGGCAGATTCTAATAAAGTAATTGCATAAAGCTGCTAATGAAGTAATTGTATAAAACAGCTAAAAAAAAGTAAGTTTTCAAAGTTACTTTGACAACACTGGTCATCTGTGCCTTCTTGTTCCAATACCAGGGAGTCTGAGGTTGCCATTCCAAATTTGTCTACCGTCCCCTTTCAGTATCATGATCTTTGGGATGTTTTCAGTAAGGCCAGGTTCACACGGCAGGATAATTAGGTCGATATCATACCCGATCTTCCTCTTCTGACAATCTTAAGGACGCCCCGACAATCGTGATGACGCTAAAGATAATCTTATCAGATATTCCTGCCGTGTGTGGTGTGTTAAGAGCGCTGCTCTGAAGGACGTCAGGAGCGCTCTGATCGTAAATCGGGGATATTCAACATGTTGGATTTTTTTGGCCCAATATCGCAGCGTGTTGTGTCCTCCGACCAAAACGAGCACGCAGCCTGCTGAATGTGATGTGAAGCCAATCAGAAAGCAAGGTGACGGACGTGTGGAGCGGAAAATAAAAACAGCTGTTCTGACTTACGAGAAACTCCGGTGGTCGCGCTGTCTCCACTCCTTTAAAGAACGCCTTTTCTTTTTGTATTGTTTTTCCCTCTGTTTTAAATAGTCCACAAAGTACCTCCGTTTGTTTACTCTGAAGTCATGTTTAATCTCTAGAGATTTTGTGAGATTTCCTGTCTGAGCTATGAATGTTCTTGTGTGAAATCTGTTCGTGTGTGGTGTTGTTGTCCTTACCGTGTGGCTGAACACCACACACTGTATGACCAAACCTGTCAGATCCATGAATTTTTATCTTCATGTGTGTGGTCTCTCATGTTTTGGAAACCTAAAGATAATTTTAAAATCCTGTTGCGTGAACCGGGCTTTAGTGTCATGCGCTCTTGCTCCCCCCTCCATCACTCTTAGGATTGCTCCATCGATTTGGTGCAGGCTTGCCCCTGCCATCCAGTTGGCTGTACAATCTGTCGCACCCAGAGAGGGAATCGATGGAGGTTTACATCCAAGACTCCCTGGCCGCAGGACTTATTCAGTCCTCGTCCTCTCCCTTAAGGGCAGGCTTCTTTTTTGTCCCGAAGGAGGACGGAATGTTACAACCATGTATTGATTTTTGGGGGTTAAATACTATTACTATTCGTTACAAATATCCTTTTCCACTCCTTGATGAATCATTTAGCTCCTTACATTGAGCATCCATATTTACCAAGCGGGATTTGTGCAACGCTTTTCTCGTCAGGATTAAGGAGGGGGATGACTGGAAGATGACGTTTAACACCCCTTTGGGGGCATTTTGATTATTTTGTCATGCCTTTCGGCCTCACTAATGCTCTCGCCATGTTCCAAGCCCTTGTCAATGATGTCCTCCGTGATTTTCTTAACCACTTGGTGTTTGTGTATCTGGGTGATATTTAGATTTTTTTTTCTTGTAATCTCACTGAACATATCCACCATGTTTGCTTAGATCCACAAAGATGATTCAAAAACCAGTTGTTTAAGGCAGAGAAATGCACTTTCCACCAGACCATCATTTCATTCCTAGGGTATGTATTCCAACAGAGCCAGATTAAGCCTGATCCCTCCAAAATTCACACCGTTGCCGAATGGCCTGTATTGCCCACTGTAAAACAACTATAGCAGTTTCTAGGGTTTGTCAACTTTTATCACCGGTTCATTAGAAATTTCAGCCAGGTCACAGCTCCTCTGCATAAGCTTACCTCCGCTAAGTCTGCCTTCGTATGGTTCCCTGAGGCCGATCGTGCCTTTCAGACACTTAAATACCAGTTCCCCCATTCACATTCAACCCAATCCGGATTGCCAGTCATCATGGCGATCGATGCTTCCAACATTGGGGTCTGAGTCATCCTTTCCCAGCGGGCTGGGGGTTCTCGCCATCTGCACCCCTGTGAATTTTTCTCCCGTTGTTTGACTCCTGCTGAGCGGAATTAAGGTATGGGGAACTGGGAGCTCTTGGCTGTGAAGGAGGTGAAGATAGAATGGAGACACTGGCTGGAAGGTTCTGTTCCATTCTTCCAGCTGTCTGTTCCATTTATTGTTTGGACTGAAGAACTTAGAATATATACAAACTTCTAAACAACTCAGTTCTCACCAGGTCAGGTGGTCGCTATGTTTTGGATGTTTAATTTTGTTATCACCTACAGACCAGGCAGAAAAAATGCCAAACCTGATGTCCTCTCTCATCAGTTCCTTCTTCTGGACCATTCCCCCACACCTGACACCATAATTCCCAGCCTGGTGGTGGTTGGAGCCCTCACGTGGGATGTGGAAAGAGTCATCTGGGAGGCACAGAAGACCTGTCCGGACCCTGAAGGGGAACCCCTTGGCCAGCTCTTTGTTCCCGCGATGCTTGCTCAACTGTGCTTCAATTCATCCACAACTCCAAGTTTGCCTGCCACCCTGGAATTCATCGCACCCTCAGTCTCCTCTGTGAATACCTTTTGTGGCCGTCAGTCCAGGCAGATGTGCGTGAATACGTCAATTCCTGTGCAAGGAGTAAGTCTTCTCATCACGCGCCCTCTGGACTCCTCCATTCTCTTCCCACTCCTGGTCACACATCTACCTGAACTTTGTCACAGGACTGCCACCTTCCAAAGGCAACACCACCATCCTCACAATCGTGAACAGGTTTTCCAAGGCAGTGCATTTTGTGGCCCTGCCAAAGATACCATTAGCCCAGGAGACTGCTGACCTCCTGTTCCACCATGTGTTCTGGCTGCATGGCATTCCTGCTGACATCATGTCAGACCAAGGATCCCAATTCACCTCCCAGGTATTGTTCAGTACTTCATCTGGTTGCCACCCACAATCCAATGGACAAGTGCAATGGGCCAACCAGGACCTAGGTTCAACCCTTCAATGCATCATGTCCTCCCACCTGGCCACCTGGAGTATTCATTTGCCATTCGTGGAATATGCCCACAAGTCACAGGTTTGCTCAGTGACAGGTATGACTCCATTTATGTGTTCTCTGTGGTATCAGCTGCCTCTATTTCCCTCTCAAGAGGAGAATTGTCTGTTCCCTCTAATCAAGCATACGGCTTTGTAAGCGGGTGTGGAAGTCTGCTTGTTCCGCCCTACTCTGAACGAGGGATCATACAACCTGCATGCAGACTGGCACCGAACTGTGCCACCACAGGACCTGCCGGGGCAGGAAGTATGGCTCTCGGCAATGTATGTGCCTCTCCAGGTGGACTCATGTAAGCTGGCACCTAAGTTTTTGGGACATTTTCAGGTGGACAAGATCATCAACCCTGCCTCTGTGCGGCTCAAGCTTTCACGTTTCTTTCCGATACATCCAATGTACTATGTGTCTTGTCTTAAGCCCATCTGCACCAGCCATCTGTGCCCTCCATCCAATCCCCTTCCTTCTGTCCAGGTTGTAGATGGCCCTCCTGAGTGGACCGTGCACTGCATCCTGGATGTAAGACATTGGGTTTTCCAGTATTTGGTGGATTGGGATGGCTGTGGGCCAGAGGAACGCTCCTGGGTCCACCCAGGCCGGCCTGATAGGTTGCCAGGGAGTTCCCATGGGGGTGGTACTGTTGTGCTGCCTTGGATCTGCTGTCTGCTCTGCTCCCCCTCTCTTCCTATTTCTCCAGGCATTGCATCGCAGAGCTGATTTGACACACCTGTCACTAATAATCTCTCAGCTCTATTTAAACCCTCATTCTTCCACTCCACTGAGGTTGGAATTCCAGCAGCGCACTGTGCTGGACAGTGACCGGACTCTGGGACCCTCAGCCAAAGCTGACAATGTTGTATTGATGGTGTGTGTGTGTGTGGGGGGGGGGGGGGGGGGGGGGGCACAATCCATAAGCCATTTGTGTGTCTTTGGGGGGAGTATTGGTGGTGGGGGGTTCGGCACAGTCACACCCATGTGTTGCTTGGTTATGATGAAGGGATGAAGGGTAGATTTTTGTGGCGTTAGTCCGTTATGTATTATTTATGCTGTATCGTATGTTTTACTGTGGAGATTGTTTGCTTGTATTCATTTATTTATTTAATTTTAATGGAGATTGTTTTTACTTTTATGCAGATCTTTACTTTTATTATTGTGTTGTGAAGGCATATGTATGCAGCATGAGTCCAAGACAAATTTCCCTATGGGATAATAGAGCATATATCTGTCATATTCAATAGATTGTGTGCATGTCTGTCAGGTAAATGCAGCGTGAACCAATAAGATGTACGTACTTCCTATTAACCGGTGTGCACCAAGGAACACCTCTGGGTCTATTCCCAGACTGAGGGCCATTAACCTCAGCACTCGAAGACTCAGGTCTTTACAGCGATTGAAGTAAGACGTCTGAATCTCCTGGAACCCTGCAAGAGCACCAGCTGATGGCCATTTCTAGAGAAAAAGGAGAAGAGAAAAACTAAGAGATGACGATGTACTTTGCACCAAAAAGTCATACCACCCTGAATTATTTTGATTGGCACTGGTCATTCATTCTTGTTACTATAGTTACTATAAGGGTGTTAGTTTTGATTTTTAAAAGGTGAATTCATGCCTCTGTGTTTTAGATTTACATATGCTTGCAAAATGCTCCATACAAGGTAACATACTGATGTAACTGCACATGTTTGGTTCACTGGAATTCAGAAGATCCTGATAAAAGGGCAAAATCATTTGATTGATATTTCTGTTCTGCATTCGACTTTCACTGTTTTTCAGTCTCATTATCAGATGATAAGGGTTACTTAATGATACTCAGCATTGCCTTCTGGGTCAGATCCTGCAAATTTAATATGATTGACATACAGATCCTGCAGGGACTGTAGAAAGCCTTGATTGGTGCAGATCTATGGACTTCTGGTGATTCAGTTGCTAAGAAATAATCAGCATTTATTTATTTGTCTGTCTGTCTGTTAGCAAGATTATGTCAACAGATAGATATTAGGGGATGGAAGACTCCATTACATTTTGGAGGTGATCCAGATCCAGATCTGGATTCTGGATCAAGTTTCACTTTATATAGGGTTTGAAGGATTACGTCAAAGTTACTTCACGGATTCTCACCAAATTTTCACTATGGACGCATATTAGGCCATGGAAGACTCTACTGAATTTTGGAGGTGATCTGGATCTGGATTCTGGATCAAGATTTCCTTTATAAGGGCTTTGAAGTGTTACTTCAAAACTGCTTCACGGATTCTCATAAAATTTGCACCGCAGATAGATATTAGGGCAAGGAAGCCTCCACTGAATTTTGGAGGTGATCTGGATTCGGATCCGGATTCTGGATCAAGATTTCACTTTATATAGGCTTTGAAGGATTATATCAAAACTACTTCACAGATTCTCACCAAATTTGCACCACAGATAGATATTAGGGCATGGAAGACTCCACTGAATTTTGGAGGCGATCCGGATCCAGATTGGCAGATGTCAGAAATCTCTGTTTGCTCTTTAGTCTTAAATTGGATTTGATCTCATTTCGTTTTCCATTTTGATCTTGTGAAAAAATAGAAAGAAAAAGCTGAATAACTCATGTTTACCTTCTCAATTTAGAACCATGATAGTTCAGACTATTATGTGAACAAAAAATTTGTAAACAAGCAGTGCTGACCTATAATGGCCACCACATATGATTTGCAACAAGGCTTCTCAAGCAAATTAATAGGCCTGTCTTTTATTTTGCATGTTCAAACATGTCACCATGTTCCAAAAGTGGAGGTTCACTGGTTGTCACCTGTATCCATCAGAAGTCAAACTTTCTGACCTGAATATACAGCAGTTTTTAACAAAGTAAAATTATAGAAATTTTGCAAATCCACTGACTCCATTAATCCCGTGTATGTGCTCTGCTAATCACAGGGAAAAAGAATACAGTCAAAGAGAATTACGGTACTTACAACATCAGGGTGAAGTGATGAAACATTGAACAACTCCTTGAAGTCTTCAGGTCGCTGTGGATTCAACCTGCAAGTAGATCTTAAAACTTAAAACCACAGTTGTGTTCCATAAACTGTGCTGTTAAGGAATTAATCATCTGATTCATACCGTTCTGCCTCTATGGGCACCCAGCCGTGGTTTGGCTGTTTGTCAAAATATGTCCTCCTGAAGGGTTTTTTCAGCTCATCTGGCTGCAGAAAGAATTCCATGGATATCTTCATCACGTTATCCACCTGTTCAAGCACACAGTGGAGGAAAAGGATTATGCTATTTTAGGTGGCCTGAGCACACCGAGTGTTATTTTACCTTCAGTTGATCTGCTCACCTCCTCCTGAGTGATCCCAGTGTTCTTCAGATAAACAAAACCAACTTCCATAAAAGCAGTTTTCAGCTCTTTGATCAAAACCTGCAGCTCCTCATCAGGAACATCCTTCTTGCTCAGACTGTAGGCACTAAAATCCACGAGTGGGATGCCCATTTTACAAAGGATAAAGTATGTGCTTCACACTCAGTAAATTCAGAAAGAAAGAGGTGTCCACCCTGCAGCTTCTTTCAGCTGAGATCTGATAATGCTGTGTCAGTCACATGACCTCATGTAGCCAAAGGGTGAAAAACAGCATATCAACCCTCAGTTTAATTCTCTGTATGCTGCCAGAGATTCATGCTCTGCAAAAAAGGGGGGTCTAAAACAAGATTAAAAACACTAAATCTGAGGGAAATAATCTTGCTGCAGACGATTTCACTTGAGAAGGTGTCTTGAAGATTGTCAAATATAGAAATAAACATGTCAAACACTTAAAATAAGAAATTAATCCTTAAAACAAAATAATTATTTAACACTTTTAAATCTAAAGTTTTTTTTTTTAAATCTTGGTACACTGCAAATTATTTTGCTCGTACCAAGAAAAAAAAAGAAAGGAAAAAAAAAAAGAATAACTTTAGATTTAGAAGTGTTAGATAATTTATTGTGGGAATCAGACTTCCATGTTATTGCTGTACATTACCTGGTGATGCATAGAGCTATTTCTAAGATATTCTTTTTGAGTGTTTCTGAAAAGGTGTATTAATGACTGTGAGATTGCATAATAAACAGGGCCCATATTCACAAAGCATCCTAAGGCTAAAAGTAGCTCTTAGTGGCATCATTCTAAGAAAAGTTTCAGAATTCCTTGAATTCTAATTAATTTCTTAAGGGCCCCTTCACACGTAACATGATTGAGACATAATGGCGCATGAAGGAGGAGTCAAATGGCACTCATGGGAAATCGGAGCCACAATTGAACACCTCGTACAGCAGTCTCTGCATTCATTCGGGCACGGCACATGCACTCTATATTTGCACACCACGCATGCCGGAAACCCATTCGAATGGCGGACATGATAAGGTCGCACTGCCATCTGATTGTGTTCGGAACATTTGAATGGCATATCATACGCAGGTTGGACATATTGTGCCATGGCCGAGCAGCTGCACGAAATCTTCATCCATGTCGAACCATGGCTGAATGATGCCATCAAGGCAGCCTTCATAGCAGCGGCTGAAAATCGCCAAATGCTGTGTGAGTGGCCATTTGATCCACTCTTGGCCAGAGTCGGCTGGAGTCCAGGTGCCACCCACGAACATCCAACACCACTTGTGGGGCACTTAGAAAAGGTGGGGCCATTCCTGCTTCTGGCACTAGAGTAGAGGGGTAAGTGACCACTTTTGACCTGGACGTGCGAATGGCCCCACATGTTTTAAGTGCCCCACGAGTTTGCTGTTACCAAGCAGCACACGTCATGCAAGGCCTCCCCCCGCAACACAGATATTGTGAGGAGTGTATGGTCGTTGTCGTCCCCCCAACGCCATGATCGAACATTGTCTGGTACAGCTAAGGTGGCTGCAGTGCGATCGCTGTCCAGCGCAGCTCGCATCTGGACGGCTGTAATGTTCAGCTGGAACAGCTGGAGCAACTCAGCTGTAGGACATATGTTGTGCCATCAACAACATGAACAACACTCCACGCAATGTACGTGTGTTCAGGCTCTCATACTCTCATCAGTTCCAGCTGACAGTGGCTCAGTGCATGACGTGTTCAATTACAAACACAGAGAATAGGACAATTAAATAAATACATACAACAATAACTACATACATAATTACACAACAAATACATAAAATAAATAATCACATAACAATGGAACTGAGAGTGAGACTTTTTCGTTGAGCTAAATTTGTTCAGTAAGGTGGGTGTGTCGACGCCAGTCGCTGCTGCTGGGATCTGTGGACTCACGAGTCACAGCTGGAGAACACATACTGTTCATATGCTGTTCATACTGAAGGATCTGACCTGACAACACTGCACCGTGAGGCACGTGCATGAGCATGCTGTCGTCACGTGGAAATACATAAAAACACATATCACCTTTGCAACGGGCTGGAGCGACCGCGTCAGCATGCACATCGGCAGGCATGTGAAAGAAGCGTCTGATCATATGTACACTCAGCTGGCGATCTGAATGTCACGTCACCCACGTCAGCTATGGTCCACATGATGCGTTGTCCTTTGGCGCGCTGCTCGCTGAAAATGCGGGGCTGGCTGAACACGTGGCACCATCAGATGTGGACATGATAAGAGTGCACTGCTTCATTCATGTCACTTCATGACTTGACATCTATGACCATAGGTCATATACAGAGGAACAGAAGGATCATACTTGTATTGTCCGCTCGATAAGAGGGATTAAATATTAGAAATTGCAGTGTGTTTTTTTTTTGGTGCAATGTGGTGTGACACCTTCCAGGTGCTCGCTCTGTGCACAAAACCATCGCCACGGTATCATGTACGCCTGTCCAACTGGGTTTCGCTGCTGACAGCAGGTGGAATGTTTGATGGCTCCACATTTCATTTTTTGTTTGCGCTTTCTCATCTGGTTCCTGCTTCTTTTGCCCAATTTTGTATTTTGTGTGAAGGGGCCATAAAATTCTCCCTTGGTAAGATAAAAGTTATTCACAATGTATCTTAGGCCTTAACAGAGCTCCTAAGGTGAAAAACTGTTAAGAGGAGGGCGGAGGACTTTTAAGAAGCCTAAGAGTGTCTGAAACAGACAAGCTGGGGGAACAACAGATAAGAAGGAGAGACATTCTCTGTATGTTGAATGGCAGTGATTCAGTAACATGCTACCGGCTTGATGATGCAGGGATAATGTTTGTGGATCCAGTGGGCAAGGATGTTCTGTTTCAACAGAAAAAGAAGGTGTGGGTCTGTAGAAAAACACTGCCTTGAGAAGAACACACCAAACTTTCTTACACACCATGTAGCAGTTTCTCACTCACTGCTCACCAAAGACTGCGCCAGCAAAATGGCAAATCAGCCTTTTTTATACCTTAATGAGTGCCCCCCGCTGGTCTTTTACAAACACCATAGTCCTCCCCTGAAACCTTTTACTGCACTCTTTTGCTGCACGCATTTTTTTAACACGTGCAGTATTACGGTTTTCCTTATAAGTTCAGTCTGTCCAGAGCTTTGCTTGTCCTTTTTCGTCTACCCACAGCCGATGCTGCCAGGATGTTTTCCATGACCTCCAAGGTTCCTGTCACTGACACTGTAACCTCAGATTCCTTCTCCACCCGAGATTCATTTGTCTCTATATCTATATCCAGTGTTGCCACAGTTACTTTGAAAAAGTAATCCAATTACTGATTACTGATTACTCCTTGAAAAAGTAACTTAGTTACTTTACTGATTACTCAGTTGTAAAAGTAACTAAGTTAGATTAGTAGTTACTTTTTTAGTTACTTTTCCCAGCTGCCAACAACAACCCTCTGCCACCTCAACATGACAATGATACCTGTTTTGCCAAAACTTACTTTATAGTCACCCTTTCTTGACTTCAATGAAAATAAATACTTGTTTCATAAAAAGTAAAATAAAGACCTCTTTCTTGACCTCATATTTAACTGTTGACAGCACTGTAACAGTAAAACTTGCAATTTCGAACCTACATTGTTTATAAATGTAACTATTAAATTCATTCTAGCATTTTTCTAACATTTAAATTCTCTCTAAATATTTTACTTGTCGAAATTAATATTATTTTAAGTAGTATTAGTAGTTAGTATTAGTAGTAAAAAAAGGCTTCAAAACTGGACCTTTAATCTAGGGGTGTTGTGATGGGGGGCACATCCTTGTCCCACGCCCCCATTCCATCTGGATTCACCCCTGCTTTGGCGTTTGAGCACAAAGAATGGATAACATTTATTTATGCAGAAAACAGGACCAGATTTACAGGTAAGAAAGTTTTATTGCGTTTTCACATCATGTGGTCCTCAGAAAGAGAGTTTAGGTGCATTTGAGTGGAAAATAGTGTTAGTTGTTGACACGTCGCGGAGGATCAGCTGTTTTTAACGAGACGATACGGAGCGGCTCAGCTCAGCTCTAAATAAAGGAGGAAAAAAAGTATAAAAATGTCTTTGTAAAGCTCAGTGCAGGTGTGCTGATCACCGTGCCTTAAGAGGAGACGACGAGTCGAGCAACTGCAAAAAACCGTGGATGAAAAGCTCACAGCTCACTTAAAGTGGGCAGTTCAGTCGAACCCTGACCTCCTGCCCACAGACCAAGTTTAATGCTGCTATCGACCCACAATGAAAAATAATAGTAACGCACAGTGACATGGAAAAGTAACTTTAATCTGATTACTGATTTGGAAAGATTAACGCGTTAGATTACTCGTTACTAAAAAAAGTGGTCAGATTAGAGTAACGCGTTACCGGCATCACTGTCTATATCAAAAACAGAATCAGACTCATCATTACTTCCTGAGTTTATATTCTGTTGTTTTCCAACAGATGGTTAACATGTCTCTTGATCTATGCTCCCTTCACAGACACGAAATAAGTAACTGAACCCAGTACTCGGGTAACCTCTCCATTCACTCATTTCTGTCCTCTCCTGTAGTTTCTAAAAAGCACAACTTGTCCTACAGCAAATTCCCTGAGTCTTCCCTTATGGTCCCTTCAGACAAAGTTTGGACGGTGTTTGGATGAAAACGGCAAAACAGCGTGAAATAGTTTGAAATTAGCACACAAAACATCGCGCTGACGGGCAGGCATGCACGAACCAGGTGCGAGAGTTCGTGCATTCGTCGTTGTCCGTCAAGCAGGAACAGTGCGAGGTGCACCACATGGCGCTGCTTATGTAGAATAAATAAAAAATAAAAACCAGCCTGTACCTGTGGGACCACATCACACCGTTTATGTGGAATAATTAAAAAACTAGAAGCACTTGGAGAGCGCAAACCTCCGCCAAGGCCATAAGATCACTGACGTCACATGGAATACCCTTTGGCAAAGAGACTTATTCCACGTCATTTCACGCATCTACCATCATGTTTCAGATTCAGTGGTTAACCCTCTGGGGTCCGAGGGCATTTTTTTGACAGTTCACTCACCTGGCATAAATGTTTTATTATTGCTGTTAACAGTTCTCCTTGCATCCCACAATCAAATCTATGTCTCTTTTTTCAGGACAACCTGTACTTTCAAAATATATATGCTGTAGTTGTGTTTTATAAGTGTAATACAGGTTTACAATCAGAAATAAGAATGAAAAAGTAAAGCGGAAAATAATTTTCCAGACACATTTATTCAAAACACACAGCAAACTATAATAAACAGCTGTTTTGACACTTTATAAAGGTAATTTGGGCTCTTTTGTGAAGGACTGTACAACAAAAAGGTTCAAACAATAAACACAAATGCACATTTTGAACAATATATACAAAATGGTCTATGCGTTGTTTTGTCTTCATCTTAAAGCAATTTCTGTCTGCTATTACACAAAGGTCACATCACAAACCTCTACGATGAAGTTGACTGAGTGTTTGTTCTCTCCTGCTCTGAAAGCAACATTCACATTTCGAGGCTCATTCAATTTCAGGAGCGGCCCCTCCCCCCTCGATCCATTGATATGGTAAACTGTGCTTTACGCCAGAGTGAGAGAGCTTGCCACAGGCTTATCCAGTAACATTCACAGGAAAACTAGTCGAGCAATCCTGATACTCACACACTGTTTGAGCACGTGAGATTGTATGAGAGGCTCTCCGTGTGCTCCATCTGCTCACTTTCACTTTGATGAATGATGATGAAAACTGTTTATTTCGAACATTTGATACAACAACAATTACAAGATAGATCAGTAAAGACAACAACAAAAAAGTTCCTACTGTGTACCCAACATGTCCGAAAAGGGGTAGGGTAAGCATCAGCTTATTTATCCCTACCCCTTCTTCCCCACAACCAGTAATACCCTTTGCCACATATACACATAAATTCCTACACACCTAAACCGATATCAATATATATATATATATATATATATATATATATATATATATATATATATATATATATATATATATATATATATATCAATATATATATATATATAAATATATATATATATATATATATATATATATATATATATATATATACACATACATACACATATATACACACATATACACACACATATACATATATATATATACACACACACATATATATATATATATATATATATATATATATATATATATATATATATATATATATATATATATATATATATATACTCAACAAAATATAAATGCAACACTTTTGGTTTTGCTCCCATTTTGTATGAGATGAACTCAAAGATCTAAAACTTTTTCCACATACACAATATCACCATTTCCCTCAAATATTGTTCACAAACCAGTCGAAATCTGTGATAGTGAGCACTTCTCCTTTGCTGAGATAATCCATCCCACCTCACAGGTGTGCCATATCAAGTTGCTGATTAGACACCATGATTAGTGCACAGGTGTGCCTTAGACTGCCCACAATAAAAGGCCACTCTGAAAGGTGCAGTTTTGTTTTATTGGGGGGGGGGGGGGGGATACCAGTCAGTATCTGGTGTGACCACCATTTGCCTCATGCAGTGCAACACATCTCCTTCGCATCATCCGTGAAGAGAACACCTCTCCAACATGCCAAACGCCAGCGAATGTGAGCATTTGCCCACTCAAGTCGGTTACGACGACGAACTGGAGTCAGGTCGAGACCCCGATGAGGATGACGAGCATGCAGATGAGCTTCCCTGAGACGGTTTCTGACAGTTTGTGCAGAAATTCTTTGGTTATGCAAACCGATTGTTTCAGCAGCTGTCCGAGTGGCTGGTCTCAGATGATCTTGGAGGTGAACATGCTGGATGTGGAGGTCCTGGGCTGCTGTGGTTACACGTGGTCTGCGGTTGTGAGGCTGGTTGGATGTACTGCCAAATTCTCTGAAACGACTTTGGAGACGGCTTATGGTAGAGACATGAACGTTCAATACACGAGCAACAGCTCTGGTTGACATTCCTGCTGTCAGCATGCCAATTGCACGCTCCCTCAAATCTTGCGACATCTGTGGCATTGTGCTGTGTGATAAAACTGCACCTTTCAGAGTGGCCTTTATTGTGGGCAGTCTAAGGCACACCTGTGCACTAATCATGGTGTCTAATCAGCATCTTGGTATGGCACACCTGTGAGGTGGGATGGATTATCTCAGCAAAGGAGAAGTGCTCACTATCACAGATTTATACTGGTTTGTGAACAATATTTGAGAGAAATGGTGATATTGTGTATGTGGAAAAAGTTTTAGATCTTTGAGTTCATCTCATACAAAATGGGAGCAAAACCAAAAGTGTTGCGTTTATATTTTTGTTGAGTGCACATATATATACAAACATAAATATACACCTACACATACCTACTTACATACAAAATACTATATATTTACAAGCCGAAGCAAAAAACAAAAACACCCTAACCCTCATTACCCTTCCTCCTCCCTATACCTAGAAAAAAACATATTTTTGTACCGCTGTTTGAACTGGTTCATGCTTGGACATTGCTTGAGCCCCACTCCCAATCTGTTCCACATCCTCACCCCACAGACAGAAATACAGAAACCTTTTAATGTTGTTCGTGCCCACTGATGCTTTAAACAGACTGCAATCCCCTGATCTGTTAAAAAACATATTTTTAATATTTGCTGGAAGTAAATTGTTTATTGCTTTATACACGATTTGTACTGTTTGAAAATGAACCAAGTCTGTGAATTTTAAGAATTTGGATTGTAAAAATAGTGGATTTGTATGATCTCTATAGCCAGTATTATGAATAATTCTTATAGCTCTTTTCTGCATTACTGATAGTGATTGTGTTGTACCTTTATAAGTATTACCCCATACCTCTGCACAGTACTGTAAATATGGTAAAACCAGTGAGCAGTAAAGAATGCAGAGTGAGTTGTGGTCCAGAATATGTTTCGCTTTGTTTAGAACTGAAATGCTTCTTGACAGTTTACTTTGTATATGTTTTATATGAGTCTTCCAGTTTATCTTATCATCTATTATCACCCCCAGAAACTTATTTTCATGTACCCTTTCAATATCTACCCCCTCGACTTGTAACTGAACCTGTATGTCTGTATTACAATAGCCAAATAACATGTATTTTGTTTTACTTAAGTTTAATGATAATTTGTTTCTGTCAAACCATATTTTCAATTTTCCCATTTCTATACTGATCCTCCTCAGTAACTCCTGCAAATCCCCCCCTGAACAAAAAATGCTTGTGTCATCTGCAAATAATACTAATTTTAATATTTTGGAAACATTGACAATATCATTTATATAAATTAGAAACAGTTTTGGACCCAATACTGACCCCTGTGGGACGCCACAAGCATTGTCCAAGCATGATGATGTATATTCCCCCAACTTCACAAACTGTTTTCTGTTACTTAAGTAGCTTCTCACCCAGTGCAACACCAACCCCCTAATCCCATACTGTTCAAGTTTACTGATTAATATGTCATGATTGATTGTATCAAAAGCCTTTTTAAGGTCTATAAATATTCCAACTGAATGTAATTTGTGGTCTATGGCGTTTGTAATCTCCTCAACTGATTCTATTAATGCAAGTGATGTTGAACTATGTGCTCTGAATCCATATTGACTATCAGTAAGTAATTTATGTTTATTTATGAATTTGTCTAATCTATTATTGAATAACTTTTCTAATAATTTGGAAAATTGTGGAAGCAAAGAAACAGGTCTATAATTTGTGAAGTGGTGTCTATCCCCAGTCTTATACAGCGGCACAACCTTAGCTATTTTCATTTGATTGGGAAATTTACCAGTTTGAAATGATAAGTTACAGATGTATGTTAATGGTTCTACAATCCATTCAATGACCTGTTTTTACCACCACCATATCAATTTCATTTAAATCGGTAGATGTTTTATATTTACAATTATTCACAATGTCTATAATTTCTTTTCCATCCACTGCTGTGAAGAACATTGAACAGGGATTTCTTTCTATGAGATTATTATCCCAATCCTCAGGTTGGGAATTGGGAATTTTTTCTGCCAAGCTTGGTCCAATATTTACAAAAAACATTATTAAAACCGTTGACTACCTCATCCTTATTTTCCTTCTTGACATTATTATCAATGAAATACTGAGGGTAACTCTGTTTTTTATTACCAGTTTTGATAATGCTATTTAATATATCCCATATTCCTTTAATATTGTTTTTGTTATTATATAATATGTTACTATAATATTCCTTCCTACATACCCGTATAATATTAGTTAATCTATTTTTGTATTTCTTATATCTATTTTCTGCCTCTTTAGTCTTTAGTTTTATGAATTCTCTATACAGTGTATTTTTCTTATTACATGCATTTCGTAACCCTTTCGTCATCCATGGTCGAGCTTGGATTTTTTGTTTTCTGTAGTCTTGTTTAATTGGACAATTTTTATCATATAATGATGTAAATATTTGTAAAAAAGTTTCATATGCACTATCAACATCACTTTCACTGTATACCTTTTCCCAGTTTTGCTCCTGTAAATCCTTCTTTAGTGTGTTCATGTTTTCCTCTGTCCGCACTCGCCTGTATTTTATTTTCTCCTCTGGCTGATTCCGCCGATGGTTTCTATTATAAATGATGAAAACTGGTAGATGATCACTAATGTCTGATTAATAATCCACTCACAGTGTTATTCTCAATATCATTGCTGAATATATTATCAATTAAGGTAGCACTATGGGATGTAATTCTGCTTGGCCTGGTGATTTTTGGATATAAACTCATACTGTACATTATACTGATAAATTCATCTGTTATTTTATGCTTATTTGGATTGAGCAGATCAATATTTAAGTCACCACAAATGAACACAGTTTTTTGATTAGTTTTTGAGAACATTTTTCCCATACAGTCAGTGAATGTTTCAATACTAGATCATGGTGCTCTATATATACAGCTGACTAATACATTTTTGCTTTTTTCTTCACATATTTCAATAGTTATACATTCTAATGTTCTTATCCACATACACAGCCACTCCTCCTCCACTCTTATTCTTTCTGTTTACACAGTTAAATTCATATCCATCCAGTTCAAAATCCATTCCTTTATTTTCATTGATCCATGTTTCTGATATAGCAATTATGTTAAATATCTTTTTAAATTGACTTAAATATTCTTTAATGTTGTCAAAGTTTGCATCTAGACTTCTGCTGTTGAAATGGATTATTGATAATTTGTTATCCGTTTTAATGATCCAATTAAACTGTTCATCTGTATAATAGCAACAACTGTCATTGATATTTGAGAAGAAATTATTGTCCGGGTCTATATCGTGCTCCAAGTCCAGTACATTGTGGTCTGTGTATTTAAATGTTGTCAGTTCTACTTTTCCATGATCATCAATCCTTTGAGTTATATCCTTCTTGTCTCCAGATGTAGATGATGTAGTAGATGAATAGGTTCCTCTGGTCTGTGTCATGGTGTTGTGATGTGTTTGTGTCCTCATACCTTATTGGTCGTATTTGTCCAGATCCTCGATGTTCCTGATTACCATAACCTTCGCTTGTTCTGGTGTTCCATTCAGTTTGATAAATGTTTTGCAGTTGGATGTCCATGTCTGTTGAATTTTTCCCTGCTTTTTTAAGAAACAAGCTTTCCTGGTGATGTCTGTGTTTCTTTTGGTCAGATGTTCATTGATGAATACGTTTGTTCCTTTGAGTTTCCGTCCCTGTTTTAACAATGCCATTTTATGTTTTCTGTTGACAAACCTCATTATAACTGCTCGCTTGTCTCCATCCTCTCTCCTGGGCAGGGGGTGGCACGCTTCAATGTTATTACAGTCCATTTGAATACCTTTAGATTGCAGGAAGTCAGCCACCTGTTGTTCCACTGAGCTGGCCTCCTGCTCACTGGCCTCCCCTCCGCTGTCTTCTGACACCGCCCGTGCGTAGGATCGAGGTTTAATATGAATTCCTGTAATAATAACGTCATTCATCCTTGTGTACTGTTCCAACTCCGCAACACGGTTCTCCAGGTGCACCAGACGCCGGTCTTTCTCGGCATTCTGGATCCGGAGAGCCTTCACTTCTTCCACAGCTCCATAATGGATTTCTGCTGCATTTAACAACAGAGATTTCCTCAGACAAAAAGTCCAGGGACTTTTTGATATCGTCTCCCTCCTCCGCCGTCAGTGCCTTCTTCGGACCCATGGTCAGATAACTCCGCGCTGGCGCCTCGGTAAAGCCGCGCCGGTGGAACTGCACTTACGCCTCGGGCTTCAGGTGTAGCCGCGCCGGTGGATGTGCGCTGACGCCTCGGGCTTCAGGTGGAGCCGCGCCGGTGGAACTGTGCTGACGCCTCGGGCCTCGGTAAAGCCGCGCCAGTGGAACTGTGCTGACGCCTCGGGCCTCGGTAAAGCCGCGCCGGTGGAACTGTGCTGACGCCTCGGGCCTCGGTAAAGCCGCGCCGGTGGAACTGTGCTGACGCCTCGGGCCTCGGTAAAGCCGCGCCGGTGGAACTGCGCTGACGCCTCGGGCCTCGGTAAAGCCGCGCCGGTGGAACTGCGCTGACGCCTCGGGCTTCAGGTGGAGCCGCGCCGGTGGATGTGCGCTGATGCCTCGGGCCTCAGTAAAGCCGCGCCGGTGGAACTTTTGCTGTGTGTAATGGTGCAGGGCACATTGGAGCAGCCAGGGGGCGATTCAAACGGGCCAACTAGTAACACATCACTCCTAAAAGAATCTTTGGTGTGTCCCGTGAGGTGAATCTGCCCTACGATTAGATTTTGGAAAACCATGTGATGGTGAACCAATTCCAACTGGACACTCACATTGCTCACGTCATCACACAGCTTCTATGAGGAGTACAAAGATGGTGGACGGTGGCTCGAAAGTCCGCGGAGTTAACTTTTCAGCAAAAAAGTACGTTTCTATCTCATATCATTAAAAAGTTATTTATAATTTAGTGAAGCTTGGTTTCAGCCGTCATATACGACGGCATTGGCCCCAGAGGTTTAAACCCTTAGATCTTCAGCAAATGTATTTATAATGAGAAACTGCATGTTTTTTTTTTTGTTTTTTTTTCTAATAGCAAGTTTATTCAATGAGTAACTTAATTTTTGTTCAGCCTTTGTGACCCGTCTTCATGAAGTTAAATGCAAAAATGTTGAAATTGGCCCTATCCTGCAATGATAAAGAATCCTTAAAAAATGACTGGATCCGGATCATGTTCCGGATCATTACCAAAATTTAAATTTTTACCCTTGGTAAAAATTTCATTGAAATCCGTTGAGGATTTTTTTGAGTAATTCTGCTAACCAACCAACCAACCAACCAACCAACCAATGGATGCGACAGAAAACATAACCTCCTTGGCGGAAGTAATAAAGATAATTATTTAATTTCTCAAGGGCCCAATTTAAAACAAGTAAAAGATGAATATTTATTTAAACACTTTCAGTAAACATATAAAAAATTCAAAAGGGGTCCCGGTGTTCTGTCGAGATGAGGTGCACCATCGAGATAAGGTGTGTGGCACCTCCACTCGACAGATAAGTCTGTCGAGATGAGGTGCGTCGTCGAGATGAGGTTCCTTGTGTAACTGCATATGTGTGCACTGAAAAAAAAATACTTGACGATGTTCGCTTATTTTGATGGGCAAGTAAATGTATAAATTGCTCATCCGAACGTAGTAATGTATAAAATCTACTCACTATAAAACGATAAGTATTTTTAACCTGGAGTTAGCTTATTTCAACAGGCAAAATATACATATACATACATTTATGCTCCCTAATGTAAAATACAGAAAATGTTTTACTTACTAGGCTATAAATACACTGAATACAATTAATAATAAAAAAAAAACTTTGACGGAAAAAACAAAAACAAAAAACCAAAGTGCGCATGCGCAGTTGCACGTCGAGCGAGTTACATCATCTCTGCATGTGCTGTTGCGCGAGGCACCTCATCTCGACGGGTGACGTCTTCAAGCCCGGGGTAGAGTGATGTGCCCATGCGCACGCATGTACAGTAGTGCGACGCACCTCATCTCGACGTTCACCTCATCTCGACGGGACACCGGTTTTATCATTCTGAAAACATCTGTGTCAAAGGATGGATAATGAAAATTTGATGAGGAATTTGTATTATAACCCATCAAATCTGGGTAGTTATGGAGGTACTGAGCGTTTACACAGGGCTCTGCATGATCAACATGGATTTAAAATTCTTATGAAACATATTAGAGATTTCCTGTCGGGTGAAGATGCGTACAAGTTACACAAACTGGCCAGGACACATATTCCAAGAAATAGTGTTTGTCACACATCCACTTAACCAGTTCCAGGTGGATTTATGCAACATGCAAGCCTTATCAGATTTGAACAGTGGGTACAAGTACCTGCTGACTGTCATTGATCTCTTCTCAAAAAAAGTGTATGCCAGGGCCCTGACGTCAAAACAAGGCTGTGAGATGTCAGTGGCCTTTGCCTCGGTCTTAAATCACAGCGGGGTGCCTCTGAAGCTGCAGACTGATGCAGGAAAGGAATTTTTAAACAAAGCATTTAAAGATCTTATGAAAAAACATGGGATTATACATTTTCCCATGGCTAGTGATCTGAAAGCCTCAGTTGTTGAGCGGTTTAATCGCACACTGAAGACAAGGATGTGGAGATATTTTACCGCTAAAAACATGCAAGGATACATTGACGTCTCACCAGCTTTACTTTCAGCTTATAACAACAGTTACCATAAAAGCATTAACATGACCCCGAATCAGGTTACAAACCAGAATGTCGAAGTTTTCCAAAACCTTTATGGCACCATGCCAACCCAACATCCACGTGCGAAGATGAAATTTAAGACGGGTGATGTCTTGAGGGTGTCTAAAGTGAGGGGTGTGTTTGATAAAAAATATGAGCAGAGTTACACAGATTTCAGAATGTATACAGCATGTACTGCCCGTTTATAAATTGAAAGATTATGACAGTGAGCTTATTTGTGGCTCATTTTATGAGCAGGAATTACAAAAGGTTAAAATAAGCAAAGACAAACTCAGGCGAAAGACATTCTGGAGGCGTGGATGAAGAGGGGGAGGAAATATTTTCTGTTCAGGTGGAAGAATTGGCCAGAAAAGTTCAACTCCTGGGTGCCTGCAAATCAGTTGATTTCAGTATAAATGCACAGGCCGTCGATTATCTACCCTTGTGTCACATTCCAGCCAGGATGTTTAAAGACAACACGTTTTCATGCTATCAGGTTGACTTAGCTCAGCATCTCTATTTAAAAATGGAATGGCAGGTAGCCTTAAGCGAGATCTCGTACCCTCACACCTGATTAAATATTCCAGACAGGCAGCAAATTCAATTTCATTTCAGTTCAGTTTAGTCAGCTTATAAAGCGCCAAATCACAACAAAAGCTATCTCAAGGCGCCTCACACAGAACAGTTCAACAATAAAAATTAAAATAAATAAACACAATAAAAAAAAAGAATACATAAATTAAAAACAGAAGTAAAAGAATAAAACAGATAAAAAATAAAAACTACTCATAAGAAAGAGAATAAAAATAGGTTTTAAGTCTTGACTTAAAAATGTACATGGACTCCGACTGCCTCACAGTCGCAGGAAGACCGTTCCACAGAGCGGGTGCACAATAAGAAAATGCTCTTTGATCCGCAGCACTCTGTGTTTCACTGGACGAAAAATGTACCCCCGGTTCATGAAGACTATTTCGAGTCAGGATATTATGATAACCTTGACGTGTTTATGTGTCAGATTAATTCTCGCTTGAAGAATATCAAGCTCAGTCTAAAATATAACATAAAACAAAAATTTCCAGTGGGCTGGGGATGGGAACTATTACCTCTGTTTTCAGCTGCAGATGGCCTATATGCTGGGTTTAAATCCGAATGAATGGTTCAGGTGTGGACCAGGAGCCGTGAACTCCCTCCACCACCCGGATATAAAAGCAGGCGTGTATCATCTCTTTTGCTACACAGACATCGTGCAACAGAGAGCATTCTTCAGGCCCATAACCTTCCCAGTCCACCAGATATTGGAACCCCCGACCATGACTGTCCAGGCCGGGTAACTGTTGATGATCCAGGCAGGAGGAGGCAGTGGAGCAGGAGGACACAGTGGGCTGGAGCAAACAAGCTTGAACCGGGACACATGGAAAACTGGGTGGATTTGCAGGGAATGAGGCAGACGGAGTCACACAGAAGTGGGGTTTACCACCCGATGAACCACAAATGATCCAATGAAATGAGAAGAGAGCTTGGGAGACTCCGTCTGCAGAGGGATGTCCAGCGAGGCAAGCCACACCTCCTGCCCGGGCTGGTAGACAGGGGCCGTGGTGCGGTGACAGTTGGCATGACATTCCATGCGTTCTTTAGACTGCAGAAGGGCAGAACGGGCCATCCTCGACACCTGACGGCAACACCTGAGGTGGGCCTGAATTGACGGGACAGCAATGTCTGCTTCTTGTATGGGGAACAGAGGAGGTTGATAACCAAGTGAAACCTCAAAAGGAGACAATCCTGTAGCAGAGGAGATCTGAGTATTGTGTGCGTATTCCACTCAAGGAAGGTGGGTGCTCCACTCAGTTGGGTGGGAGGATGAGATATACCTCAGGGTGGATTCCAGGTCTTGGTTGGCCTGTTCCGCCTGAGCATTGCTCTAGAAAAGGGTAACCGGAGTAGAGACTGACCGAGGCCCCAAGTGCCGCACAGAAGTTCTTCCAGACCTGAGAGGTGAATTGGGGACCTCGGTCCGATACCATGTCCGAGGGTATGCCATGCAACCGCACCACATGGTGGACTAGGAGGTCAGCAGTCTCCTGGGCCGTTGGAATAGCCGGAAGAGCCACATAGTGTGCCGCTTTGGAAAACCGATCCACGAGCGTGAGGACCACAGTGTTACCCTGGGATGGAGGCAGTCCCGTGACAAAGTCCAGACAGACGTGGGACCAAGGGCAGCTTGGTGTGGGAAGTGGGTGAAGAAAACCAGCAGGTGGACGATGAAGAGATTTGCCTCTGGTGCAGATAGTACAGGCTTGAACATAGGTGTGCACGTCTGCCCGGACTGAGAGCCACCAGAAGCAATGACGTACCAGTTATAAAGTTCGAGTAACCCCAGGATGGCCCGCGAGCTTGGAAGCATGACAAAAGGTGAGGACTTCCGATCAGGCTTCTGGTGGAACAAAAAGCTGCCCGGGAGGTCCTCCTCCAGGATCCGGGTGTCTGTCCAAAGCCTCCCGAACAACTCTTTCAACATCCCAGGTAAGGGCCCCCATGACCATGGAATGGGGCAGAATTGGGTCCGACATGGAGGGAGGATCTGTGAGTTCAAACTGGTGGGATAAGGCATCAGGTTTTCTATTCTTGGTTCCGGGTCGGTAGGTCAGATTGAAATTGAATCGTCCCAAAAACAGAGACCACCTGGACTGGCGTGAATTGAGACGTTTAACAGTTTTGATATATTCTAGATTCTTGTGATCTGTCCAGACAGTGAATGGAACTGTGGCCCCCTCCAGCCAGTGTCTCCACTCTGCCAGAGCCTCCTTGACCGCAAAAAGTTCCCGGTTCCCAACATCATAGTTCCTCTCTGCAGTGGTCAATCAGCGGGAGAGGAAGGCGCAAGGATGAAGTTTGTTGTCAGAGACAGACCGCTGAGACAGGACAACACCAATACTGGAATCGGAGGCATCAACCTCCACGACAAACTGGCGGTCCGGATCAGGTTGGAGTAGGATAGGGGCCGTGGAGAATCAGTGGTTGAGGTCACGGAAAGCTTTGTCAGCTGAGGCAGACCACTGACGACTCTCCTGACGACATAAATGACTCATTACAATGAACAAAAGAGTGAAACTGCTTTAACCTGAGTACCCCACTGTAAACAGGGGACAAAGCGTGTCTCAGACCCCTCCCCAGTTAAGGCTGGGTTTCAATTGTTCCACATATAATGCTTCCTTCACTCCCCTCCCAAACCATTTCTTTTCTCTGGCTAAGCTTTTAACTTCCTTGTCCTCAAACGTGTGGTTAGTGTCTTTAAGGTGGAGATGCAGAGTCTGCAGTTCATCTCCACCTTAAAGACACTAACTAGCATTTTTCAACTTAATTTTTCATCGATAATAATAATAATAATCATCATCTTTCAAACAAATTTGCTTGGTAGTTAAATTATTTCTCATCATCATGATGCAAGAGGGATCAATAAGTGGCCTATTTATGTCGTTCTGGTACCTCTTCCTCCGGTGAAATTCCCTGAGCTGCCTGTTCCTCATCAGGTTCAGTTTCCACCTGCTTCTCAATCTCGGTCTGTGATTTAGTCCTTCTGACAACATCATTGTCTGACACATTCCAAAAAGCTGTTTGAGTGTTTTACATTTTCATTTCTCTTTTCTTTTAACTTTTCCCATCCACTGAAACTGAAACTACTTACTTTTCTTTGTTGGCTTTTAGGCTGGAATTTATGCTTGACAATGGACAAATTATCGTATTACCACCACCTACTGACAGCAGATTCTATCAACTAACAACAGCAGACTCCTGTTGTTAGTCGACAGACTCAAACGTTTGTACGAAGAACAGGACCGATGGCCATAGAATGCACAGATTACCAGTCCCTCCCTGATGATATGGGACATATGTTACCCAGTAACATAACTAAGCATGACAGAGGGTGTATACTATTGCTTTATAGAACCCTATTAACCCAACCAATAATTTAATTTGCATATTTTTTACTGAAATTGGAGCAAGTTTAACTTTTGACCCCTGTACAAACTGAAACTGATCTTTGTCACCATTTTTGCGGTTTTTAACTGCATAACTCCAGAATATTCAGTCATAGATAGTCCAAACTATACCTTTTTGTTGGGAAAGTGTAAGTACACGGACCCACAACAGGGGGCGCAAATGAATGGACAATGGAATAGGTCAAATAACACACTTTACTGTTGTGAATATGCACAACAAGGACAACAGATTACAATAAAGGACAAAGTCAAATTCACACAGGTGTCGTGTGGGCAGGCTCGAAGATAGGAGACGCCTCTCCAAAGTAGAACCGGAACCACACGGTTTCCTCTGCCACCAGACCCCGGGAATACTGGAGCCGCCAAGTCCAGAACTCCCAGGTGGCCACTGCCTCCGCGTGTCGGACCTGGTACTGCTGGCGAGGAATAAAGAACAGTTAAAGGAGGGCGCGTTCGCACCCAGGAATCCGAACGGCAGGTAAGCTACGTCCACCTCTCGTTGGGAAGTTCTCTCAGAGAAATGCACAAAGTCACAAAGATCACTGTCAAACAGTTAGCTGAGTACGTTACCTTCTCGGTAGAAACGATATCTCGGCAAAGAGGTGGAGACGTCGTCCTGCTGATATACTCCTGCCGATCAGATGATTGGTAACAGCTGTTGCAGGTGATGCGTGACAGCTGTCACCCTGGCTGCTCCTGTGAGGCGGCTGCGCCCTCTGGTGCCTGGAGCCCGCACTCTAGACAGGGCGCCCTCTGGTGGTGGGCCAGCAGTACCTCCTCTTCTGGCGGCCCACACAACACTTTTTGGAATTAGAATGATCAGACAAATTATGTGGTATAGTTTTTAACATGATTGGAGCATTTTTACAATTTGACCTCTGTGTAATTCTTTATTGAGCTGTAACTGGCTGTAACTACACACGGGATGGTTATCATACATTTTTCTGTAGCCCAGGGTACACTGAGGCTGGATTCTAAGTGTTTCCTCACCTGAAGTGGTTCTCTGCTTGGCCCATGGACTATCAGGGAAGCTCATCTGCATGCCCGCCGTCCTCATGGGGATCTTGACTGGACTGCAGTTCGTCGTTGTAACCGACTTGAAATGCTCACATTCATAGTGTCTGGCTGCTGAGCAACTCTATGTGAAGGAGATGCGTTACACTGTGTGAGGCAAATGGTGGTCACACCAGATATTGACTGGTTTTCTGACCCCCGCAGGCTCCCCCAATAAAGCAAAACTGAACATTTTAGAGGGGCCTTTTATTGTGGCCAGCCTAAGGCACACCTTTGCAATAACTATGCTGTCTAATCAGCATCTTGATATGCCACACTTCTGAGGGGGGTTGGATTATCTCAGCAAAGGAGAAGTGCTCACTAACACAGATTTAGACAGATTTGTGAATGATATTTGAGAGAAATAGGTTTATTGTGTATATAAAAAATGTTTTAGATCTTTGAATTCAGCTCATGAAAAATAGGCGCAAAAACAAAATTGTTTTACATCTGTCCTAATTTAAAACTGTTTTGAAAACTAAATCATTCACTAACATATAACATATAACATTCTGGAACATATACTTGAATAACAAGAGTTTATCTTTAATTTGACAATTATGTTTTAATTTAATTATACTGATGTTGCCAACAGCTTTTTTCCAAAATTATAGAAAACCAAAAGTGTGTGTCATTAGAAAAACTGCAGTGTACAACAAGATGGGTGATGGTTCATCTTTAATGAGTGCATTGACTTCAAAAGCTGTATCCATGTTTCCAGGGTAACAAACTCAGCCTGCTGTACAATGTTTGAATACAGACAATAAAGTGAATGAGATGCACATTTGGGTCAATGTCATGTTTAAAAATGGGATCCAAAGTGACACATTCTAATCAAATACATTCCTGGTAGGGCTTTAAACTGTTATCTAAACCTGCATTTCTAGTTAAACATCTCCATATATTTCTGAGATAAAACAGCTGAATCAGTTTGTGTGTTCAGGTATGTTTGGGTAGTTATGTTGTAAGCGCTCCTTCAGATGGTCATAGGATGTGATGGGAGGATATTTGTTGGACCCATCACAGCAGGTTATCAGGGCTTCATCATCCGGATGCACAAAGAAAGCCACTGACTGACGTGTTCCAAAGTCTCCAGAAGGGGGCAGCAATACTCTGTGGAGCTGAAAGACAGACACCAGCAATAAGCTGTTTTTTTTTTGTTTGCTTTGTGAGACTTAATTGTATTTTCATTTTGTTTCCTCAAAAGCCGCAATAAGAATCCTGGCTGGCGACCACACGATTTCACACTGATGAACATTTAACACAACCACATGTTTGCAGTTATATGGGTGGATATAAAAGCATGCACAAAGTGATGCGTAAAATGGCATTAACAAAGGCTGCGTTAGCGCTGTTGGAGGACCATGTAAAATGGTGCAATCTGACACATGTATTCAGGGAACGCAAGGATTTACTTGCAAACAGTGATGGGCACAGCTAACTAAAAACTTAGCTTTGATAACTGCTAATCCGCTAACTGAAAAGTTAACTTTTATAACGATAAACTGAGAAAAAATTTAGCAGACGCTAACCACTAACTTTCAGTATTGACTTCAGTACACTGTCAGCTACTGACAAGCCAGTTTTGAGTTTAAGAACCACTGATGCATTTGAGGAGAATCAAAGGTAATAACAAACACAACACAAGTCAGCACTTCTATCTTTGTGCGCCCTGCCCACTGCTGTAAAAAAAAAAAAAAAAAAAAAAAAAAATCACTTTCATTCACAGCAAATAGAGCCCCTGATGTGGCCCAAAGGCATAAACAGAAAAGCAGGTTTGACATATGGTTTGATTTAAAAACCCAAATAATTCGTGACGGTGAAAATATCACAAATATCTTAAAGTAATGCACTAATTCCTTAAATTCAAACTGAAAGAAAATCTCTACAACTTGATATAAATTAATTAATATATAAAATCCAGCTTCCTGATGAAGTGGTGTCAAGGAGGATTTTCTTAAAAAGAACAGCTACAATTTGCCAGAAAGTACATCTGAGATGCAAACTGAGATTTGATGTTTTGGTGAAAGAAACTTTAGTATTTCTTCATAATTGATGTAAACAAAGTCCAAGCTGGCAACGGACTGGCAATAAAACTGATTATTATTTACAGGTATTATCAAGTTTTAGAGATTTGCTTTCAGTTTGAGTTTGAGGAAGATAATTTTAGAAATTTTTATTCTTTATATTTTTGTATTTCTTGTATTGGAAATGGCATAAACAAATTAAAATGTGTGAAATACCAAGTGTTCCAGTACTTTTGGAGGGCACTGTATCCTAACCTTATGATATGTTCAAAATGAATGTGGTATTATTATGACTGTTTTGTTTAAGAATGTTTCATTTTCACTGTTGCTGCACTTTGTGTGAAATCGATAGTCATATTGTATATCATATTGATATGACAATATTAAGATACCATAATTTGGCTTTATTGTACAGCCCTACTGTCAACTAGCTGAAAAATGTGAATATATTTGAATAATAAAGTATATCTCATATTAATTTACATCTACATTAAAATAAATGCTTAAAGTGGCAGGGGGTTAAGAGGGCTGTAATGGATGATTTTCAAGTTGCGATAGAGCAGTGCGCATGCGTGATGATGTCACAACTCTGTCCGGTTAGTGAGACGTGGTTTCGTTCAACAACAACAACTGTCAAGAAACTTTCTCATGTGTGGTTGGAGTTGTGTGGAGGTAGGAATAGGCTTTTGAATGCTTGAATAATGATGACAGTCACACAAAGAAATCAAATAATAGCGAAAACATGTTCATTGCGCCCGGAATCTTGGTATTCTGATGACTGAACTTTCCTAGCAATGAAGCCCCGGTCACACGGCACTAATGAAGGGCACTGAAGCCAAAACGAAACAATAAATCTGCGTGTTTGCATGCCGTCTCTAGCTGGAGAGGCTGTGCATGCACACAGAAATGGCTGTGCACCACAGACGGCTGCGCGCACGTCCACATGCCTTCTCTGGCTGGAGAGGCTGTGCGTGCACACAGAAATTGCTGTGCACCACAGACGGCTGTGCGCTCGTTCGCATGTCATCTGTGGCTGGAGAGCATCTTTAGTTATTGATCCATTCAGATATTGTCAATGTTTGTGCAAGACGTCGGACTTGGGAGGTTGGACAAAGTTGGACGGCAATCAGTGCTGATGGTATGGGAACTACGCAAACGATGAGGAACCTTCAAGACAGAAAGCAAAACGGATTACGGACGAATTGAGGTTGTCGTCCGGATTCGTTCACATTTTTCAACAGTTTGAAAATTCTGACAAAGCGCCAGCTACAGGAACGAAGCTGTCCAGCTTTTTTCCTGTAGCTGGCGCTTTGACGGTTAAATGATGTCTCTGAAAGTCAATGTAAGTCCAGATTTCTTGTTTAGTTTTGGCTTCAGTGTCCTTTGCTTGCAGTCTGTTTATGTCTAACTCTTTCTACCTCGTCTCTAGTTTCACGTCTGCTATCCACTCTGCTTCTTTCCCCATTTCACTCCTCTTGTTTTTGCTGTCATGTATTTTCTGTATGTGTTTTTTCTGTTTATGTTATTTTATGTTCTTGCCAGTTTTGTTTTTATTTCTGTTATGTTACATGTCATGATCTTGAGTTGTGAACCAGTCACTCTGGGGATCTGTGTGTGGGCGTGTCCTGGTGTTGCACAAAATTCAGTTCCACTGAAATAATCTGTTTCCCCAGTGTCGGGAGCACGCAAAGCAGCCGCAGAGATGGTTTCCACAGTCTGCATATAATTTCTGATCGGTAAAACGTTAACACGTAATCATTTATTGTGTCAACGTTTGATAGGGTTTTCTATATATTATCAATATTATTATCAAATATTAATGTCTTTGTCTTTACTTTGATTGTTAATGCCTTTACTTAGATGAACTGCCTTTGATCTTGTTTTTGATTCTGTTATCTATTTTCCATATATACATACATGCATGTGTGAGAGTTCATGCACCATTATTCTTCTAAATAATCACTCATTGTCAAACCAGTAATATACACTGACCTGTTCAAGTAATCATTACAACTGCTCCCACAAGAAAAGTAACATTTGATCTTTTGCTTGGTGAATGAATGCGCAGACTGTTTTGCTAGAGCAATATTTTTGCTGAGCACAGATGTATATTTCGGCCTTGACCAGAGAATAACACAGCCTGTACACTAGTTTGAGGCTGGCGCTATAATGTTTCAATTTGAAGAACAATTACTATCTGTCTGAGCAAGACCACAAGGTGCCTTCCAGGTGCAAAGTGATACAAATATGAATTGACTGAAGAAACGCAGCTGTGCCTTGTATATTTTTTGTAATATGTCTGTGTGCAAATAAATCCAGGAACAGAGTGGGCGGACCCTTCAGAGCGGACGAGGACGAGGTTTGACGAAGGGTCGTTCGTTCTCTCCTGATCAGGAAATGAAATTCAGTCTCCAGCGTGATCATTCTTTGTGTTAGTTAACTGAGTTGCACTTTTACAGATTTCAACTCTGCCAATGTTCTTATTTAATCTTTGAACCTCCTGTTTCCAATATAAAAATACGTGTTGCCACGTAATTTGGTAAATGACGGATGGAATAATGTAGGTGATTCAACGAGGAGAGAGAAAAGCATTTTGGTATTTGAGAAATATTTGGTGTATTTGGAGTGTGTATAATTTTGGTGGAGTATTTAGCGTGTGTGGGTAAGTGTGGTGGTGTTTTTTTTTTTTGTAAAAATGAGGCATCATGAATGTTGAGCAAGCGCTTCAGTTTTTTTTTTTAATTGGAGAAATGACCCATCTTTTGACCCATCTGGATGAGCAACCAGAGCAGGTGGATCCACCGACGTGTGCACAGATCTCCATAGTGGATCAGATCATGCACTTTTTTGCAGCTTCTCCAGGACTCAGGCGATACAGAGCTCCATCCCAGTGCCAAGTCCTGGAACACAGAGCAGGACGCAGAAACACACTACTCCAGCAGTGGCTCATTTTGTTTAAAGCGTCAAGATCAACATTAGCTTCAGTTTCATTTTGTTCCTCTTTCCTTCTTTTTGTGCTCTTGATTCGCAGGGTATTCAGTGATGGGAAGCTCATTCGTCCACCTTTTCGCAACA
The DNA here is from genome assembly GCF_902500255.1 of Thalassophryne amazonica. Classification (NCBI taxonomy): domain Eukaryota; kingdom Metazoa; phylum Chordata; class Actinopteri; order Batrachoidiformes; family Batrachoididae; genus Thalassophryne; species Thalassophryne amazonica. The sequence goes on along the minus strand of NC_047110.1, from coordinate 19,779,599 downwards.
ATTTGTGACTTTTAACTCTTTGTAAACGACTTTGTAATCGTTGTATGCCGTGTGACCGGGCCATAAAACACATTCATTTGATTGAACTGGATACACCAAATGAAATGGCTGTTAACTGTTAGTAAGTTTGTCATTGAAATAAATTAAGATTTGGTTAACAAATTACATTTTTGAAATATCCTTAATTTGTTTGGTAAATTACCCTCAGAATATTTGGAATGGACTAATTAAGCTGATCTATTTACCAAGATCGGCTATATTTAAATGATTTCACAGCTTTTTCATTTACTCAATATTTGTAAGTGTCAAAATGTTTCACCAAAAACATTTGAGTAGAGAACAGTTACACTTTTTAGAGTGTATACAATCACATGGTTTTTTATTTATATTTCATAGGTGGAAGAAAGCAGCAGCACGGTGACTTGGTGGTTAGCACTGTTGCCTCACAGCGAGGAGGTCATGGGTTCAATTCCTGCCTGTGGCCTTTCTGTGTGGAGTTTGCATGTTCTCCCTGTGTTTGCGTGGGTTTCCTCCGGGTGCTCCGGTTTCCTCCCACATCCAAAGACATGTGGGTTAGGTGGATTGGTATCTTTAAATTGTGCGAGTAGGTGTGAATGTTTGTTTGTCTGTTTGTGGCCCTGTGACAGACTGGCATCCTGTCCTGGGTGTACCCTGCCTCGCGCTCTATGACTGCTGGGATAGGCTCCAGCCCCCTGTGACCCTTAATTGGACTAAGCGGTTGAAGATGAGTGTGTGTGGGGGGTGGAAGAAAGCAGTCCTTGTAATATCTCTAATGTGGAGGTCAAAGGACAACGTAGGATCAAAATGTTCCTCACTTTGTCAGTGTGATGTATGACAGACGAGCCTAGGCTAAGTGTGAGCTGGTCAAATTGATGCCGATGTCTTACTGGACCAAGAACCATCATTTAAGTCATCAGAGTTTAAAAGTAAGAAGTTGCTAGACATCCAGCTTCTCACTGATTACCTTCTCACTCAAGGTAATCTTCTAAGGATTTTAAGTGGATGAGATTACTAGCAGTTATTGGCATATACTACTGAGTATCATTAGCATAACAGTGAAAGATAATCCCAAATCGCCGCAATATGTGCCCAAGGGGTGCTATATAAAAGGAGAAAAGTAGGGGGCCTAAGACGGACCCCTGTGGAACCCCAAATTTTATGTCACCATGGTTAGAGGTAGTGTTATTGTACAAAACACAGTGAGAACGACTGGTCAGGTATGACGTCAACCATGCAAGGCCGCTCCCAGTAATCCCAAAATGATTTTCCAATTTATTGAGTAGAATATAATGATCCATGGTATCAAACGCAGCACTGAGATGTAAAAGCACCAGAACCGTAGTGATGTCTGAATCCACTGCAAGCAGAAGATCATTCACCACTTTAGTGAGAGCTGTCTCTGTGGAATGATATTTTCTAAAAGCAGACTGCAGTGGCTCAAAAAGATTATTCTCAGTAAGGTGGCCTGCGAGCTGCTGTGAAACCACTTTTTCCAGAATTTTTGTGCAAAATGATAGATTTGATATCAGCCTGTAGCTTTTCAATGCACTGGGGTTAAAATTAGATTTCTTAAGTAATGGTTTAATCACTGCAGATTTGAATCATTTAGGAACAGATCCAGAAATTAATGTTGTGTGTCGTCCTGGTAACTGCTCTTTCTCTCTTCCCACGTGGCATTCCGTGTGGAGCTGATGAGCACACCTGTCTGCAATCAACCTGCCTCCATATAAACATTTCTGTTCTCTTTGTTTCTGGATAGAGCCTTTATGTCTGCGTTCCATCGCAGTGTTCTCTTGACTCTCTGTTTGGGTACCTGCATGTTTTCCTGTCACCTGTTCTAGTTTGGGTCTGAGTAATTGTGAGTAGCCACCCTCATACTGTTTCTCCTCCGCAATGACACTGCTCTCCGTCAGCTCCACAGGGGGCCACCTGGACCACGGACCACTCACAACTCCACACCTTGGATCTCCACCTGCACACCGGGGGCCTGTACTACGAAGTGGGGTTAACTTACTCAGATGTAACCCAGGGTTAACTTCTTAAACCGAGGTTGACAAAACCTGGTGTTCTCAAGTGGTGTTAATCGGTACTACGACGCTGATTAAGATGTTGATTTGTTGAACCTGTGTTAACCTAATTGGAGTTTGTGCGCATTCACATAAAAGGGACAGGTTGCAGCGCACGTCACCATTTTTCAATGATGGCGCGGTCACCTTACTTTACCGAAGAAGAATGCGCAATTATTATGCGGAGCTATGAGGAATTTAAATTAATGTTAAGGGGGAAATCGAACACATCGTCTGCCAATAAAGCAAGACAGGCTTGTTGGCAACATATTGCTGATCGGGTAAATGCGTAAGTACAATTCAATTGTTCTCCAAATCTGTTACAGATGATTAACCTGTGGAATGTCTGATATGTGTAAAATAATGACCTTCTTTCATTAATTACGCCCAGATGCAACATGATTCAGAAGTGGGCATAGGCCTACTAATAGATGTTAGGTTAATTTAATGTTTCCTAAATAGGCTACCTATCTAAGGATTCAAAGCCATTAATGGTCATTCTGTTAACATAGTTACATATATATCACTTTGGCATGAAGGTTATCCAACAGGACAGCCTCATGTGGGGAGAAAAAGAATGTGAAATATGTAATTATAGTAATTATATATTAGAATATTTAGAAAAATCACCCAAACCAAAGCAACCCTTATGTGGCTGAAATAAGTGAAAAGAAGGTGAGCTTAGAGTGGACTACACAATAATGGGTATATGAAATAGGCCGAATAGAATGGCTATACCTGCACATTGATACTGTGAAAAGATTTGCGATTGACATAATCGCCCTCGTGCTCTCCCAGGGGTGCACTGATTGGGATTTGCATGCAATCAATGGCTCCTATTACTCTTGGGAAACCTAGGAGAAATTGTTATTGATAAGCCCCACTTCGCCTAATTAATGGACATGCATTAGACCTATTTTGATATTAGTAATTACCTGCGATTGCATAAAACCCTTCTTTGATTTGCATTGCGGGAAAATGGAAAGGGAAAACGACAAATGCATCCAATGGTTTAGATAGAGCAAGTACTACCTTGTGAATCATATGACATACAGTATTCTTGCTCAGATGTTCAGCATCACTGATGGAATACATAAATTATCCACTGGCAAAATATCTAAGCGCAAGGCACATTATCTGCTCGATCGTCAGGGCATTGCTACGATGGGTGATGTTACAGACGTCTGGCCCGATCAGCTGACAAAGATAACGAATTCCCTCGGCTGAGAATCTATATCTTTCATGGAGAATATCGTCCGGGTATGTCAGCGGATTGTGGCGGTCTTTAAAAACCCTCGCCCTGCGAAGAGAGCCCCTCACAATTTGTGCCCCAATATCAAACGGATCATCCAGGTAGGCCGGCATTGTCTTCGGAGTGATTGAAGGTGGATGGGCGGTACTTATAAGGGGAGTGGTTAAGTGAAAACCTCAAGCTAACCGAGAACATAACCTGCTTGGAGCAGGTTTGGCACGCAGTGTAACTTGCCATGGCAGCATACCTCGATCAAAACCTATCCACCTTTCGTAGTACGGGTTAACCGGGAGGTTACTCCACACGTCATCACCTTACTCCTGAAGTTACCCTGATAAGCCAGTAACCCCGCTTTGTAGTACAGGCCCTGGGTCTACTTGGGCTGCGACCACCTGTTTCCACCGCAACGCGGGCCGAGTCTCCACTCTGCAAACCTCCCAAGTAGTACACACCATTTATGCAGCATTTGTTCTTGTAATCATCCTTGTACAATAAATCTGGTTATCTTTATCCATTCAGCCTCCCTGCGTTGCAGTCCAATCCTGGTGTTTGGGTCAAATCCATAACAGTTAATGAGAGATTAATCATTTCCAGCAGAGTCTGCCCAAGAATGGGCCACAGGTCCTTAAACAGTTTTATTGGGATAGGATCAAAAAGGCAGGTTGTGTTTTTTGTAGATGTTACGAGTTTCGTCAGGATGCCAAATGAGATACTTTCAAATTCTGTAAATCTAGGTAATACCTCAGTAATGGCACCCACCTCAATATCAGGGTGTAGTGGCATGCTGAGAGACGTTTAACCTAATGTTTTCCATTTTCTTCCCAAAGTAATCCAAGAAATCCTGTGCTGAAAAAGGACAGCGACTTACAGATGGCTCAAATCAAATCAAATCAATTTTATTTATATAGCGCCAAATCACAACAACAGTTGCCCCAAGGCGCTTTATATTACAAGGCAAAAGCCATACAATAATTACAGAAAAACCCCAACGGTCAAAACGACCCCCTGTGAGCAAGCACTTGGCGACAGTGGGAAGGAAAAACTCCCTTTTAACAAGAAGAAACCTCCAGCAGAACCAGGCTCAGGGAGGGGCAGTCTTCTGCTGGGACTGGTTGGGGCTGAGGGGAGAGAATCAGGAAAAAGACATGCTGTGGAAGACAGCAGAGATCAATCACTAATGATTAAATGCAGAGTGGTGCATACAGAGCAAAAAGAGAAAGAAACACTGGGAACCCCCCAGCAGTCTGTCTATAGCAGCATAACTAAGGGATGGTTCAGGGTCACCTGATCCAGCCCTAACTATAAGCTTTAGCAAAAAGGAAAGTTTTAAGCCTAATCTTAAAAGTAGAGAGGGTGTCTGTCTCCCTGATCCGTTTTGGGAGCTGGTTCCACAGGAGAGGAGACTGAAAGCTGAAGGCTCTGCCTCCCATTCTACTCTTAAAAACCCTAGCAACTACAAGTAAGCCTGCAGTCTGAGAGCGAAGCGCTCTATTGGGGTGATATAGTACTAAGAGGTCCCTAAGATAAGATGGGACCTGATTATTCATAACCTTATAAGTAAGAAGACCCGATGGGTTTGGGGCAGAATTTTATAAAAAAATTCACTGGACAGATATCATCACTCCTGCTTAGAATGTTCTCTCATTCTGTGCAGATAAGGGCACTTCCTCCTACTTTATATAACGCAAATATAGCCCTTATACTCAAGCCTGATAGAGATGAGACTAATTTAGCCTCTTACTGTCCGATATCAATGCTCAACTTGGATTGTAAGATTTTCACTAAAATACTTGCTAGTAGATTGAATGAATGAATGAAAACTGTTTATTTCGAACATTTGATACAACAACAATTACAAGATAGATCAGTAAAGACAACAACAAAAAAGTTCCTACTGTGTACCCAACATGTCCGAAAAGGGGTAGGGTAAAACATCAGCTTATTTATCCCTACCCCTTCTTCCCCACAACCAGTAATACCCTTTGCCACATATACACATAGATTCCTACACACCTAAACCGATATCAATATATATATATATATATATATATATATATATATATATATAGCAAAAAGGAAAGTTTTAAGCCTAATCTTAAAAGTAGAGAGGGTGTCTGTCTCCCTGAACCGAATTGGGAGCTGGTTCCACAGGAGAGGAGCCTGAAAGCTGAAGGCTCTGCCTCCCATTCTACTCTTACAAACCCTAGGAACTACAAGTAAGCCTGCAGTCTGAGAGCGAAGCGCTCTATTGGGGTGATATGGTACTATGAGGTCCCTAATATAAGAAGGGACCTGATTATTCAAAACCTTATAAGTAAGAAGAAGAATTTTAAATTCTATTCTAGAATTAACAGGAAGCCAATGAAGAGAGGCCAATATGGGTGAGATATGCTCTCTCCTTCTAGTCCCCGTCAGTACTCTAGCTGCAGCATTTTGAATTAACTGAAGGCTTTTCAGGGAACTTTTAGGACAACCTGATAATAATGAATTACAATAGTCCAGCCTAGAGGAAATAAATGCATGAATTAGTTTTTCAGCATCACTCTGAGACAAGACCTTTCTAATTTTAGAGATATTGCGTAAATGCAAAAAAGCAGTCTTACATATTTGTTTAATATGCGCTTTGAATGACATATCCTGATCAAAAATGACTCCAAGATTTCTCACAGTATTACTAGAGGTCAGGGTAATGCCATCCAGAGTAAGGATCTGGTTAGACACCATGTTTCTAAGATTTGTGGGGCCAAGTACAATAACTTCAGTTTTATCTGAGTTTAAAAGCAGGAAATTAGAGGTCATCCATGTCCTTATGTCTGTAAGACAATCCTGCAGTTTAGCTAATTGGTGTGTGTCCTCTGGCTTCATGGATAGATAAAGCTGGGTATCATCTGCGTAACAATGAAAATTTAAGCAATGCCGTCTAATAATACTGCCTAAGGGAAGCATGTATAAAGTGAATAAAATTGGTCCTAGCACAGAACCTTGTGGAACTCCATAATTAACCTTAGTCTGTGAAGAAGATTCCCCATTTACATGAACAAATTATAATCTATTAGATAAATATGATTCAAACCACCGCAGCGCAGTGCCTTTAATACCTATGGCATGCTCTAATCTCTGTAATAAACTTTTATGGTCAACAGTATCAAAAGCAGCACTGAGGTCTAACAGAATAAGCACAGAGATGAGTCCATTGTCTGAGGCCATAAGAAGATCATTTGTAACCTTCACTAATGCTGTTTCTGTACTATGATGAATTCTAAAACCTGACTGAAACTCTTCAAATAGACCATTCCTCTGCAGATGATCAGTTAGCTGTTTTACATCTACCCTTTCAAGAATTTTTGAGAGAAAAGGAAGGTTGGAGATTGGCCTATAATTAGCTAAGATAGCTGGGTCAAGTGATGGCTTTTTAAGTAATGGTTTAATTACTGCCACCTTAAAAGCCTGTGGTACATAGCCAACTAATAAAGATAGATTGATCATATTTAAGATCGAAGCATTAAATAATGGTAGGGCGTCCTTGAGCAGCCTGGTAGGAATGGGGTCTAATAGACATGTTGATGGTTTGGATGAAGTAACTAATGAAAATAACTCAGACAGAACAATCGGAGAGAAAGAGTCTAACCAAATACCGGCATCACTGAAAGCAGCCAAAGATAACGATACGTCTTTGGGATGGTTATGAGTAATTTTTTCTCTAATAGTTAAAATTTTATTAGCAAAGAAAGTCATGAAGTCATTACTAGTTAAACTTAAAGGAATACTCGGCTCAATAGAGCTCTGACTCTTTGTCAGCCTGGCTACAGTGCTGAAAAGAAACCTGGGGTTGTTCTTATTTTCTTCAATTAGTGATGAGTAGTAAGATGTCCTAGCTTTACGGAGGGCTTTTTTATAGAGCAACAGACTCTTTTTCCAGGCTAAGTGAAGATCTTCTAAATTAGTGAGATGCCATTTCCTCTCCAACTTACGGGTTATCTGCTTTAAGCTGCGAGTTTGTGAGTTATACCACGGAGTCAGGCACTTCTGATTTAAAGCTCTCTTTTTCAGAGGAGCTACAGCATCCAAAGTTGTCTTCAATGAGGATGTAAAACTATTGACGAGATACTCTATCTCACTTACAGAGTTTAGGTAGCTACTCTGCACTGTGTTGGTATATGGCATTAGGGAACATAAAGAAGGAAACATATCCTTAAACCTAGTTACAGCGCTTTCTGAAAGACTTCTAGTGTAATGAAACTTATTCCCCACTGCTGGGTAGTCCATCAGAGTAAATGTAAATGTTATTAAGAAATGATCAGACAGAAGGGAGTTTTCAGGGAATACTGTTAAGTCTTCAATTTCCATACCATAAGTCAGAACAAGATCTAAGATATGATTAAAGTGGTGGGTGGACTCATTTACATTTTGAGCAAAGCCAATTGAGTCTAAGAATAGATTAAATGCAGTGTTGAGGCTGTCATTCTCAGCATCTGTGTGGATGTTAAAATCGCCCACTATAATTATCTTATCTGTGCTAAGCACTAAGTCAGACAAAAGTTCTGAAAATTCACAGAGAAACTCACAGTAACGACCAGGAGGACGATAGATAACAACAAATAAAACTGGTTTTTGGGACTTCCAATTTGGATGGACAAGACTAAGAGTCAAGCTTTCAAATGAATTAAAGCTCTGTCTGGGTTTTTGATTAATTAAGCTGGAATGGAAGATTGCTGCTAATCCTCCGCCTCGGCCCGTGCTACGAGCGTTCTGGCAGTTAGTGTGACTCGGGGGTGTTGACTCATTTAAACTAACATATTCATCCTGCTGTAACCAGGTTACTGTAAAGCAGAATAAATCAATATGTTGATCAATTATTATATCATTTACTAACAGGGACTTAGAAGAGAGAGACCTAATGTTTAATAGACCACATTTAACTGTTTTAGTCTGTGGTGCAGTTGAAGGTGTTATATTATTTTTTCTTTTTGAATTTTTATGCTTAAATAGATTTTTGCTGGTTATTGGTGGTCTGGGAGCAGGCACCGTCTCTACGGGGATGGGGATGTGTATATATATACATATATACACACACATATACACACATATATACACAAACATAAATATACACCTACACATACCTACTTACATACAAAATACTATATATTTACAAGCCGAAGCAAAAAACAAAAACACCCTAACCCTCATTACCCTTCCTCCTCCCTATACCATAAAAAAACCCATATTTTTGTACCGCTGTTTGAACTGGTTCATGCGTGGACATTGCTTGAGCCCCACTCCCACTCTGTTCCACATCCTCACCCCACAGACAGAAATACAGAAACCTTTTAATGTTGTTCATGCCCACTGATGCTTTAAATTAAATTTCCCCCTCAGACTGCAATCCCCTGATCTGTTAAAAAACATATTTTTAATATTTGCTGGAAGTAAATTGTTTATTGCTTTATACATGATTTGTACTGTTTGAAAATGAACCAAGTCTGTGAATTTTAAGAATTTGGATTGTAAAAATAGTGGATTTGTATGATCTCTATAGCCAGTATTATGAATAATTCTTATAGCTCTTTTCTGCATTACTGATAGTGATTGTGTTGTACCTTTATAAGTATTAGCCCATACCTCTGCACAGTACTGTAAATATGGTAAAACCAGTGAGCAGTAAAGAATGCGGAGTGAGTTGTGGTCCAGAATATGTTTCGCTTTGTTTAGAACTGAAATGCTTCTTGACAGTTTACTTTGTATATGTTTTATATGAGTCTTCCAGTTTATCTTATCATCTATTATCACCCCCAGAAACTTATTTTCATGTACCCTTTCAATATCTACCCCCTCAATTTGTAACTGAACCTGTATGTCTGTATTACAATAGCCAAATAACATGTATTTTGTTTTACTTAAGTTTAATGATAATTTGTTTCTGTCAAACCATATTTTCAATTTTCCCATTTCTATACTGATCATCCTCAGTAACTCCTGCAAATCCCCCCCTGAACAAAAAATGCTTGTGTCATCTGCAAATAATACTAATTTTAATATTTTGGAAACATTGACAATATCATTTATATAAATTAGAAACAGTTTTGGACCCAATACTGACCCCTGTGGGACGCCACAAGCATTGTCCAAGCATGATGATGTATATTCCCCCAACTTCACAAACCGTTTTCTGTTACTTAAGTAGCTTCTCACCCAGTGCAACACCAACCCCCTAATCCCATACTGTTCAAGTTTACTGATTAATATGTCATGATTGATTGTATCAAAAGCCTTTTTAAGGTCTATAAATATTCCAACTGAATGTAATTTGTGGTCTATGGCGTTTGTAATCTCCTCAACTGATTCTATTAATGCAAGTGATGTTGAACTATGTGCTCTGAATCCATATTGACTATCAGTAAGTAATTTATGTTTATTTATGAATTTGTCTAATCTATTATTGAATAACTTTTCTAATAATTTGGAAAATTGTGGAAGCAAAGAAACAGGTCTATAATTTGTGAAGTGGTGTCTATCCCCAGTCTTATACAGCGGCACAACCTTAGCTATTTTCATTTGATTGGGAAATTTACCAGTTTGAAATGATAAGTTACAGATGTATGTTAATGGTTCTACAATCCATTCAATGACCTGTTTTACCACCACCATATCAATTTCATTTAAATCGGTAGATGTTTTATATTTACAATTATTCACAATGTCTATAATTTCTTTTCCATCCACTGCTGTGAGGAACATTGAACAGGGATTTCTTTCTATGAGATTATTATCCCAATCCTCAGGTTGGGAATTGGGAATTTTTTCTGCCAAGCTTGGGCCAATATTTACAAAAACATTATTAAAACCGTTGACTACCTCATCCTTATTTTCCTTCTTGACATTATTATCAATGAAATACTGAGGGTAACTCTGTTTTTTATTACCAGTTTTGATAATGCTATTTAATATATCCCATATTCCTTTAATATTGTTTTTGTTATTATATAATATGTTACTATAATATTCCTTCCTACATACCCGTATAATATTAGTTAATCTGTTTTTGTATTTCTTATATCTATTTTCTGCCTCTTTAGTCTTTAGTTTTATGAATTCTCTATACAGTGTATTTTTCTTATTACATGCATTTCGTAACCCTTTCGTCATCCATGGTCGAGCTTGGATTTTTTGTTTTCTGTAGTCTTGTTTAATTGGACAATTTTTATCATATAATGATGTAAATATTTGTAAAAAAGTTTCATATGCACTATCAACATCACTTTCACTGTATACCTTTTTCCAGTTTTGCTCCTGTAAATCCTTCTTTAGTGTGTTCATGTTTTCCTCTGTCCGCACTCGCCTGTATTTTATTTTCTCCTCTGGCTGATTCCGCCGATGGTTTCTATTATAAACGATGAAAACTGGTAGATGATCACTAATGTCATTGATTAATAATCCACTCACAGTGTTATTCTCAATATCATTGCTGAATATATTATCAATTAAGGTAGCACTATGGGATGTAATTCTGCTTGGCCTGGTGATTTTTGGATATAAACTCATACTGTACATTATACTGATAAATTCATCTGTTATTTTATGCTTATTTGGATTGAGCAGATCAATATTTAAGTCACCACAAATGAACATAGTTTTTTGATTAGTTTAGATTAGATTAAAATTATGTATAGAATCTCTCGTACATAAGGATCAAACTGGGTTCATCCCTAATAGATATTCATTTTTTAATACCAGAAGGGTTTTAAATATTACATATTATAAGTACCCACCTAAATCAAAACAAGCAATTTTATATTTGGATGCGGAAAAGGCATTTGACCAGGTGGAGTGGGGATATCTGTTTAGGGTACTTGAGAGATTTGGGCTGGGGGAATCTTTTGTTTCCTGGGTTCAATTAGTTTATCTACACCCCGCTGCCTCAGTTATCACTAATCGATGTAAGATCACTGATGGTACATTGGCACACCAATTTTGGCTTTGTCCAAAGATCCAAGGTTTCTGGTGCTCAATATTTAATTGGTATTCCTGTGTACTCAAAAAAATAAAGATTGTTCCTGATCCCGAAATTGCTCTTTTTGGTTTCTCTGACACTCTTCAATCATTGGGTCATATTGTGACGTCACTGGTCACTTACGGCATGGTGATAGCAAAAAGATGTATTTTAAAATTATGGAAATCTGACGTACCGCCTCAGTTTGAATCTTGGCTCAGAGAATTAATAGGAGTGTTGCACATAGAAAGAATGAGATATGATGTATTAGGTTGTCCTCAAAAGTTTTATAATGTATGGAAACCAGTCTTGGAGTATTTAAAGATATAGCTAACCCCATTAATAAAGTTTTTTTTTTTGTCGTATGATATATCAGTGGACTCCTGTGTAATGTAATGTAGTGCTCCATATAATTTAGCAACATTTTCTATTTATTTTACCTTTTTTTTTTCTGTGTATTTTTTTTTTTGTATGTGTACTATGATCAGGGTTGCTCACATTTGAAGGGAGGAGGTATGAATGTAGAATATTTGTAGATATGTATATATTCTCTCTTTTGATTTGATGTATTTTTTTTTTTTTTTTTGCTTTTGGGTGTCTGTGTGTATCTTAATATCTTTGTTTAGGTGGAGTGATATAGTTAATTTGATAAGAGCTGTTTTTTGTTGTTGGTTATTGTTTTGTTTGGTATGTTTTGTAAAGCTGGAAAAGTTATAAATAAACGTGGAAAAAAAAATAAGTAAGAAGAAGAATTTTAAATTCTATTCTAGAATTAACAGGAAGCCAATGAAGAGAGGCCAATATGGGTGAAATATGTTCTTTCCTTCTAGTCCCCGTCAGTACTCTAGCTGCAGCATTTTGAATTAACTGAAGGGTTTTCAGGGAACTTTTAGGACAACTTGATAATAATGAATTACAATAGTCCAGCTTAGAGGAAATAAATGCATGAATTAGCTTTTCAGCATCACTCTGAGACAAGACCTTTCTAATTTTAGAGATATTGTGCAAATGTAAAAAAGCAGTCCTACATATTTGCTTAATATGCGCATTGAAGGACATATCCTGATCAAAAATGACTCCAAGATTTCTCACAGTATTACTGGAGCTCAGGGTAATGCCATCCAGAGTAAGGATCTGGTTAGACACCATGTTTCTAAGATTTGTGGGGCCAAGTACAATAACTTCAGTTTTATCTGAATTTAAAAGCAGGAAATTAGAGGTCATCCATGTCTTTATGTCTGTAAGACATTCCTGCAGTTTAACTAATTGGTGTGTGTCCTCTGGCTTCATGGATAGATAAAGCTGGGTATCATCTGCGTAACAATGAAAATTTAAGCAATGCTTTCTAATAATACTGCCTAAGAAGCATGTATAAAGTGAATAAAATTGGTCCTAGCACAGAACCTTGAGGAACTCTATTCTATCTATTAGATAAATATGATTCAAACCACCGCAGCGCAGTGCCTTTAATAATATGGCATGCTCTAATCTCTGTAATAAAATTTTATGGTCACCAGTATCAAAAGCAGCACTGAGGTCTAACAGAACAAGCACAGAGATGAGTCCATTGTCTGAGGCCATAAGAAGATCATTTGTAACCTTCACTAATGCTGTTTCTGTACTATGATGAATTCTAAAACCTGACTGAAACTCTTCAAATAGACCATTCCTCTGCAGATGATCAGTTAGCTGTTTAACAACTACCCTTTCAAGAATTTTTGAGAGAAAAGGAAGGTTGGAGATTGGCCTATAATTAGCTAAGATAGCAGGGTCAAGTGATGGCTTTTTAAGTAATGGTTTAATTACTGCCACCTTAAAAGCCTGTGGTACATAGCCAACTAATAAAGATAGACTGATCATATTTAAGATTGAAGCATTAATTAATGGTAGGGCTTCCTTGAGCAGCCTGGTAGGAATGGGGTCTAATAGATATGTTGATGGTTTGGAGGAAGTGACTAATGAAAATAACTCAGAAGGAGAGAAAGAGTCTAACCAAATACCAGCATTACTGAAAGCAGCCAAAGATAACGATATGTCTTTGGGATGGTTATGAGTAATTTTTTCTCTAATAGTTAAAATTTTATTAGCAAAGAAAGTCATGAAGTCATTACTAGTTAAAGTTAAAGGAATACTCGGCTCAATAGAGCTCTGACTCTTTGTCAGCCTGGCTACAGTGCTGAAAAGAAACCCGGGGTTGTTCTAATTTTCTTCAATTAATGATGAGTAGTAAGATGTCCTAGCTTTACAGAGGGCTTTTTTTTTATAGAGCAACAGACTCTTTTTCCAGGCTAAGTGAAGATCTTCTAAATTAGTGAGACGCCATTTCCTCTCCAACTTACGGGTTATCTGCTTTAAGCTGTGAGTTTGTGAGTTATACCACGGAGTCAGGCACTTCTGATTTAAGGCTCTTTTTTTCAGAGGAGCTACAGCATCCAAAGTTGTGCTCAATGAGGATGTAAAACTATTGATGAGATAATCTATCTCACTCACAGAGTTTAGGTAGCTACTCTGCACTGTGTTGGTATATGGCATTGGAGAACATAACAAAGAAGGAATCATATCCTTAAACCTAGTTACAGTGCTTTCCGAAAGCCTTCGAAAGACTACTGTAATGAAACGTATTCCCCACTGCTGGGTAGTCCATTAAAGTAAATGTAAATGTTATTAAGAAATGATCAGACAGAAGGGGGTTTTCAGGGAATACTGTTAAGTCTTCAATTTCCATCCCATAAGTCAAAACAAGATCTAAAGTATGATTAAAGTGGTGGGTGGACTCATTTACATTTTGAGCAAAGCCAACTGAGCCAAGTGAGATGGTTGTCCATGAATACGTGTTGCCACTGTTGAACAAGAACTTTGAGTTATGCTTGTTTTTGTTGATCAAATCAGAGTAATAGGCCCGCTTTTTAGCCAGTGGTACATGCTTATAGTCTCAGACAGCATCATGCCATGCAAGGTGGAATACTTCTGATTTTGAACTATGCCATTTCCGTTGTAGACTCCTAGCCTTATGCTTGAGGGTCACGCAAGTAATTGTTGAACCAAGGTGACTGTGTTTTGGGGGGCATGGTTTTAATAAAGGTGGCCCAATCATGTCGAGTGTAGTTTTCAGTGCTGTTTAAACTAGCCACAAGACTGCCTACTTTTCCAAATGTGAAGCTCAGATATCAGGCAGTTTAGCTTCAAGTTCAGTTGTAGTTGAGGAGTTGATTCATCGCCGCAGTGACAAATAAGGTTGTTGTTCACCTAAACACGGCAGCGAAACTGTAAACCTATTAAGTGAGTGATCAGAGACTACTGATGCAAGAGGCATGAGGTCAATATTTGTGACAGCAATACCACGTGTGAGAACCAGATCCAGGGTATTTCCACTAATGTGCATCGAGTCCTGAATGCATTGCTGAAATCTTAATGCATCCACAGTTTCCATAAATGATTTGCAGAGGGATCAGAAGGCTTATTTATATGAATGTTAAAGTCACCAATAATCAGAATGTTATCTGCACTAGTTGACAAGTTAGAAATGAACTCACCAAATTCATCTAAGAATTCAGAGTATGGTCCAGGGGTCCTATATACAGTGACAAAGTAATACAGCTGATTTTTATTCTTCTGACCTTGGTAATACGTAGCATCGTTATATTTGTGACCCCCAACAGCTAATAAGCTAAACCTAGATTTATAAATTAGAGCAACACCCCCGCCTTGCTTCGCATCATGAGAGACGTAACTACAACCCCTGGCAAAAATTATGGAATCACCGGCCTCGGAGGATGTTCATTCAGTTGTTTAATTTTGTAGAAAAAAAGCAGATCACAGACATGACACAAAACTAAAGTCATTTCAAATGGCAACTTTCTGGCTTTAAGAAACACTATAAGAAATCAAGAAAAAAATATTATGGCAGTCAGTAACGGTTACTTTTTTAGACCAAGCAGAGGAAAAAAATATGGAATCACTCAATTCTGAGGAAAAAATTATGGAATCACCCTGTAAATTTTCATCCTCAAAACTAACACCTGCATCAAATCAGATCTGCTCGTTGACATTGACCCTGTGCCATGACATTGACCCTGCGTGTCTTCTTGCAAGGAATGTTTTCGCAGTTTTTGCTCTATGGCAAGATGCATTATCATCTTGAAAAATGATTTCATCATCCCCAAACATCCTTTCAATTGTCCAAAATATCAACGTAAACTTGTGCATTTATTGATAATGTAATGACAGCAATCTCCCCAGTGCCTTTACCTGACATGCAGCCCCATATCATCAATGACTGTGGAAATTTACATGTTCTCTTCAGGCAGTCTGTTGTGTGTTGGGGGGGTGTGGCTGGATGTTTTGGTGTTCTTTTCTTTTCTTTGCTCTCCAGGTGGTATGCAAACTGATTTATTGTCTGTGGAGAAGGTGCTGGCAGAAGAGTCCTTCACCCTCATCAACATGATGTGCAGCACCTGTGGATGGTGCTCACGTGCAACCTTAAAGACTTTCAGCTGAAGCAGATAATGAGATGGCGTTCTGCATTTAAGTCATGTGTGATTCAAGCAGAATTGCCGGGAACTCAACCTTGTGATGTTCATTTGTGAGACGCTGAGGACCGCGCCTGGATTTGACACATCGTGCCTGTGAAGGAGGAAGGGTGAGGGACACATGCTGTCAGCACACATCAGAGGTGATTAATTGTTTGACTAATTGTTAATAGTAACTTGGTATTTTGTTACGCAGTATATTTGAACTTTGATGAGAATTGTGCAGCTCGCTTCTCACTGCCGTGGCATGCGGACTGATGATCCTCCACCTGTTGTGAGAAGCTGCTCATTTACATAAAGCTTAAATACAGACCTGAATGTGTTGCTGATAGTGTGTGCCTTTTGAAGGATATTAGTTGTAGCTGCTGACTTACCTCACCTTTTCTATCCTTCACAGAGAGTCGGTTTGTCGTGTCCACCTGGGGGGTGTTTGGCGGTGAACGTGGGTCCAGAAGCGCCGGGCTTCGATCCTTTTGGGCGCTGGAGAGCGTGCCATCCTTCACTCCGCCAGACTGACGCAGCTTTTGTTCGTACACTTTGTTATGCACCAAAGGGTGGAAAAATAAATTGTTTTGTTATTGGAACCGCTTTCTGGTTATTTTAGCGCTGGGTTCCGTCAGACGCAGGTCCGCTCCTCAACCCGCGTCGACACATAACACAGTCATCTTTATAAATCTCATTGGAACGGCACCAAACAAAAGTTCCAGCATCATCACCTTGCCTAATGCAGATTCGAGATTCATCACTGAATATGACTTTCATCCAGTCATCCACAGTCCACGATTGCTTTTCCTTAGCCCATTGTAACCTTGTTTTTTTCTGTTTAGGTGTTAATGATGGCTTTCGTTTAGCTTTTCTGTATGTAAATCCCATTTCCATTAGGCGGTTTCTTACACTTCGGTCACAGACGTTAACTCCAGTTTCCTCCCATTCGTTCCTCATTTGTTTTGTTGTGCATTTTTAGATTTTTGAGACATATTGCTTTAAGTTTTCTGTCTTGACGCTTTGATGTCTTCCTTGGTCTACCAGTATGTTTGCCTTTAACAACCTTCTCATGTTGTTTGTATTTGGTCCAGAGTTTAGACACAGCTGACTGTGAACAACCAACATCTTTTGCAGCATTGCATGATGATTTACTCTCTTTTAAGAGTTTGATAATCCTCTCCTTTGTTTCAATTGACATATCTCGTGTTGGAGCCATGATTCATGTCAGTCCACTTGGTGCAACAGCTCTCCAAGGTGTGTTCACTCCTTTTTAGATGCAGACTAAGGAGCAGATCTGATGTGATGCAGGTGTTAGTTTTGGGGATGAAAATTTACAGGGTGATTCCATAATTTTTTCCTCAGAATTGAGTGATTCCATATTTTTTTCCTCTGCTTGGTCTAAAAAAGTAACCATTACTGACTGCCACAATCTTTTTTCTTGATTTCTTATAGTGTTTCTTAAAGCCAGAAAGTTGCCATTTGAAATGACTTTAGTTTTGTGTCATGTCTGTGATCTGCTTTTTTTCTACAAAATTAAACAACTGAATGAACATCCTCCGAGGCCAGTGATTCCATAATTTTTGCCAGGGGTTGTAAATGTGTATGCCGGTGGACAGGCCTCATTTAAGGGAAGGACAGCTGTAGGTTTAAGCCAGTTTTCACATAACCCAATCATATCTAAGTGATGATCCATAATAAGATCATTAATCAACAATGGGGACAGTGATCTTATGTTACATGAGACCGAAACTAAGGCCCTCAGTGGGGTTGACAGTTTGACTGCTTGGATTTAGGGATGGTTTCAGAGTAGCATATATAAGATGCCTGGAAGTAGGTTTAGGTTTGCAGGTAGCAGGTTGTTTGCGGGTTGTAGGTAGCAGACACGGAAAATTTGATGTTGCTGGAAGAGCCAATGGGCCATTGTCATCCAATATAGTAATGGGTATTAAATTTACAAAACATATCCCTCTTTGATTTTTATGGACATGTCTATGGAAATGGGCCACAGTCTCAACCTGATGAATTTCCCTCCCTGGCAGATAAACTGCATTATCACCATAGTGATTTTCTGCGCTGATTTCCCCGCTAAGATAATGGATTCCACACCCACATTTGTCATAAGCTGGGTGGCAATGTCGGGAGCTCTGGCCCCAGGAATACATTTAATGTCAGCCGGCATCTGTAACCTGATTTTGCAGGTGATAGAATCCCCTATCACTAAAACCTGGCATTTCGGCCCGGAGATAGGAGTGGTAGTCACCTGTGGGCTCAAAGAACTCACATCAGCCATATCCATGGGAGAAAACCGCTTCAAAGATCGCAGTAGCGAGTGTGATCGGGATACTACAACCGAGCACCAAGCCCTACGTGACTTCCTCCGCTGAACCGCAGTCCCAAAGGTGTCCTCCATAGTCAGTGTTTCTAGGCTAATGCTAATGGGCATGCTAGCCGACCCAACACTAACCTCGTCTGGAGTGCCCATAACATCTATCTCCACTAAGCAAAAAAGCTGTTCTAGCTTACGGACACGGCTCTCTGGAAGAGCCACCCTATTTGCCTGCATCATGCAGGATTTATGTAAAGTAGTGTAATTTGTGCACAAGAAAATTCAAGAGTAAAGCCAAGCAAGCATGAGCTAACTGATAACAAATATGCTAACCTCCTCTAAGGTTCACACAGGAGTAAATTAATGAGCTAAAATGATCAGCATCAAGTCTTTTACGACTTAAACGAACCTTCTATGAACAGGGAGAAATACCAGGGAAGGTGCTGGCATGACGCATTAAGCAGTTACAGAGTGAAAGGCTTATTACTTCAGTAAAGGGCCTGTCACAGTGGCGTATTCATAGAGCTGCTCATTACAGCGTAGCGTCTACGCTGTAATGAGCAGCCCCCCGCCCACTTCACAAGGAGTTTTTTCTCAGTGCGTAGCAGTATGTTGAGGGCTACGCGCGTAGGACGGAAGAAATTAAACCTGTTTAATTTCCTTCAGTGTACAGCACAGCATGGAGCCTTCACCTGAGTACACGCAGCGCTGTGCTACTGTCCGCTATTGTAAGCCCGCCCACGCTGCAACACGGTACTGTGCGCCATTTCACATCTTCTTCTGGAGCTATAAATACTGCAAGTTCGTTGCTTCACTTTATCATACTGGACTAATTATATGAGGACTGTTTCAGTGTGTCGCATCATTTCATAAAAGCGCTCTGTCACACAGAGAGAGAGAAAGAGAGAGAGAGAGAGAGAGAGAGAGAGAGAGAGAGAGAGAGCGGTTTTATTTTGAGGAGTCTGAATAAAACTACTCTCTCTCCTCTATCAGACTCCTTAAAATAAAACCGCTCTCTCGCGCGCGCGCTCTCCCTCCCTCACTCTCTCTCTCTCTGTGTGTCTAATCAGAGCTGTGAGTCTTTAAAATAAACGTGCACTCGCTGCATGTCGGTGCGCTCGTCAAAGAAGAAGGATTGAAGGAATTATACCAGAGATGATTGGAAGGGAACAGGATGGCTTCATTAGCAGTGTTGCCACAGTTACTTTGAAAAAGTAATCCAATTACTGATTACTGATTACTCCTTGAAAAAGTAACTTAGTTACTTTACTGATTACTCAATTGTAAAAGTAACTAAGTTAGATTACTAGTTACTTTTTTAGTTACTTTCCCCAGCTGCCGACAACAACTCACTTTATAGTCACCCTTTCTTGACTTCAATGAAAATAAATACTTGTTTTATAAAAAGTAAAATAAAGACCTCTTTCTTGACCTCATATTTAACTGTTGACAGCACTGTAACAGTAAAACTTGCAATTTCAAACCTACATTGTTTAGAAATGTAACTATTAAATTCTAACTCTCTAAACATTTTACTTGTCGAAATTATTATTATTTTAAGCAATATTAGTAGTTGTAGTAAAAAACGGCTTCAAAATTGGACCTTTAATCTAGGGGTGTTGTGGGGGAGGGGGCACATCCCTGCCCCACACCCCCATTCCATCTGGATTCGCCCCTACTTTGGCGTTTGAGCACAAAGAATGGATAACATTTATTTATGTAGAAAACAGGACCAGATTTACAGGTAAGAAAGTTTTATTGCGTTTTCACATCATGTGGTCCTCAGAAAGAGTGTTTAGGTGCATTTGAGTGGAAAATAGTGTTAGTTGTTGACGCGTCGCGGAGGATCAGCTGTTTTTAACGAGACGATACGGAGCGGCTCAGCTCAGAATTCTAAATAAAGGAGGGAAAAAGTATAAAAATGTCTTTGTAAAGCTCAGTGCAGGTGTGCTGATCACCGCGCTTTAAGAGGTGAGGACGAGTCGAGCAGTTGCAAAAAACCGTGGATGAAAAGCTCACAGCTCACTTAAAGTGGGCAGTTGAGTCGAACCCCGACCTCCTGCCCACAGACCAAGTTTAATGCTGTTATCGACCCACAATGAAAAATAATAGTAACGCACAGTGACATGGAGAAGTAACTTTAATCTGATTACTGATTTGGAAAGATTAACGCGTTAGATTACTCGTTACTAAAAAAAGTGGTCGGATTAGAGTAACGCGTTACTTAGTAACGCGTTACCGGCATCACTGTTCATTAGTGGCAGCCAGGGTTTGCACAATATTAGAAGCCTTTTAAATATACTTCACAATCAAAAGGAGGCTCCTGATACAGCTGTTACATCACTGGATGCGAAAAAGGCTTGCGACACAGTGGAATGGCCCTACCGATTTGAAACCCTTCCATGATTTGGCATCTTTGCAATAAAGAATTGTAAAAAAATATTTTAGGGATAACCATAGCACAGCAAGAATACCGTTTGGCTATGTACGAGGGCTGTCCGTAAAGTATAGGTCCTTTTTATTTTTTTCAAAAACTATATGGATTTTATTCATATGTTTTACGTCAGACATGCTTGAACCCTCGTGCGCATGCGTGAGTTTTTCCACGCCTGTCGGTGACGTCATTCGCCTGTGAGCACTCCTTGTGGGAGGAGTCGTCCGCTCCCCTCGTCGGAATTCCTTTGTCTGAGAAGTTGCTGAGAGACTGGCGCGTTGTTTGATCAAAATTTTTTCTAAACCTGTGAGACACATCGAAGTGGACACGGTTCGAAAAATTAAGCTGGCTTTCAGTGAAAATTTTAACGGCTGATGAGAGATTTTGAGGTGATTCTGTCGCTTTAAGGACTTTTCACGGTGCGAGACGTCGCTCAGCGCTCTCAGCCGCCGTCGTCAGCCTGTTCAAGCTGAAAACCTCCACATTTCAGGCTCTATTGATCCAGGACGTCGTGAGAGAACAGAGAAGTTTCAGAAGAAGTCAGTTTCAGCATTTTATCCGGATATTCCACTGTTAAAGGAGATTTTTTTAATGAAAGACGTGCGGACGGGTCCGCGCGTCGGCTCGCAGCCGCCGCGACGCTCCGCTACAGGAAAAACACCTCTGTTGAAAGCCTTAAGGACAAGTTGGAACATGTCCTTCCTGTTAAACAATTTCTCATATACTCACTCCACTGAAAGCCATCAAAAGCCGCCTGGATTTTACAAATGGTTATCAACACGGAGGTGTTTTTCCTGTGCCGCCGCAACGCGTCGGCTGCGTCCCGACGCGCGGACCCGTCCGCACGTCTTTCATTAAAAAAATCTCCTTTAACAGTGGAATATCCGAATTTTCACATAAATTTATTCAAAACACACAGCAAACTATAATAAACAACTATTTTGACACTTTACGGTAGTTTGGGTACTTGTACAAAAGAATGTACAAAATAAAGGTTCTAACAATAAACACAAATGGACATTTTGAACAATATATACAAAATGGTCTATGCGTTTTGTTGATCTTCATGCCACATCTCAAAGCAATTTCTGCCTGCTATTACACAAAGGGCCATATCACAAACTTTGCACTTCCATGGAGTTGACTGTTCTTGTTGGAATGTGTTCCTGCATTGAAAACAACCTCTTGTCAGACTTTGAGGACCCCTCCCCCTCCTCCCATTCATATGCTTAAACAGTGCTTTACGCGTCAATTGTTGGAATGAGAGAGTTTATTCAACAATATTCATGGGCCAAGTAGTGAAGCATCTCTTCTACTGACACTCTTTGGTGCACCACGTAAGATTGCTCTGCCCGACGAGTGGATATTGGAAAACCATGTGACGATGAACCAATTCCTGATTGGACACTCACATTGTGCATGTCATCACAGAGCTTCTATGAGAACTACAAGCATGGCAGAGGGCTTGTTTGAAAGTCCGTGGAGTGTACCTTTCTGCAATGATATCATTAAAAAGTTGTGTATTCTTAAATAAAATTTGTATTCCGCCATCATATATGATGGGGACCACCCCAGAGGGTATAAAACATCTATCCCAGGCCTGTTGGTTCAAATAAAGATCTCTGGAAATATCTCAGGTTGTAAGGTAAATAACTCAAAAACTGCAATTATGTTTTTAAACCATAATGAAAGGAAAAAGCCACTTGAGGAAGCTGCACAGTTTAAATTTGTTGATTGCTTTACTTTTTTGGGAATTAATATTGTACCAGGTCTTGAAAATATTACTAAAACCAACTATAGTCCAGTGGTAGACAACAACTCAGATACGCTAAATCGTTGGGCATCGATACCAATGTCATTAATAGGCAAAGTCTTTTTTTGAAAATGAATATTCTCCATAAACTATTGTATTTATTTCAAAACATTCCACTGCCAACTCCAAGCAAACTAAAGAAGCTTTCTGCTAGATTTTTATGGAACAATAGACGCCCCAGGCTGCGACTGTCTCTGCTGTATTTGCCATATGACAGAGGGGGTCTTAAATGCCCCAACTTATATTGGTACTATTTGGCAGCACAATTAAGAACACCGATGTTCTATTTTACAAAGAAGAACACCCCCTTATGGAGGGAAATGGAAGATAACCTATTAAATATACCTTTTTCCGGTTACCTGTTCTCGACTAAAATTAAAAACTTAAAAAGAATACAAAAAAAATCCTATTTTTAGAAATATGATAAATGTGTGGCATCAAGTTAAAAAATACCTGAAGGACAATGAAACTCTCTCTGTCTTTAGCCCGATATATGGATATGACTTGTTTATCCCGGGGAAACTTGAGAAAGGGTTTAAAATGTGGGTTGCAAAAAGACTGCAGAAAATGGAACTTGTATCATTCTGACAGTAAACATTTGATGTCATTTGAAGAAACTGTTTATAAATATAGTTTACCATGAAACCATTTCTACAGGTATTTACAATTGAGAAATGTCATTAGAACACAACAAAATCAGTTGCTACTACTCCTCCCTCTGTCTACAGTAGAAAGAGTAATGATTATGGACTGTTTAGGGAGGGGTTTAATATCTAATTTATATGACCTGCTTGTAGATGAGTCATCTATAAAGAAGCTGGAGGCATGGAGAGAAGATTTACATGAGGAAATTGTTCACTGCACTCTCTTGTCGGGTGGGTGGGATTTGGATGTGTCTTGTTCCTCTTGTTTGCCACACCCTTTTCCTGGCCATTCCTCATTTTACCTAATCACTCAGGTTATTTAAGCCCCCTGCTCACGCCCACACCTTGCCAGCTTGTTGTTCCTTTATCTCATCATTCCAGCCTTTTGTTCCTAGCTCTTGATCTCGTCTGTTTTTGCTTAGCCATGTTTTGAACCCTTGCCTGTTTCTGACCTCGCTTTCATCTCATGTTTTTGGAAGCTGTTGCTGATTTCGGCTTGCCTTCCAGTGTACTGACCTTGGCTTGAATATCCAGTAAAATGCTTCTTATTCACAACGCTCCAGAGAGAGGTCTTGCATTTTGGCCAATCTTTTTGGGTCCAGGTCCATGACAAAAGCTTTTCATTCTGATGAGTGAGTGTTAAAGCTGCTATGTGTATACCAGTACCACATCTTATTTGTGTGGCTGTATAAATGTGGTTTTGCTCAGTGTTGTTATTGTTAAAATAAGATAATGTTGGAAAAAAAAACTTACTGTGGAAAGAAACTGGTCATTGGTCCAGCGCTGCATCAGGTCAGCGATGTTGACAAGGATGGCTCCAGGGATGGTGGGAACACAGACATATTTCCCCGAACGATCTCGGACCTGAAGGTGAGCAAGTGCCAGAATAAATACTTGCAAGTTCAAGGTAATTTTATTTGTACCCAAAGGTAGATTTGGTTTACAGTGAATTTGTCTTTCTACACACACACCACACACACACACACACACACACCACACACACACACACACACCCACACACACACACACACACACACACACACACACACACACACACACACACACACACACACACACACACACACACACACACAAATAGCATTTAAAACACAATAAAAAAAAATATAAAACAAAACACAAACTGGCACAGTGCTTCATCCTAAAAGATCAGTGCAAGCAAGTAACATACAAAGAAAAAGCCATCCCAGCAGATAAGAATAGACAAATAAAAAACGCTATACAGAGAGCTTGACTAAAAGAGGGAATTCCAAAAAAATACCTGCTAGGTTCTGTTGATCACTGTAATGGCTGCAGGAACAAAAGCTATCTTTATATTGTCTAGTTTTACATGCCAACAATTTATATCTGCGGCCTGAGGGAAGAAGCCGAAATTCACCATGTATTGGGTGGGAGCCATATTTCAAAATAAGACCAGTCATCCTCTGTAACTGTCTGGTATATTGGGATTCTGGGTTAACTTGGGGCTCTCCAATCAGCCTACTAGACAAACACACAATTACTCAGACAACCTTTTTTTTAATTTCATTTCACTTCATACTGTAACTGCACCTTTATTGTTACTTTACTTTTTAATGCTTTTTTTTAATGCTTTTTTTTAATGCCTATTTTGACTATTATTATAGACACCCGGTGAGAGCAGCAAAGAAGAGAATTTCATTGCACAGGGAAATACTTTCCTTACTGTACATATGACAATAAACCTTTTGAACCTTTTGTAAGGTTACTGAACCAAGACACCAAGCTAAGAGATAAAATTGATTCAATAAATGAGTGATAAAAAGGTGAAGAGGGTTCTATCAATCTGGAAAAAGGACAACTTCCTCAAACAGTGCAAATGCTGATTCTTATACACAGCTTCACAGTTTGCCTCAAAAGTTCATTTACTGTCGAGATATTTATATTTTCCCACACACTCAAACATAACTCAAAGCCTACATAAAGTGAAATCTTGATCCAGATCCGGATCACCTCCAAAATTCAGTGGAGTCTTCATGGTCTAATATCTATCTGTGGTAAAGATTACATCAAAGATTACCTAAAGATTATGGATTGGCAGATAACAGAGGTATCTACCAATCCCGATCCGATCACCTCCAAAATTGAGTGGAGTCTTCCATGCCCTAATATCTATCTGTGGTGCAAATTTGGTGAGAAATCCCGGAAGTAGTTTTAACGTAATCTTTTAAAGCCTATATAAAGAAAATCTTGATCCAGAATCTGGATCTGGATCACCTCCAAAATTTAATGGAGTCTTTCATGGCCTAATATCTATCTGTGTTGCAAATTTGGTGGGAATCCGTAAGTAGTTTTGATGTAATACTTCAAAGCCTGTATGAAGTGAAATGTGATCTGGATCACATCCAAAATTTAATGGAGTCTACCGTGGCCTAATATCTATCTATGGTGAAAATTTCGTCAAAGTCTGTGCAGTAGTTTTGATGTAATCTTGCTAACATCCATCCATCCATCCATTTTCTTCCGGAGTCAGGTCGTGGGGGCAGCAGCTCAAGTAAAGCCGCCCAGACCTCCCGATCCACACACACCTCCCCCAGCTTTTCCGGGGGAACCCCAAGGTGTTCCCAAGCCAGCCGAGAGATGTAGTCCCTCCAGTGTGTCCTGGGTCTTCCCCGGGGCCTCCTCCCAATGGGACATGCCCGGAACACCTCTCCAGCGAGGCGTCCAGGGGGCATCCGGAAAAGATGCCCGAGCCACCTCAACTGACTCCTTTCGATGTGGAGGAGCAGCGGCTTGACTCCGAGCTCCTCCCGAGTGCCCAAGCTCCTCACCCTATCTCTAAGGGTGCGCCCAGCCACCCTGCGGCGGAAACTCATCTCGGCCGCTTGTACTCGCGATCTCCTTCTTTTGGTCATGAGCCAAATCTCATGACCATAGGTGAGGATCGGAACGTAGATCGATCGGTAAATCGAGAGCTTTGCCCCCCTACTCAGCTCTCTCTTCACCACGACGGTCCGATACAGCGACCGCATCACTGCAGATGTTGCACCGATCCGTCTATTGATCTCACGCTCCATTCGTCCCTCACTCGTGAACAAGACCCCAAGATACTTAAACTCCTCCACTTGAGGCAAGGACACTCCACCGACCTGAAGAGGGCAAAGCACCTTTTTCCGGTCGAGAACCATGGCCTCAGATTTGGAGGTGCTGATTTTCATCCCGGACGCTTCACACTCAGCTGCAAACCGCAGCCGAGTGACACGGTCGAATGCCTTCTCCAGATCCACAAAACACATGTGGACTAATTGGGCGAACTCCCATGAACCCTCGAGCGCCCGATGGAGCGTGTAGAGCTGGTCCAGTGTGCCGTGACCAGGACGAAAACCACACTGCTCCTCCTGAATCCGAGGTTCGACCATCGGTCAAATTCTCCTCTCCAGTAGTCTGGAATAGACCTTACCGGGGAGGCTGAGGAGTGTGATCCCCCTATAGTTGGAACACACCCTCCGGTCCCCCTTCTTAAACAGAGGGACCACCACCCCGGTCTGCCAATCCAGAGGCACTGTTCCCAATCGCCACGCGATGTTGCAGAGGCGTGTCAGCCAAGACAGTCCCACAACATCCAGAGACTTAAGGTACTCAGGACGGATTTCATCCACCCCAGGAGCCCTGCCACCGAGGAGCTTTCTAACCACCTCGGTGACTTTGGCCTGGGTAATGGATGAGTCCGCCTCTGTGTCCCCAGTCTCTGCTTCCTCTTCGGAAGACGTGACGATGGGATTGAGGAGATCCTCGAAGTACTCCTTTCCACCGCCCGACAACATCCCCAGTCAGGGTCAACAGCTCCCCACCCGCACCGTAAACAGTGCTGGTGGAGATCTGCTTCCGCCTCCTGAGGCGTCGGACGGTTTGCCAGAATCTCTTCGAGGCTGACTGATAGTGCTCCTCCATAGCCTCCCCGAACTCCTCCCAGACCCGGGTTTTTGCCTCTGCGACCGCACGGGCTGTGGCACGCTTGGCCTGCTGGTACCTGTCAGCTGCCTCTGGGGTCCCACCTACCAACAAAGATAAGTAGGACTCCTTCTTCAGCTTGACGGCATCCCTTACTTCCAATGTCCACCACCGGGTCCGAGGATTGCCGCCGTGACAGGCACCAGAGACCTTGCGACCACAGCTATGAGCGGCCGCATCGACAATGGAGGTGGAGAACATGGTCCACTCGGACTCCATGTCCCCACCCTTCCCCCCGGGATCTGGGAGAAGCTCTCCCGGAGGTGGGAGTTGAAGACCTCGCTGACAGAGGTTTCCACCACTCGTTCCCAGCAGACCCTTACGATACGTTTGGGCCTACCAGGTCTGACCGGCTTCCTCCCCTCCCAGCGGATCTAACGCACCACCAGGGGTGATCGGTCGCAGTTTCTCCCCCTCTCTTCACTCGAGTGTCAAGACACGTGGCCGAAGGTCAGATGATATGACTACAAAGTCGATCATCGACCTCTGGCTCAGGGTGTCCTGGGCCACGTGCACTTATGGACACCCTTGTGCTCGAACATGGTGTTCGTGATGGACAAACTGTGACTAGCACAGAAGTCCAACAACTGAACACCACTCGGGTTCAGATCGGGGAGGCTGTGCTTCCCGATCACCCCCCTCCAGGTCTCACTGTCGCTGCCCACGTGGGCGTTGAAATCCCCCAGGAGAACAGTGGAGTCCCCAGTCAGAGCGCTATCTAGTACCCCTCCCAGGGACTCCCAGGAAGGTCGGGTACTCTGCAATGCCGGCTCGGCCGGTAGGCAATGACAACGGTGAGAAACTGTCCCCTGACCCGAAGGCATAGGACGCGACCCTCTCGTTCACTGGAGTGAACTCCAACACCATGGCGACTGGAGCTGGGGAGCAATAAGCAATGCGACCCCAGCTCTCGCCTCTCCCCGTGGGCAACGCCAGAAAAATGAATCTTGCTAACAGTTAAATAAATAAATAAACACAGATGATTTTATTATATCCTTGGTGGATGTAATAAAATAAAATGCCAATGAGTGTTTCTATGTCCTGGGCAGACGTATTAAAGGGATTATTAACTGAGCATGAGTCCTGTACGTGAAAATATCACACCGAGGTTTTGACTGTACACAGTAAAATTTGCTGAGTAAAATTTACTCTGCTGGGATAACATTTGGTCCCAGTCTAGAGTTAAATATACTCAATTACAGAGTGAAATCAGCTCTACAGTCTTGTCAAATCAAGTGTTTCTACTCCAATAAGAGTTTATTTTACACTGCGATAGAGTATATTTAACTCTGTTTGTACTGGGACCAAATCCCAGCAGAGTAAATTTTACTCTGCAAAATTTACAGTGTATGGACCAAGTATTAGCGAGGTTCATGGGAAAAACAGAAATATCATCCAAATATGAAAGCTGCTGACGGCTCATAGTCTGATCTGTATGCTTCCCCTCCGTGAAAAACTTGCTAACCCATGGTCCGGTCGTTAGCTGGTAAGCTTTCAATGTGTATGTTTTTTCCAATGCTGTTTAGATATTTATGGTGTATGTTCATGTCCGTCTTGGTTTTTCAAATTGTGTGTTTATCTGTCTGGTTTGTAATGAATGTGATATGCGTTCCGAACCAATTGTTGTGATAACGGTCTGATATGGGAAAATATCAGACCAGAAATCAGCCAATCAGAGCTCCTGTAGCATCGCAGCCATATAATAATAGTGTGTATATGATTACAAGAATTTAATTTATAAATATATTAAGACAGTAAAGTAACATTAAAAAAAATTACATAATAAATGGGTTGAGTTCTTCTAAAAACTGAGGTCTGAGGTTATAAAACCATTCTAGACTCACACCCCATTCCAACTCATTATAGAAACTTTGCATAATTTACTTCCACCATTGCAAAATGTCAGCTACCTATTTAATAAACACAACCCAATCGAGAGCCCGTGGATCCCCATGCGCAATGCGCTAGCCTGTAATAATATGGCTTGTTGTGTGACTAATTGGTCTGACGGATCATATAAGGCATCTGTGCTGCAGTATTTACATTGAGTGAAATTTTTGTTTGGTTTCATTTGTATGCTACACGAAATTGTTATTTTTAGCAGGTATCGGTAGGTCAATGGACACTACACCCAGTTACTGTATTCGCATGCCAGAAAGCCCAGGGTCGTGCATAGCCCACCCCCTTTTTTGAAAGAAAGTTGGTTAAACGCTCACCAGAAAATTATATATTTCTTACTTGCAGTCGACCTAAAAGAAATGAATTCCGTGGACCCCAGCCTATTGTAAAAAGCAAAAATAATGACTTTTCGCAAGTTTTTCTCCTCTTCTGTGTCCGATTTGTGATGACATCATCCGTTTGTGTCTGTGCTCTTACTGGGAAAGATCGTGCAAGGAAACAGGATAGTTGTGTATCCAAAACGCCACCACAATGCTGTTTTAACAGGCTGGAACCGTGTCAAGAATCGACAGAAATATACCAATAACAGTTTAGCTGAGGGAGATTGCTCTGTCTCTGTCTCTCTCTTTCTCTCTCTCTCTCTCTCTCTCTATCCCTCTCTTTCTCTGAGGAAGCACTGTGGACACAGTGAAGAAATGTCATGCTTTCAGTCCACAGTACACTCTCCTCCAAAGTTTCCCCCAGCAGCAGGAACACCAGGGGCCTCATGTACAAAGTGTGCACTGCTTACGCACAAAAACGTGGTGTACGTCTGTCTCCACGCCACGTTCAAATGTATCAAAATGATATGACCGTGGAAATGTGCGGTGAGTCACACAAAAATCTTGGCTGGTGTACGTACGTTTCTACAGCTATTGTTCCACTGCGGACATGTAAAGGTGATGCTGGGAACCGTTAATAGTGTGAAAACAAGAAGTCATCAGAGTGATGTGCACATCAGAGACACACTGACGAACATTTAACACACTCACCTGTTTGCAATTATATGGATGGGTATAAAAGCATGTGTAAAATGGCACTAACAGTTGCTGTGTTAATATCAAAGACCTTGCAAATTGTGCAGTCTGACGTGAGTGTGTATGCAGGGGAATGCAAGGATTTACTTGCAAATGACAATAATTGGCTCATAAACCGATTTTGATTACAAAGGCCACTGATACTGGAATTGCGTGCGCAATACGGCCAGGAGCCAGGTGTGGTGTCTGTGTCCACACAGGTGCTGATCACACTGCACTTCCAGGAAACGGGCATTTCAATGTTAGCTGGCAGATCAGTCAGGAGTGTGCCAGTCAGCCTTGAGCTGAGCTATGCCAGCTGTGTGGAATACAATCATCCTAAAGTCATCCAGATACATCCCATTTCAAATCGCCATTTGCAGCGAGAGCAGATTTCCATGTAATGAGAGCTATTGACTGCACACATGTTCACATCGTATATGCACATCAGGGTGACTTTTTTTTTTTACCCCGTCTGCATATATAGTAATGGTAAATGCCACACTGGCAGAACCATTTATGTACATTAATATACATATATGCAATTTATTCTTGCAAGACAGAAGATATGTGTGCGTGAGTGAACCGTGGTGTGCGTGTGTGACCCCCATCCACCCTAACCCGATCAGCCTACACCATCCTACTCAAAACCAACCGACAACTTCAATCAGGAAGAACCGACCACCAAACAACACGAAGACAGGGCATCAGGGTGGTTTTTGGGCATGGTGTGCGATGGCAGCTGCTCAGTCAATCAAGCAACTGTATTAATCCCACAAGGGGCAATTAAGTAGCTTCTTGCTGTGTAAAAGTGTGTTTTTGTAATTTATCTGAACGTAAACCATCGCGGGCCACAGTTGGGCATGTGCGCAGTCAAATATGTTATTGTTAAGGTTTTTTTTTTTTTTACTTGATGGTGAGCTGCAGTGCTTCTTACAGCTTCCTGTGCTCTTTATTTGTCAATAAATGCATGTGTAAATTGTGAATGTCACACTGTCCAGTGGAGGCGCGCTCACCTTTTTAACATCGGTGCTTGTGCGCTGTTCAGTGTGTCGGTCCTCACACACATGCTCCGCAGCTCCCGCAAACATTTTTCCACTTTCACGATTAATCGTTTAACAGTGTACTGAATAAACTCCCTGTGTGTCTCCATGTAATTTCCAGTCATCTGTAGTATTTTCTGTGTTCATGTTGTCTGATGTCACGTGGGGAACTCCTGCTCAAAAGGCTTATTGACATAAAATTACATATTTTAATGGTAGTGACCAGGGAGGAGTTTGGTTCCACGTTCAGTGAAATGTACAAACGGAATGTGCATTTTTTAAAAATACGAGGGCTGTCCGTAAAGTATAGGTCCTTTATATTTTTTTTCTAAAACTATATGGAATTCATTCATATGTTTTTACGTCAGACATGCTTGAACCCTCGTGCGCATGCGTGAGTTTTTCCACGCCTGTCGGTGACGTCATTCGCCTGTGAGCACTCCTTGTGGGAGGAGTCGTCCAGCCCCTCGTCGGAATTCCTTTGTCTGAGAAGTTGCTGAGAGACTGGCGCTTTGTTTGATCAAAATTTTTTATAAACCTGTGAGACACATCGAAGTGGACATGGTTCAAAATATTAAGCTGGTCTTCAGTGAAAATTTTGAGGTGATTCTGTCGCTTTAAGGACTTTTCACGGTGCGAGACGTCGCGCAGCGCTCTCAGGCGGCGGCGTCATCAGCCTGTTTCAAGCTTAAAACCTCCACATTCAGCTGGAGAAGGGCCAAAGGCCTGACCGGTTACTCCCACTTGGTGTTTCTCCCGCAATCCAGACCAGGGCCTTCCTTGCTGAGCTCCACTGAACTTGATATTCCCGGCTCTCCAACTCCCCCTGCTGCTGAGCCTATGCAGCTCGGCAGGACAAACTGTCACCCAGAGCACATGAGGAGGAGACTGAGACTGGAGGCTGGGGAGTGCCTTTATTGCGGGACAAAGAGACACATATTAAATACCAAAATTCAACTCTCTGTCATAGAACTGGGCTAGGATGATCAGGGAGGTGGTCAGAGTAACCCGACCTTTCCTTAGTCTCCTCAGAGTTCATGACCTCACAGAAGTGTTTCAGTAAGGACTGTGCATTGTCACTTCCACCTCACAGACCCTATGAGTGCCACTGAGTTACTCCCAGGCGTGATGTTGCCAATCCAGCTGCCTTTACAACCTCTGGCGCCTGGAGAGAGAGTCAATGGAGCCTATATCTGGGACTGGCCTAGCGGCTAGATTTAATCCAGCCCTCATCGTCAAACTTTCAAGTTCTCGGCTGAAAGACGGCACCCTGCGCCCCTACATTGATTTCTGGGTACTGAACACTATCACAGTTCGCAGTCATTACCCACTGCCCCTCCTCGATTCCACGTTCAGTTCCCTACATGGGTGGTGAAATATACTGAATTGGATCTGAGGAACGCCTGCCATCTGGTATGGGTTAAAGAGGGTGATGAGTGGAAGACCGCCTTCAACATGCTGTTGGCCCATTTTGAATATGTGGTCATGCCCTTTGGCCTCATCAATGTGCCCACCACTTTTCAGGCATTAGTAAATGACATCTTGTGCGATTACCTCAGCTGGTTTGGCTTTGTCTATCTCAAAAAACATTCTGATCTTCTCCCCAGGATCAATCGCTCACACCCGCTATGTCCATCTGGTTCTTCAGTGGTTACTGGAGAATTGGCTGTTTGTGAAGGCAGAAAAATGTGAATTCAATCAAAGCACAGTTTCTTTCATCGGCTTCATTATTTCTCCCCACCATATCAAACCAGACCTTGCAAAAGTGAAGGCCATCACAGAGTGGCCAACCTCAACATTCCTTAAACAGCTCTAACAATTCCTGGGTTTTGCAAACTTCTACCATAGGTTCATCCATAATTACAGTCAGGTCGCATCTCCACTCACTTCCCTCACTTCCACTAAGGTTCCCTTCCATTGGACCCCCCCCCCCCCCCCCCCAGGCTGAGGGCGCTTTCACACATTTGAAATATCTTGTTTTCCTCAGCTCCCATGTTTATGCAGCCAGACCCAGGCCGCCAGTTCATAGTGGAGGTGGATACTTCAGATCTGGGTATTGGGGCCGTGCTCTCCCAGCGGGTTGAGGGCAACAAGTATCTCCATCCCTGCACCTTCTTCTCAGTACATAACTATGATGTTTGGAACTGGGAACTCCTGGTAGTTAAGGAGGCCCTGACCGAGAGGAAGGGGCTGCAGTCCCATTCATTGTTTGGACTGATCACTGAAACCTTGAGTACCTCAACTTCACCAAGAGACTGAACCCAAGGCAAGCCAGGTGGTCCCTACTTTTTGGGAGATTCAACTTCACTCTCACGTACAGACCAGGAAACAAGAACTGCAAACCAGATGCTCTGTCCTGTCAGTTTGAACCTCTGGATCCCCCTTCATTTTATCCAGAAACCATCCTTCCCCGGTTCATGGTCGTGGGGCCTCATCTGGGATGTGAAGAAAGTCATCCGGGAAGTTCTGGAACGCCATCCTGATGCTGGAGGAGGAACTCTTGGGCAGCTATTCATACCACCAGAAGCAAGATCTGAAGTGATCCAATTTTGTCGTTAATCACAGTTAGCCTGCCATCCCGGAATCCATCAGACACTGGACGTGCTCCTTCAGCACTTATGGTGGCCCACTGTCCAGGCAGACATGTGGGACTTCACTCAAGCTTACGCTATCTGTGCCAGGGGCAAGACGTCACATCTTCCTCCAGCTGGTCATATGACATCATGTCCAACTCTGTGACGCCTTTGGTCACACATCTGTCTGGACTTTGTTACAGGACTGCCTCCATCCCAGAGTAACACCGTGGTACTCACGATCATGGATCGGTTCTCCAAGGCAGCTCACGATCATGGATCGGTTCTCCAAGGCAGCTCACTTTGTAGCCCTGCCAAAGACATTATCTGCCTGGGAGACAGTTGCATGGCATCCCCTTGGACATTGTTTCTGACCAAGTACCCCATTTCACCTTGCCAGTGTGCAGGAGTTTCTGCTCGGTGCTTGAGGCCTTGGTTAGTCTGTCTTCTAGTTTCCATCCACAGACTAACGGACAGGTGGAGCGGGCCAACCAGGACTTGGAGTCCATGCTCAGATGCATCTAGTCTTCTCTGAATTTCAGTTTCAATTTATTTCATTTCTATAGAACCAAATCACAACAAAGCTGCCTCAAGGTGCTTCACACAAGTAAGGTCTAACCTTACCAACCCTAGAGCAAGCACACATGTGACAGTGGCATGGAAAAACGCCCTCTGATGATTTGAGGAAGAAACCTCAAGCAGACCAGATTCAAAGGGGTGCTTGGGACATGCTACCGACACACTTGACAATACAAATATACAGGAAATTTTGGGAGTCCATGCTGGTGTTCAGAACAGGAGGCTTGCAGAAGAAACCCATTTCCACTTCTGGTGGAGTCGTACCTCAAACAGAGAGAGAGAGAGAGAGAGAGGAGAGAGAGCGAAGGAGAGAGAGAGAGAGGAGAGAGAGAGACAGAATTAGGTGGCAGAAAGACTAAAAATATGGTATAATTTGTCAGCATTAAGCAACAAGAAAAACAGATGATCGCCAGCCACTAGCCCTAAGCTTCACTAAAAGACCCAGACTTTAGATAAAGTTGAGGCCACAGCCCACTCTGTTTACAAATAAAATGAATTTAACGCAGGGAGATCATTCTACAAAACAGGTGCATGATAAGAGAAGGCATTTGTTGTGATTATGCCCCATCAGTCCATTTGGCTGGGTTTTTGAAATGCCTTTATTTTTGTATTAACTGGGTATTAATTTTGTATTAATTGGGTTTGATCATCTGGGTTATTGCTTTCTTGGTACTTCTTATTTGTGTTATTCTGATTTCATTTGGTTGGATTTGCATTTGATGGTTATGTTTTTGGGGCCTTACTATTTGTTTTCATTGCACCTTTGATTATTGTGTGATCACCGCTCCATTTAGTTCTGTATTTACAATAATAACTACTATGAACCACAGACTTTTTTTATTCACCCTAAGGACACAAAGTAGTCATGCACCCTGAGAATGCTGAGCTCGGGCTGGTACACTGGGTTTAAATAGGTCAGCTAAGTAGGGAGGTGGTTGTCTGTGAATAATTTTATAGGCTCATAGCAGAACTTTAAAATCTGATCTCACAGGGACTGGAAGCCAGTGCAGACATGCCAAAATGGGTGTAATGTAGTCAAACTTTTTGCTTCCTGTCAGACATCTGGCAGCAGCATTTTTAACCAGCTGGAGACGCCTAATGCTGGACTGCGGTAAACCAGAAAATAGAATATTGCAGTAGTCCAATCTAAAAGAAACAAATGCATGCATTAGGTTCTCAGTATCAGCCATAGACAGGATGGGACAAATCTTTGCTATATTTTGTAGGTGGAAAAAAGCAGTCCTCATAGTATCTCTAATGTGGAGGCCAAAGGACAACGTCGGATCAAAAATTACCCCAAGGTTCCTCACTCTGTCAGTGTGATGTATGAAACACAAGCCTAGGCTAAACGTTAGCTGGCCAACTTGATGCCTGTCTCACTGGTCCAAGAAACATCATTTCAGTCTTGTCAGTTTAAAAGTAGGAAGTTGCTAGACATCCAGCTTTTCACTGATGCAAGGCAATCTTCGAAGGATTTTATGTGGATGAGATTACCAGCAGTTATCGGCATGTATAAATGAGTATCATCAGAAGAGCAATGAAAGGTAATCTCAGAGCGCCACAGGGTGCCCAAGGGGTATTATATAAAGCGAGAAAAGCAGGGGGCCTAAGACGGACCTTGTGGAACCCCAAATTGTCACTAAGGTTAGAGGTAGTGTTGACGTACAAAACACAGTCAGAACAACTGGTCAGGTATGATGCCAACCATGCAAGGGCGATTCCCAGTAATCCCAGAATGATTCTCCAGCCTATCAAGTAGAATATGGTGATCCGCTGTATCAAATGCAGCACTGAGAACCATAGTGGTGTCCGAATCTATGACAAGCAGAAGATCATTTACCACTTTATTGAGAGCTGTCTTTGTGGCATGATACTTTCTAAATGCAGACTACGGGTGGCTCAGAAAGATTATTTCAGGAAGGTGGTCCATGAGCTGCTGTGATACCACTTTTTCCAGAATTTTAGAGCAAAATGATAGATTTGATATCGGCCTATACAGTGAGGAAAATAAGTATTTGAACACCCTGCGATTTTGCAAGTTCTCCCACTTAGAAATCATGGAGGGGTCTGAAATTTTCATCTTAGGTGCATGTCCACTGTGAGAGATATAATCTAAAAAAATAAATAAATAAAAAAAAAATACGGAAATCACAATGTATGATTTTTTAAATAATTTATTTGTATGATACTGCTGCAAATAAGTATTTGAACACCTGTGAATATCAATATTAATATTTGGTACTGTAGCCTTTCTTTGCAATTACAGAGGTCAAACATTTCCTGTAGTTTTTCACCAGGTTTGCACACACTGCAGCAGGGATTTTGGTCCACTCCTCCATACAGATCTTCTCTAGATCTTTCAGGTTTGGAGTTTCAGCTCTCTCCAAAGATTTTTTATTGAGTTCAGGTCTGGAGACTGGCCAGGCCACTCCAGGACCTTGAAATGCTTCTTACGGAGCCCCTCTTTAGTTGCCCTGGCTGTGTGTTTGGGCTCATTGTCATGCTGGAAGACCCAGCCATGACCCATCTTCAATGCTCTTACTGAGGGAAGGAGGTTGATTGCCAAAATCTCGCAATACATGACCCCATCCATCCTCCTTTCAATACGGTGCAGTCATCCTGTCCCCTTTGCAGAAGAGCACCCCCAGAGTATGATGTTTCCACCCCCATGCTTCACGGTTGGGATGGTTTCTTGGTGTTGTTCTCATCCTCTAAACATGGTAAGTGGAGCTGATTCCAGAAAGCTCTATTCTGGTCTCATCTGACCACATGACCTTCTCCCATGCCTCCTCTGGATCATCCAGATGGTCACTGGTGAACTTCAAACGGGCCTGGACATGTGCTGGCTTGAGCAAGGAGATCTTGCTGCCCTGCAGGATTTTAAACCATGACAGCATCATGTGTTACTAATGTAATCTTTGTGACTGTGGTCCCAGCTCTCTTCAGGTCATTGACCAGGTCCTCCTGTGTAGTTCTAAGCTTTCTCAGAATCATCCTAACCCCACAAAGTGAGATCTTGCATGGAATCCCAGACCGAGGGAGATTGACAGTCATCTTGTGTTTTTTCCACTTTCTAATAAATAATCATAACAGTTGTTTTCTTCTACTGAGCTGCTTGCCTGTTGTCCTGTAGTCCATCCCAGCCTTGTGCAGGTCTACAGTTTTGTCCCTGGTGTCCTTAGACAGCTCTTTGGTCTTGGCTATGGTGGACAGGTTGGAGTGTGATTGATTGAGTGTGTGAACAGGTGTCTTTTATACAGGTAACAAGTTCAAACAGGTGCAATTAATACAGGTAAAGAGTGCAGAATAAGAGGGCTTCTTAAAGAAAAATTAACAGGTCTGTGTGAGCCAGAATTCCTGCTGGTTGGTAGGGGTTCAAATACTAATTTGCAGCAGTAACATACAAATAAATTATTAAAAAATCATACATTGTGATTTCCAGATTTTTTTTTTTTTTAGATTATGTCTTTCACAGTGGACATGCACCTAAGATGAAAATTTCAGACCCCTCCATGATTTCTAAGTGGGAGAACTTGCAAAATCACAGGGTGTTCAAATACTTATTTTCCTCACTGTAGTTTTTCAATATACTAGGGCCAAGGATAGATTTCTTAAGTAATGGTTTAATCACTACAGATTTAAAACATTTAGGAACAGATCCAGGGGTTCATGACAGATGAATAATTTCCAGCACAGTTGGCCCAAGAGTGGGCCACAGATTCAGGGCCATCTCCCCTGGACTGAATATGCCCACAATTCTGAAACTACCTCTACCAATGGTCTCACTCCATTTGAAGCATCCCTTGGCTATCAGCCGCCTCTGTTCCCGTCTATGGAATCTGACATCGCCGTTCCATCCATGCATCTCCATCTCAGGAGATGTCGTCGGGTGTGGAAGATCGCCGTTCCGCCTTACTTTTGATGAAGACCCGGAACTAACAACACACTAACCGGAGACGAGCCCGATGGGCAGGAGATGTGGCTCTCCTCCAGGGACATCCTTCTGCAGATGGAGTCAGCAAAATTGACACCTCACTACAACGGACCATTCGTGGTTGACTGGGTGATTAACCCAGCTGCCGTCAGTCTTTGCCTGCCCCTATCCCTCCAGATCCACATGATCTATAATGTCTCCCGTCTGAAGCCTGGCTCCACCTGGCTCATCTCCTTGCCACCCTTTCTCCTTGGTTTGCTCCATCTTTGATCCTGGTTCCAGCGGGCTGCGGCTCCCTGTTTCTACAGCTGCCCAGCCTGGGTCTTCAAGTGCAGAGGTCTCAAACTGTTCCAAATTCCCTTGCAGATTTACACTTTTAATCATGCAATAAATCCTGTTCTTTTGCCACCCTGGACAGGACACCAGCCTATCACACTCACAAGCATATTTATGCTCAATTTAAAGTTTACAATTCACCTAACCTCCATGGTTTTGGAAGTGGGACGAACCTTGAGCACTCAGATGGAACCCACACAAACATGGGGAGAACATGCAAACACCACAAGAAAGGAGGTTGGTGGGAAGCGATTCCACAACTTTCTTGCTGTGAAGCAACAGTGCGAACCACCAAGCCACAATGCCACTCACATTCATCATCACCTCTTCATTTTTTCAGCTTTACACTCATTACTGTCTCTATTCACTTCCAGTGCTCACTTAATGTACTGTCCATTGTCCATTCCCCCTGCACCATTTCTCCTCCCTTCCACAGCGTGACAGAACAGTTTCAGGCCACTTCCATTGTTCCTGGCCTTGCTTTCATTCCACTTGGTTCCTGTATACAGTACTCCTCTCCATCCAGCTTGCTCTTTCTCTTTATTAGTGACAATCATCATTGTCAACTGTTAAAAGTCAAAGTTCCCACTCACACTTCCATACTTATAACATCCCTCACCACAGTCTTCATTCAACAGTAGTAATGTTTAGGTCATCTAATAGCATGGGGGCACCACAGGGAACAGTATTGGCACCATTCCTCTACACCATCTACACTGCAGATTTCAAGCACAACACCAGCACCTGCTTTCTCCAAAAAATCTTTGATGATACAGCAGCTGTCAGCCTGATTTGGGGACAAGGTGAGGAGGAGTACAGAGAAACCCTCAAGGAGTTTATGACCTGGAGTGAGCACAATCAACTCATCCTCAACACCAGAAAACCTAAGGACATGATTGTGGATTTTAGGCATTGGGAGAGTGATCCATGCAACATCTATTACCATGAAGGGCAGCGAGGTGGAGGTGGTTTCTAACCACAAATACCTGGGTGTGCAGCTGGATCACAATTTGGACTGGAAAAGCCAGGCGGAGTCTGTGTATCGCAAGGGGCAAAGCTGATTGTATTTTTAAGGAGGCAATGGTCATTTAATATCTGCCCACCCTTGCTTCGGATTGTTTACCACACAGTAGTGGCCAGCACTGTGTTTTTAGCGGTAGCCTGCTGGGGAGACGGCATTTGTATTGCAGACAGAAACAGGCTGAATTAGCTTATTAAAAAAGCAGGCTCTGTAGTTGGTTCAGAACTTCCACCTGTCAGGATTTGGACTGTGTTTGGTATGTGTTTTGTTTTATTTTATTTGTTTGCTTTTGTGATCTGTCTTTGCTCTTGCTGTTTCTTTCTGTTTGGGTTTTCTCTGTCCCTTTCTCTGTTGTCTCTCTCTTGGTGCTTGGTGGTGGGCATTTTCCTCTGTCTAACCACACCCAGGTTCTGGAAGCTTCTCTTCACACCTGTTCTTGATTTGCAACTCATCACCCGGGTGTATTTAAGACTCACAGTGTGCTCTTGTCCCTCACCAGATCGATGTGCCTTCCTTCCAGCTTTGTTCATGTGTTTTTTGCCTTGATAGCCTCATCCTGTTTTTGTCCACCTGCCTGTTTTGCCTCGACCATGGCATAAGCGTGATGTTTTTTGAACTGTTGCAGAACTGCCTTTCTGTGTACTGACTCCAGCTAACAAACCAAGTAAACAATTTTAGACCAAAAGAGCTGTGTTTTTGTGTCCTGCATTTGTGTCCAGCCGGTCTTACCAGTCAAACCTGATAGACT
This sequence comes from Thalassophryne amazonica, assembly GCF_902500255.1. NCBI lineage: Eukaryota > Metazoa > Chordata > Actinopteri > Batrachoidiformes > Batrachoididae > Thalassophryne > Thalassophryne amazonica. Next base: position 19,739,367 of record NC_047110.1, on the reverse strand, counting down.
GATCTGGCCACCAATGGACCCAACGGACGCAAACACTTTTCAGCTGGTGGTATGCCACCATAGCCGGCAGTTAGCTCAACGAGAGGACCAGCTCACTGCTCTGAACTCTGGGTTTAGTGAACTCACTAAACGACAGGACTCATTCATGTTCTCTGTGAGCACTCAGAGAGCAAATCCAACCCATGTTGAAACGTCAGGCTCCTACCGACACGGCTTCCGCCGCCACACCACATCCAGGATGTGGATGTGGTGTGGTCCACATCCATTGGCAGCCCCGCCGGCTTCCATACCTGCTCCAGATTTTTGTAATCAACTCTCATGACCTGTGCATTTTTCTGGAGCGTCCGGGAATGTGAAGCCATTCATCACTCAATGTGAGCTACATTTTGAGTTAATGTCATCAATGTTTCCATCTGAGAAGGCAAAGATAACATTTTTGATCACTCACCTGATTGTCTGGGCTGTGGTGTGGGCTACGGCCGAGTGGAGCCGCAACTTCCCCTCCTGTTTGTCTCTTTCAGCCTTCATGAACTCCCTGCAGCAGGTGTTTCAGTATACATCTCCAGGGCGCAAGGCGACACGCTTGCTAATGAAGTTGAAGCAAGGCAATCGCCAGGTGGCTGACTACGCCGTAGATTTCCGCATCCTGGCCATGAAGAGTGAATGCAATCCTGTGGTGCTCCAAGATGTGTTCTTCCAGGGCCTGAACGACCGCATCCAGAGTTAATTCATCACAGTGGATCTGCCAGATGACCTTGATGATCTCATCATGCTGGGAATCTGAACTGATCGCTGTCTGTCTGACCGTCCATGCCGGGAGAATCATCTGCCCATGCAGCATGCTGTCACCTCATCAGAGCAATCCTCACCTTACCTAACGCTTCACACGGCACTTCAGAAGAGCCCATGCAAGTGGGATGAACACGCCTCTCAACAGAGGAGTGAGAGCAACGCCGTGTGGAGGGACTGTGTTATTACTGTGGACAGTCTAGTCATTTACTCTCTCAGTGTCCTGTTAGGGGTGCCTCGGTGTGGCAGAAACCAATATTATGGGTGAGTCACAATACTATTTCTTCCTCCACGCAGAGTGTTGTCACAGCTAATTTGGTTTCTGATCATACGACGCTGTCTATTCCTGTGTTTATTGACTCAGGCTCAGATGCTAAACTCATTTTGTCCTCTCTTGCCAGGTCCTTTCATCTTAAATTGTATCATCTTTCATGCCCCCTGGTGGTACATGTCGTGAACAGCCATGAATTTGGTCAAATTACACACCGCACGCAATCAGTTCATATGACCATTTCTGAAAATCAGTCTGAATTAATTTGTTTTCATGTTTTCGACAACATGACTCACTTGATAATACTAGGGCACCTCTGGTTACAATGCCATAGACCTGGTCTTAATTGAACTAAGGGAAGGATAGACGCGTGGGTGCCTGCCTGTATTTAGTCCTGTTTGTCGAAACTGGTTCCATCCTCTACTGTAATTCATTCAGATCTTGAGGGGGTACCATCATGTTACCACGACCTTGCTGCCATCTTCAGGAAAGCTCAAGCTAAGTCTCTGCCGCTCCACCGCGAGTACGATTGCGTGATAGATCTTATCCCGGCGGAACTTCCCCTTGGGAAAAGTTGTTTTCGCTCTATGCTCCTGAACGGGTCGCCATGACTGAATATATCCAGGAATCACTCGCGGCTGGCTTGATTCGAACTTCGTCCTCCCCGCACGGGGCGGGGTTTTTCTTCATAGAGAAAAAAGATAAATCTCTGTGCCCCTGTATTGACGGCCAAGGACTTAATGATGTGACATTTAAAAAAATGGTACCCATTATCACTCATCTCGTCCGCGTTTAAACTGCTAGAGGGAGCAAAGATTTTTACGAAGCTTGATTTGCGCACCATTTATTTCAGATCCATCCGGGGTGAATGGAAAACCGCTTTTAACACACCTACCGGCCACTATGAATATCTGGTGATGCTTTTTGGGCTCACAAATGCCCCCGCGGTGTTCGAAAATCTAGTGAATGACGTCCTGCACGAGTTTCTTTACAAGTGTGTCTTTGTATGATCTCGATGACATTCTCATTTACTCCCCTGACATTGAAACCCACACACAGCAAATCTCTGTGCCCCTGTATTGACTACCGAGGGCTTAATGATGTGACAGTTAAAAAAACGGTACTCGTTACCACTCATCTCCTCCATGTTCGAACTGCTAGAGGGAGCCAAGATTTTTACGAAGCTTGACTTGCACACCATTTAGTTCGGATCCATCCAGGGGATGAATGGAAAAAAGCTTTTAACACACCTACCAGCCACTATGAATATCTGGTGATGCTTTTTGGGCTCACAAATGCCCCTGCGGTGTTCCAAAATCTAGTGAATGACATCCTGCACGAGTTTCTTCACAAGTGTGTCTTTGTATGATCTCGATGAAATTCTCATTTACTCCCCTGACGTTGAAACCCACACACAGCAGGTCCGTGGTGTTCTTCAGACCCTACTGCAAAATGATCTATACGGCAAAGCAGAAAAATGCAAGCTCCATAGATCCACCATGTCTTTTCTGGGATTTGTGATTTCAAAAGGAGAGATCCAAATGGATCCGTCAAAGGTTGCCGCAGGTTGGGACTGGGTGGTTCCTAGTAGTCACAAGGATGTTGTTGTGAAAGTGTAGGTACACGGACCCACAACAGGGGGCGCAATGAACGGACAATGGAGAAAGGTGAATAACAAGTTTTACTGTTGTGAAAAGAGCACAACCAATACAACAATTAATAATCTGGAGTTTGAAGCCGAAATCTGCTGGTGTCGTGTGGGCAGGCTCGAAGGTAGGAGGCGTCCGTCCTAGTCGAACCGGAACCACCCAGATTTCCTCTGCCACCGAACCCCAGAAGTACTGGAACCGCCAAGTCCCGAATTCCCAGGTGGCCACTGCCTCCGCTCGTCGGATCCGGTACTGCTGGCGGGAAAGAGCACAAACACACAGGTATGGATGCGACAGCACCCAGTAGACGGAGAGGGGAGAAGCCGCCTCCACCTCTTGTTACAATGAAGCAGGAAAGGTGAGTACTTATCCAAGCAAGTAGCTTTCTGTAGTCAGCTGTCCTGAAAAGGTTTACCAAGGTTTATCAGAGTCTTCAATATGAGCTTGCAGAGAAGGTTACCTTAATCTCAAGGCGATATCTCGGCACTGAGGTGGAGACGCTGTCCTGCTGATATACCTCCGTCCTGAGTGCAGTCAGCTGTGTCCAGTAATGGGTGACAGCTGTCACCCTGGCAGCCCTCGTCGGCGGCAGCGCCCTCTGGTGCCTGGAGCCCGCACTCCAGGCAGGGCGCCCTCTGGTGGTGGTGGGCCAGCAGTACCTCCTCTTCAGCGGCCCACACAACAGATGTTCAGAGATTCCTTGGTTTTGCCAATTTTTACCGCAGATTTATCTATAATTTCAGTACCATTACTGCTCCTCTGCATAATGTGACTTCCTCGCAACAGTCTTTTGTGTGGACCTGAGTGCAAGGAAGTGTTCCGGAAGCTAAAACATCGTTTCACGACAACCCCCGTGCTGCTTCTTTCTAACCCTGCCCGGCAGTTCATGGTCGAAGTTGATGCATCTGAGATTGGTGTCGGGACTATTCTCTCCCAGATTAACCCCAGTGACAATAAATTATATCCCTGTGCTTTTCTGTCCAGGAAACTTACTGCGGCCGAGAGAAATTACAGCATCGGCGATCGCGAACTGCTGGCGGTTAATGTGGCCTTGGAGTAGTGGTGCCACTGGTTAGAGGGAGCAATGATGCCATTTTTAGTCTGGGCTGACCATAAAAAATCTGTCTTATCTCCGCACGGCAAAATGGCTCAATGCTCGGAAGGCATGGTGGGCCATATTCTTTAATAGGTTTAATTTTGTGTTACTGTCTGATGTGCTGTCCCGCCACGGGAACACTTCTGACTCCATTTCCAGTCTCGGTACTATTCTTCCCAAAACCTGCTTCATGTCCGCGCTTACTTGGGATATTGAGGCCAACTGTCAGAATTTGCACTCTGTTTGGTATTTGTTCTGTTTTATTTTGTTTGCTTTTGTGATCTGTCTTTTCTCTTGCTGTTTCTTTCTGCTTGTGTTTTCTCTGTCCCTTTCTCTCTTGTCTCTTTCTTGGTGCTTGATGGTGGGCATTTCCCTCTGTCTAACCACACCGCAGTTCTCAAAGCTCAAGGCCATTAAGGCCAACATCTCTCACCCCGTCCATGCCCTGGAGGTCCTATTAGTGTTTAATGTGCATTGACTATTAAATGATGTCTGTGGTTTTGCACTTTCATTTTATTTTATTTTATATTATATGTTAATGATAGATACATGAAATTTATGTCTGTGTGAACTGCTGCAACAGCATAATTTCCTGTGAAGAATCAATAAAGTTATCTATCTGTCTGTCTGTCTGTCTGTCTATCTATCTATCTATCTATCTATCTATCTATCTATCTATCTATCTATCTATCTATCTATCTATCTATCTATCTGTCTGTCTGTCTGTCTGTCTGTCTGTCTGTCTGTCTGTCTGTCTGTCTGTCTGTCTGTCTGTCTGTCTGTCTGTCTGTCTATCTATCTATCTATCTATCTATCTATCTATCTATCTATCTATCTATCTATCTATCTATCTATCTATCTATCTATCTATCTATCTATCTATCTATCTATCTATCTATCTATCTATCTATCTATCTATCTATCTATCTATCTATCTATCTATCTATCTATCTATCTATCTATCTATCTATCTATCTATCTCAGACCATGGCTCAGAATCTCTGCATTTAACCAGTCTTGTATAAAGTACCTTAAAGTGATGCTTGAGTGAAAGAACAACTATCTTACTAAATTACTTTGATAAAAATTAGTCTTTAAAAATATTACTTAAGTAAAAGTCTTAAAGTATCTGACATTTACTGTACTTAAGTATCAAAAGTAAATTAATCATATAAAATGTACTTTATGTAAAAGTATTGAGTAAAAGTAAAATCCAAAATGAGTGGAGAGTGAAACAACAACAAAAGAAAGCCAGTGTGGTGTCTGGAGAACCCAGGAGGGGGCCTCAGCCCCTATAAAAGGCTGGATCTGCCTCTGGCAGAGCAGTTGGTGTTGGTGATGGGATGACAGGAGAATGTATAGAGCTGTAAAGAAAGCTGCCGTTCTTTCTCTGAAGACGCAGTCTTTTTTCTGGAAGACCCACACATTTTTCTGTTAAACACAACAGCCGGGCTCTTGTGAAACAGAACAGTCATTTATAGCTACACAGTTGTGCCAAATTTAAGGAAAAAAATACAATGCAAGCGTCACCAACACCAGCTACTGCAATCCAACCAAACACAGTGTTCTTGGCTCTCTCAAATGCAAAATGCGGTACCGCTTTGGTTTCCATGAACATTTTAAGTAAAATAAAAGAAACGAAACAGCCACGCCAGGGAGTTTTGTTGGTATTGAATTTCCCCCCTTAACTCCGATATTGTGGTGCACTGTAGCGGGAGCCGACCCATGTATATGTGTGTGTGTGTGTGTCAACGTGTGCGCGTTTAGAGTCAAAAGAACAGATGGTTTTCACCCTCGACAGTCTTCTCTTCCTCAGCGAGGTGCAGATTCAACCTGTCATCTTTTTTATTTTTCTTTGTTTTTTAAAATAGTTTTAGTGAAACACAGCACTTGATGTGCAGAGGTGGAAGGCACTGCACTCCGGCTGTAGAGGACAGTATCTCTTCCCAGTATACAGCTGTGCTTGAAGAGAAATGTATCGGAGTAAAAGTATACATTTTATTCAGGAAATGTAGTGGTTAAAAGTGAAAGTTGCCAGAAATGTAAATAATGACGTAAAGTACAGATACGTCAAAATTCTACTTTAGTACAATAATGAAGTATTTGTGCTTCGTTACATTACAACACTGCATTTAACCCATCGTAATTGCAGTTATACACAGTAGGTGTGGTGGCCAAATGGTTAGTGCACTTGGTTTCAGTGCGTAAGGTTCCCAGTTCAAATCCCACTCCTGCCACATTTCTCTACGTAATGTGGAGTTGAGTCAGGAAGGGCAACCTGTGTAAAAGTTGTGCCAATTTGACATGCAGATCCACCTTGAATCTGCTGTGGTGAGTTCGAGTGCAAACAAGGGAACAGCCGAAGGGACTTACTTTAATTACAGTTATACACAATCCAACCATGACAAGCAGTGGACAGCCACACTCCGCCAAGAGTGGGACCAATGCTGCCTTGGTCATGGGAGGAGAAACTGCAGACCCTGCCAGGCCACCAAAGTGAAGTCTTTCCCAGATGGTTGGAAACTGAACCTTTGCCTGTGAGGAAAGGTACATGCCGGCCACAGCTGTGGGCTCCTTGACACATGTGCTTTCCAGTGCTCATGTGAATAGTTTTGTAAATTTAGAGACCTCTGTGGGAGTTTGGTGCTGGGTCCGTGGTATTTGACGCTTCGAGGCGGTGTTGATTCCTCAGCGTTGCACTGTGGCCTGGGCTGCAGAGTGTTATGTATTGTATGGTTTAGCTTCCCTCCTTCAGACATTTGTGTATAAAGTATGTTCATGCTGCCGAAGGTACAGGTCTGTGGTGGAGAGAAGTGAGCTCTGTAGGACGCCGCTGCTGCTTTGTCCTGATGTTGTCCTGATGTTCTGCTGGGAGGCTCCGTCCAATGGGGGACTCTTGGATGTGCCTGGCTTGCTGTATGTCCAGACGCTTGCCGTTGCTGTGGGGAATGGCTCGTCAGGTTTGTGTCAGGCGACAGCTACATTAGATGTTGAACTGTGTGGCGCAAGGGTGCCCTCATGTTGCTGTGTTCAGTAATGTTTTAATTTAGTATTAATTATTTTAAATAGCGTTTATTACAAATTGTTATTAATAAACTGTTCTGTATGGTGAACAACCTACTCTGCCTCTCTTTGCAACAAACCTGTGTGCTTTGATGGAGTTCTCTGAGTGAAATTCCCAGGGTGGTGTCAGAAAATTGGACTTGTCATTTCCATTCATGAACTCTGATTGTCTCAATGATTAAAACAACTTATCTGCTTTTCCATATTGGCATTTATTTATTTTTGGCATCTTGAGGTTGAGCCTTGAAAAACTCTATGAAATATTGACATTTTCCATACCCTCTGGGGTCCGAGGGCATTTTTTGGACAGTTCATGCACCTGGCATAAATGTTTTATTATTGCTGTTAGCAGCTCTCCCTGCATCCCACAATCAAGTTTTATGTCTCTTTTTTTCAAGACAACCTATACTTTCAGAATATATATGCTATTGTGATGTTTTAAGTGTAATAAAGGTTTACAATCAGAAACAAGAAAGGAAAAAGTAAAGCGGAATAATTTTCCACACACATTTATTCAAAACACACAGCAAACTATAACAAACAACTGTTTTGACACTTTATAAAGGTAATTTGAGGTCTTGTGTGAAAGACTGTACAAGAAAAAGGTTCAAACAATACACACAAATGCACATTTTGAAAAATATATACAAAATGGTCTATGTGTTTTGTTTGTCTTCATCTCAAAGCAATTTCTGTCTGCTATTACACAAAGGTCACATCACAAACTTATACTTCTATGAAGTTTACTGTGTGTTTGTTCTCTCCTGCTCTGAAAGCAGCTTTCACACTTTGAGGCCCATTTACACTCTGAGGAGCGGCCCTTCCCCCTCGCTCCATTGATATGGTACACAGCTTTATGCTGGAGCAAGAGATCTTGCCACAGGTTTATCCAATAACATTCACAGGCAAACTAGTGGAGCAATCCTGATACTCATACACTCTTTGTTTGAGCACGTGAGATTGTATGAGAGGCCCTCCGTCTGCTCACTTTCACTGATCGCTGTGCGTAATGGCACAGGGTGCATTGGAGCCAGCAGCCAGGGGCTATTCAAACGGGCCAACTAGTAACACATCACTCCTAAAAACAATCTTTGGTTTATCACGTGAGGTAAATCTGCCCTACGATTGTATTTTGGAAAACCATGTGACGGTGAACCAATTCTGATTGGACACTCACATTGCACACGTCATCACACAGCTTCTATGAGGAGTACAAAGATGGTGGATGGTTGGCTCGAACGTCTGTGGAGTTAACTTTTCAGCAAAAAAAAATTAAGTTTTTATCTCATATCATAAAAAAGTTACTTATAATTCAGTAAACGTATACTAAATTATAAGTATAGGACGGCGTCAGCCCCAGAGGGTTAATAGAAAATGGAAAAACTGTTAGAACAACATAACCTTCCTAGTGAAACACACAGTTTTATTGACTGACATTTGCACTGACAGCATTGGCAATTTGTTACCTGCAGGCCTCCCTCAGGGCTCTGGACCAATAAGGTGATGGCGCCATAGTCTGAATGCTCTCCACATCTCACCTGGTTGGCTTTCCTCTGCTCACTGCTCACAGGTGGGTAGTACAGTGAGCGCAGTGTTGTGCAGTTTCCATGAGCTGCAAGAAACAACATCACTGTCAACATGTACAGCACATCCTGTAACTAAAGCCAGCGCATTGACCGGCTAGAAGGAGCCCATTTAAAACAATTTGTTATGCATTAAATGTTAAGGGAAAATGCCAAAATCCTTTTATCCTGGCTTGGGTGTGAAATTATTGAGATGAGATGAGATATACTTTATAGATCTCACAGTGGAGAAATTATTTTTACACTCCAGTTACCTCAGACAGCAATTAGTCCACAATGTTAAAAGGGAGTTTTTCCTTCCCACTGTAGCCAAGTGCTTGCTCACAGGGGGTCGTTTTGACCGTTGGGGTTTTACATAATTATTGTATGGCCTTGCCTTACAATATAAAGCGCCTTGGGGCAACTGTTTGTTGTGATTTGGTGCTATATAAAAAAATTGATTGAATTGATTGATTGAATTGAATTATTACTTGTTTACCGTAATAATGGCACACATCAGAATTAAAGACAGTACATACACATTTGACATTGTTTATGTGTACTAAGTTTGAAGAAGTCCGTTATCCAATTTGAGGCAAGTGGGTGAAGGATTATGCTTCAGTCCTGTGAAAAGCAGTTTATTGTCTTTGTGAGTTGAGATAAGAAACAGCCAATGTTCCCCAGGCCAAAAAAGTTTGACCTTCAGGCTTGATAAGCCTGTAATGTTATGGTTTGAGCAGTGAAAAACACTTTTTAACAGTGATGTCATCCAATTTACATCTGAGTTCAAGAGTCATCGCAGTCTGAGAATGCTCTGCCTTGCCAACCTCATTAATCATGATGGACATGCGAGGGGCCGTGGTTCTTGATGCCACCGTCTTCCCAATTTTCTGGTAGATCAGGGCAGCACATAAGCCAAAAAGTACCAGCCCTGCTGCCATAAGACCAAAAATGAATAAATCCTCAACGTCCTCAATGGAGAAAGGCGCCATGCATGCCACACACCAGGAATTCCAGGAGTCAAGAACATAGCCCACAGGATACATTCCATCTGGGCAGGTAGGATCCCCCGGTTCTGACCTTCTTGTAGAAAAAATGGTGTCAATAGCATTCAGAGACCAGCTGATCAATTCCATGGTTACTCCAATAGTAGTCCAATAGATCCAGAATCCAATATAATTTGAGGAATTCACAGTCTGGTGAAGTAGGGACTTGAAGGTTAAAAGCAGAGAACAGAGCTAATGGAGAGTGGAGGAGATGCGACCGTCCTCATCGGAGTTCCAAGCTGTCTGTGCTGTGCCTGGCCGTTGGGTAGTTTTTTTTTTCACCTCAAACATTTTCCAGGTCTCAATGGAACAGCAGAAAGTCTCTGGCTTGTGGAAGGAGTCTATTGTAGTTCCCTTGGCAAAGGTTAAGTGTCCTCTGGCTCTGAATGATTATTGTGCTGTTGCTGTTATACCTCTTATTATGAAAACATTTGAACAAAGTGGCAATAAAGTTGCCGTGTTAAAACAGCGCAGCAGCCTTTTTAACCCACATATCAGCTGTTTATTTTTCATTAATTTTTTTTAAGGGATCCTTCAATATTAATTCTCTTTTAAAAGATTGACAGTTTAAGCTGAAATCTGAGAGTGTAACTGGGATACCCAAGTGGTGAGGACTTGTTATTGTTCAGTGAGTGTAGCTAGTTGGTGTTGCCCAAGTAACGTTCCCTGCGAGCCAAGGGCTTGATGAATCAGGTCTGCTCCTGTTGAGTCATTGTGGGTGGCCAGAAACTCCTGTTAAGAATCAACCAGAGACAAGTGTAAGGACTCAAAATGCAGGGCGCCACAGGTAACCAAAGAAACAACAATTTATTGAAAATGCAGTTCAATTTGGAATAGTGCGAGCAGGAGAGGAAGACAACATAGCAGGGAGGCACCGACTTGACCCAAACAGGAGATGGACTGTGATTCAGAGCCAGATGGTGAAGGGTGAGGTTTTCAAGCGCAGAACAGGAACCAGATAGTCATGCAGGAGCTGACAGAAGACAAGATGATGAAAGCAAAAGGAGATGTGAGTTCGCCAGGAATAATGGAATCAAATGAGTACCCGGTAAACATAGGGCTAAGAGACAGGTACCAAACGAGCAAAGCTGAGTTTCGGGCATCTGTGGAGTGGAAGAAGCAGAGCTTAAGTACAGGTGTAGTTGATTGAACAGAGGTGTGAATAAGCAGCTCCAAGCTGCAGCCGCCTGATGACAGAGGAAGGGAGGAGGAGGACAGCAGCAATCTAGGCAGCACAACAGTACCCCCCTCAATGGAAGCCTCCAGGCGACCAATCAGGATGAGCCCAATGGAAGACCGGGATGAGAGAGGGTTCCAAAATAAGGTCCTGTGACACCCAGGAGTGCTCCTCAGGACCATAACACTCCCAGTAGACCAGATACTGGAAACCATGGCCCCGATGCTGCATATCCACAATGCTTTGACAGTCTAGGCCAGATGGCCATCCATGACCCGACCGGAAGGAGGGGGATTGTCGGGAGGACACCGAGGGCTGGAATACACAGGCTTGAGATGAGACACATGAAACACTGGGTGGATCCGGAGCGAACAAGTCAGCTGGAGTTTGACAGCCATACGGTGAACAAGTTGATCAATAAGAAAAGGTCCCAAATACCTCGGTGCCAGTTTATTTGCTTCTGTCTGGAGGGGCACAGCTCTGGCCGAGAGCCACACCTCCTGGCCCAGGTGATAGCTGGGAGCTGGAGTATGGTGCTGGTCTGCATGGCACATGGTTTCTTCCTTTGCCCAGAGCAGGGTGGAACAGGCAGTCCTCCACACCAGTCCGCACAGTCATCAATGAGCTTGCACCGAAGGAACAGACAGGTCATGTTCTTGCAATGGAAACAGAGGTGATCGATAACCCAGTGAACATTCAAATGGAGATAACCCTGTAGCAGTGTTTATGTGAGAGTTGTGGGCATATTCAACCCAAGGCAACTGATCACTCCAAGAAGACAGGTGGGAGGCTCTAACACACCAGAGGGCGGATTTGAGGTATTGATTAGCCCGTTCCACCTGGCTGTTGGATTGCAGATGGAACCCAAATGACAGGCTCTGATCACAGAGCAAAAGGTCTTCCATACTTGAGACATAAATGGCGGACCCCGGTCCAACACAATGTCCTGGGGAATGCCATGTAATAGAACACATGGTGGACTAGGAAGTCTGCTGTCTCCTGGGTAGAAGGAAGCTTTGACAGGGCCACAAAATGTTCTGCCTTGGAGAACCAGTCCAAGATGGTCAGGATGGTAGAATGTCCTTGGAGAAGGGGAGACCTGTGATAAAATCCAGACAGATGTGCGACCATCCTTGACATACTCGCGCACATCTGCCTGGACTGAAGGCCACCAGATAGTCTGTTGGAGAAGGTGAAGTCCGTCGAATGGCTGAGTGGTAGGAGAACTTAGGAGTGTGGCTGAATTGGAGGACAGCAGATTTGGCAGAAGGTGGTACAAACAGCCACCGGGGAGGTCATCAGTCAGGCACTGGATATGTCTTCTGGGCCTCCCGGACGACCTCCTTGGTGTCCTAAGTTAGGGCTCCAATTCCATCTGGCTGGGAAGAATATTATCTGGAAACGTGGTGCAGTCCTTCATGGAGAATTGACCCGGAAGTACCCGGAACTCAACTCAATAGGCTGCCACACTACGAGCCTCCTGATGAACAGATAACAATCTTTTGGAGATTGATTGCCCCCGCACCGGATGACTGAAGATGATCCTGAATTCCTGCACAAATGTGGAATAAGACGCTAAACTCTGCAACTTCTGGTCCCACAGTGCAGTCGCCCACGCCAAGGCCTCGCTGTGAAGTAAGCTAATAAGGTAAGCTATTTTATTTGTATCAGCAGTGTACATGGAGGATGAGAATACCAAAGAACATTGCAAAAGAAAATAGGCACAGGTATCTATAGATCCAGAGTATTGTTCAGGATGGCATATGAGTGGTCCTTGTGAGGGATTAAACGGAGCCGGGGACAGAGCTAATGTAGCAGAAGTGGAGGGAGATGTAGCAGCTACGGTGGTAGGTGGACTAGCAGCTAAACGAACAGTTAAAGCTGAAATCTGAGAGCATAACTGGGATACATGAGTAGCGAGGGCATGTTGTTGTTCAGTGAGTGTGGCTATTTGCTGTTGGTATTGCCCAAGTAACGTTCCCTGCAAGCCGAGGGCTTGATGAATTGGGTTTGCTCCTGCTGAGTCCATGTGGGTGGCCAGAAACCCCTGTGAAGAATCAACCAGACACAAGTGTAAGGACTCAAAATGCAGGGAGCCACAGGTAACCAAAGAAACAACAATTTATTGAAAATTCAGCTAAATTTGGAAGAGTGTGAGCAGGAGAGGAAGACACCGGAGTAGGGAGGCACCGACTTGGCCAAAATAGGAGATGGACTGTGTTCCAGAGCCAAATGGTGAAGGGTGAGGTTTTCAGGCCCAGAACAGGACCCAGACAGGCACGCAGGAGCTGACAGGAGGCAAGATGCGGAAAGCAAAAGGAGATTTGAACTCACCAGTAACAGTGGAATTAAAGGAGTACCGGGTAAACATCGGGCATTGAGCCAGGTACCACGCGAGCAAAGCTGAGTTTCTGGTGTTTGTGGAGTGGAAGGACCAGAGCTTAAGTACAAGTGTAGTTGATTGAAGACAGGTGTGGATAAGCAGCTCCAAGCTGCAGCCACCTGATGACAGAGCAAGGGAGGAGGAGGAAAGCAGCAATCCAGGCAGCACAACATAGACAGATATGTGGTCAGATCTGTGTGATTGTACAGATGTGATCAGATCTGTGATATTTCACGTCAATGTTCACAGCAACAATAAAACAGCTGAGCTGTGTGTTAACACAGCGTGCTGCACACACACATATCCAGGTCCAGTCCCACAGACTCTCTCAAAGTAAAATAAAAATTGAAAGGAACACAAAGCAAAATTCAAAAACAATTAACATGCCACTCACCCAGTTGTATCCATCCATCCATCCATTTTCTTCCGCTTTATCCGGAGTCGGTTCGCGGGGGCAGCAGCACAAGCAAAGCCGCCCAGACCTCCCGGTCCACACACACCTCCCCCAGCTCCTCCGGGGGAACCCCAAGGCATTCCCAAGCCAGCTGAGAGATGTAGTCCCTCCAGCGTGTCCTAGGTCTTCCCCGGGGCCTCCTCCCAATGGGACGTGCCCGGAACACCTCTCCAGTGAGACGTCCAGGGGGCATCCGGAAAACATGCCCGAGCCACCTCAACTGACTCCTTTCGACGTGGAGGAGCAGCGGCTCGACTCTGAGCTATTCCCGAGTGTCTGAGCTCCTCACCCTATCTCTAAGGGAGCGCCCAGCCACCCTGCGGAGGAAACTCATCTTGGCCGCTTGTACTCGCGATCTCGTTCTTTCGGTCACGAGCCAAATCTCATGACCATAGGTGAGGATCGGAACATAGATCGATCAGTAAATCGAGAGCTTTGCCCCCCTACTCAGCTCTCTCTTCACCACGACAGTCCGATACAGCGACCGCATCACTGCAGATGCTGCACCGATCCGTCTATCAATCTCACGCTCCATCCGTCCCTCACTCGTGAACAAGACCCTGAGATACTTAAACTCCTCCACTTGAGGCAAGGACACTCCACCGACCCGAAGATGGCAAAGCACTTTTTTCTGGTCGAGAACCATGGCCTCGGATTTGGAGGTGCTGATTTTCATCCCGGACACCTCAGACTCGGCTGCAAACCGCCCCAGTGCACGCTGAAGGTCCTGATTTGACGATGCCAACAGAACCACATCGTCCACAAACAGCAGAGACGAGATTCTGTGGTTCCCAAACCAGACCCCCTCTACACCCTGGCTGCACCTAGAAATTCTGTCCATAAAAATAATGAACCCCTGGAGCACTCCCCACAGGGTGCCCCGAGTTGTAAAGATTTTCAAATAAAAAAAGTCCACAACATCAAAGAAGCCCCCATGCATGCTTCGCGATCGCACTTGCACTCAGGTTCTTATCGCTCACACATAATGTCCTGTTGCAGCTCTGCCAAGTTCAAATAGGATAAGTAGGATAACTAGACCACACAAATGAATTGTTTATCAGGTCAAAATTATTAAAAATGACTGATTTGGTAAAGTTTCATACTGCATTACTAATGTTTAAAGCCAATAAAAATGAACTGCCATGTAATATACAGAAACTGTTCTGTAAGAGAGAAGGACAGTATGGATTGAGGGGATGTGGTAACTTTATAGTAAATTATGTAAGAACTACTCTGAAAAGTTGGTGTGTGTCGGTATGTGGAGTTAAATTATGGAATCATTTGGATAACCACATTCAATTGTGTGGAAACATTTATAAGTTCAAAAAGAAATATAAAGAAATTATGTTAGCACAGTACACAAACGAGTAAAAATGTTAATAGAGTTAGTAAGACGTGTAGACGATTACATAGACATTGAACAGTACTTGGTGTATGACATTATGTCAGTAATGATCAGGGTGCAAGACTATTTGTAATTGCTTAGAAGGTAAAAATGTGTTAAACTTTAAATGAATTGAAAATAATGGAATGCCATTGATGCAATTGTTAGTACCTAACTATATTCTAATGTAGATATAAAATGTAAATGTAAAATGTAAATATGAAATTGTTCTATTCTGTTTAGTTATGTTATTTTCTGATTTCTATCTTATTTGAGTGTATTTAACTGTGGATGGTAATGGGTGTACGGTGTACGGGGTGGGCGTTTATAAGCTTTTGCTTCAGCCCATGCCCTTTCGGCTGCACCTAATTTGAGAAACTGAGTTATTGTTGTATTTTTCTTTTGTTTGTTTTTTATGTATGTTAGTAAGAGTTTATGTTGGTATTTTGTTTTGTTTATGTGCATGCTGAATAAATTCATTCATTCATTCAAATTCTGTTGAGACTGTGGCAGATTTGATAGAGAGTTCATTATGTCCTGAAAATAGAGTCTTCTGAGTTTTTATAATATGAGACATATATTTACGTGTCCAGGCAGTCTGTAAAAACTGTGTGGTGGAGACAGGCCGTGTTCATGTTCACAGCAGCAGTAAACCAACATCCAGTGACACAAACACCAGTGCCATGACACTTTAATTTCCAAAATCTGACAGACTCTGAAAAAGTTAAGAGTTTTGAGGTGAAGTGTGTCATGTCCTCTGTAAATCCAAGCCATCACTTTTAAATAAAAGCTCTGAAGCTTTGTTATCGGACATAACCACATTCATTTTGCCCTGTTTGTCAGCCATTGGGATGTTTCTGTTTTGCTCATCTGTATGTCACACACCAAGAGATGCCTAGAATTGCAGAGATGTTTTCCAGAAATGCACTCACTCAAGGAGAGCAATAAAAAACATCTGAGACCACTAATTATGAGCACATGTGTGCAGAGAGACTTACATTCATGAATACGTATGTTGTGTTGCTAACTGGGACTTTAAAAAATGTGGGACATGTCCTTTAACCCCATCACACACATGTCCTCCTTTTGGTCATCAGTTGAGTTAGTATTTAAGTAGCACCTGTTTCTTTGTTCATTTGCCGGTTTCCTCACATCCCTCATGCCTGGTTGCTGCTGTGATTTTGATGTATGAGTATTCAAAAATTACTTGTTCCCACCTGTCATTGCTGTAGATAGTTTTGGAGTTTTTGTTCATTCCTCATTTCCTTCAGGTTGGATTTTGTTGTATGTTTGATTTTGGGCTCTGCATGGTTCTCACGTTATTTTCAGACTGTCTTTTTCCCCTGTTTGGATTAATAAATCACCTTGTGTTTTCACCTCACCTACGTGTTGTTGCTGCCTGCATTTTGAGTTCAACTTTGACATTACTAATTGTTACAGTTTCATAACTGAAAGAATGTGCTTTTTTCCTCTGTTGTGAATCTGACTTTGATTGACACCAAATAACATACATTGTTTTCTCAACCAAAACCTAAGATGGTAAACCGACGAAAAAGCTGGTGTTTCATTTTTTTCCTTGAAATTCCAGGGGCCATCTGGAGATAGCTCCTAAACACTCCCTGGGCCCATACACTTCGGCCCACATTCCAACAGAACAGTAATTCAAAGTTCTTCAATGTGGTCCATCAAACCTGCTATTGCTGAAATTCTGGTCAGTGGAAATTATAGGATATTATACAACCCCTGGCAATAATTATGGACTCACCGGCCTCGGAGGATGTTCATTCAGTTGTTTAATTTTGTAGAAAAAAAGCATATCACAGACATGACACAAAACTAAAGTAATTTCAAATGGCAACTTTCTGGCTTTAAGAAACACTATAAGAAATCAGGAAAAAAAATTGTGGCAGTCAGTAATGGTTACTTTTTTAGACCAAGCAGAGGGAAAAAAATATGGACTCACTCAATTCTGAGGAATAAATTATGGAATCACCCTGTAAATTTTCATCCCCAAAACTAACACCTGCATCAAATCAGATCTGCTCATTAGTCTGCATCTAAAAAGGAGTGATCACACCTTGGAGAGCTGTTGCACCAAGTGGACTGACATGAATAATGGCTCCAACACGAGAGATGTCAATTGAAACAAAGGAGAGGATTATCAAACTCCTAAAAGAAGGTAAATCATCACGCAATGTTGCAAAAGATGTTGGTTGTTCACAGTCAGCTGTGTCTAAACTCTGGACCAAATACAAAGAACATGGGAAAGTTGTTAAAGGCAAACATACTGGTAGACCAAGGAAGACATGAAAGCGTCAAGACAGAAAACTTAAAGCAATATGTCTCAAAAATCGAAAATGCACAACAAAACAAATGAGGAACGAATGGAAGGAAACTGGAGTCAACGTCTGTGACCGAACTGTAAGAAACTGCCTAAAGGAAATGGGATTTACATACAGAAAAGCTAAACGAAAGCCATCATTAACAGCTAAACAGAAAAAAACAAGGTTACAGTGGGCTAAGGAAAAGCAGTCGTGGACTGTGGATGACTGGATGAAAGTCATATTCAGTGATGAATCTCGAATCTGCATTGGGCAAGGTGATGATGCTGGAACTTTTGTTTGGTGCTGTTCCAATGAGATTTATAAAGATGACTGCCTGAAGAGAACATGTAAATTTCCACAGTCATTGATGATATGGGGCTGCATGTCAGGTAAAGGCACTAGGGAGATGGCTGTCATTACATCATCAATAAATGCACAAGTTTACGTTGATATTTTGGACACTTTTCTTATCCCATCAATTGAAAGGATGTTTGGGGATGATGAAATCATCTTTCAACGTGATAATGCATCTTGCCATAGAGCAAAAACTGTGAAAACATTCCTTGCAAAAAGACACATAGGGTCAATGTCATGGCCTGTAAATAGTCCGGATCTTAATCCAATTGAAAATCTTTGGTGGAAGTTGAAGAAAATGGTCCATGACAAGGCTCCAACCTGCAAAGCTGATCTGGCAACAGCAATCAGAGAAAGTTGGAGCCAGATTGATGAAGAGTACTGTTTGTCACTCATTAAGTCCATGCCTCAGAGACTGCAAGCTGTTATAAAAGCCAGAGGTGGTGCAACAAAATACTGATGTGTTGGAGCGTTCTTTTGTTTTTCATGATTCCATAATTTTTTCCTCAGAATTGAGTGATTCCATATTTTTTCCCTCTGCTTGGTCTAAAAAATAACCGTTACTGACTGCCACAATTTTTTTTCCTGATTTCTTATAGTGTTTCTTAAAGCCAGAAAGTTGCCATTTGAAATGACTTTAGTTTTGTGTCATGTCTGTGATCTGCTTTTTTGTCTACAAAATTAAACAACTGAATGAACATCCTCCGAGGCCGGTGATTCCATCATTTTTGCCAGGGGTTGTAATTGCCTCATGTCAAGCCAGAGAAGCTTGTCAGACCATCCAGAATCTCTTTGACGATAAAGAGACCATATAACTCAAAGTTTTGAAAACCAGTTTCTCCACAGGTCACAGTCTGATGAAAAAAAAAAAAACTATGTTCAATGCAAAGGACTATTTTTTCTACATATGAAAATTCTAATAATGTTTCCTTATGTGCTAATCAAGCAAATGTTTTGCATAAATTTCATTTAACCTGACCTGTGTTCCTTTTATAACATGGTGTATGTTAATGTTTTCCTGAATTATTGATACTTTGATGGTGAAATGTTAGTTGGGTAACTTTAACACTGTTATATTCATTCAAAAGTATCTTAGAACAACATGTGTGACAAAATGTTTTTAAATATTTAATTCCTCATCTGTGTCTTCTTGCACATAAAGTGTCTTGACGTTAAATTCCACAATCCAAATGGGTGAAGTTAATGACATGAGTCTCCTCCTCACTCCCTCTCCCTGCCTTTTGCCCACTTCTTCTTTCTTTTTTCTTTTTGTTGGCTGACAAGTCTTCAGACGGCCTAAATTCATGTAGCTAAGCTACCGCGTGGCTCTTTGTTCTTTGTTCATTCTTTGTTTCATAACTTTTGATAACAATTTACAAGCCTGATAACTATTTCTCAGGCTTGTCAAGTCTTCATTTTTTTTTAGGACAACTTCCTAGCGGAACTTTTCAGAATGAGAGAGAATTTACTGAAACGTTTCTTTCAACTTTTTGTAATGTATCCACGTCTCTCTCAAAACTTTAACTTTTTCTAAATTCACACAGCCTTTAAATCCCATTCCACATATTTATGGAAGCCACCAGAAACCATTTTCAACAAATACCTTCACCTCTTTGGCCAAGCAAGTTTATTGGTGTTGCCATGTGTGGCCAAAGTTCAAAGTTAATACTGCAAATAATTTGACTATTTAATTTAGTACATTTTTATGGTGCCCCGTGTGAGGCCGATTTAGAATTGAACATCTGTTTCTGGCTGACACAAAATAAATCCTCATGCGATGTTCCAAAACTCTTTTTTTTTCTGTGAATGAAACAAAGCCACAAATTTAAATTTTTATGAATGGATTAAGCATTTATTTATGTTATTTAATACATGCACATTTATTAAGGCCTTTGACAAAAATATTTTTTGTGTGACTTTTCCACATAATTACTGATTGTCTGGATTTAAGTTTATTTCTACGACTGTTCCAGAACTTAAATCACTGATCTGAAGATACAAAAATAACATTGATTTACTACGTCTTTTCTAGTTAAAAGCTTTGTTATTTTTACCCACATTTAAAAGTGTTGTTTTAAGTTCAAAAGCAAAAATGTAATAATTAAATAATTAAATTAAATTAAATAATTAAATTTAATAATTAAATTTAATTTAATAAAAGAACGCATCCAGACAATTTTGAAAGCATGCTGTGCTAAAAATGAGCCTAGTAACTTTCCAAAAACAGCTACTGGTTTAACTCAAAAGTGAATTATTTTTGTCTGAATGTCTCCACTTTTGCGGAGTTGAAAAGCAACCAAGTGATTTGTGACCTTTGTCACAGGATTTAACTGCGTGCAAAAATAAGCAAAGCCATGCCAAATTAACATTAGATGCTAATGCGTTAACTAACTTTAAAATAAAAGAAGTGATTAACTTCATCAGCACAAATTAATGCCGATCAATCAACTAAAAGCTAACAAACAGAAACGCAGAGTTCGTTTGCAGATTTTAAATTTACAACACCCCCAAAATTTAAAAGTTAGCATAGTACCACACGGGCTAAGCTAACCTAGGCTAACCTCTGCTAACTCACTCAAAAACCATGGAAATTCACAAAGCTCCTGTTGAAGTGCATTGTAAAAGCTGCAGTGCTTAAGCAACAGTTTCCTCAGGACAAACAGCCAAAGGGATTTTTTTTTCAAAATTTATTCATTCTTTTTATCTGAGAGTCAATTGATAAAGTCATACATCTGGGACATCGGTCACATGGTCTGCAGTGCGTCATCGTCGCCATTTTAAACCAAGTGAAAACAAAGCGGACTTGTCTTTTGAGTCTGTAGTTCTTCGAGCAGTGCAGTGTAGCCGGATGTACAGCCAATTCATAAAAAAATGTGGGCCTGAAGTTCCACTTGATACCGTTCGCCGGTAGTAGGAGACAGAATTGGCTTAGAGCTGGGTTGGTAAGCAGTTAGCTCACAACATGTCACGATCATGTGACAACCCGCAAGTGACGTCCAGTCCAATTTAATTCCGTTTTGGATCTAAATAATTATACTCACTACACATATATTGGCGCCGCCGGTGGCCAAAGTTCAAAATTAACAATGCAAATAATAATTTGTCTATTTAATTTTGTTATACCTCTATGTGATGAAACATGAAATACTTTAATTAATAGGCCACGTCTATAGTCGAGGGAAATTTGACAGAACATTTAAAATGGATATTACTTCTAATCTCACTTTCTTTCATAGTCCAAAGTCTTTGAATCAGCAACTGTCGGCAACTTGTTCTGGAATCAAACAGTTGGATGAAACAAGGTGTTAGTCAATTTTGTATCATGTTATCAGAATGTTCTGGGAATGGTTGCATGAAAAACTGTGGGAAAGCCTATTTGAAATTAAACATGGTCAAAAACACATTTTCAAATGGGGTGAAGACAATGTATGTTGGGGTTCAGGCAGGGGCATGCTGGGAACATTTTTCAGCCCGGGAGTTTCATATCCAACCGGCCCACAAACCGCCAGCGCACAGGGATAATAAGAGTTCTGCTGTGGCATTTAAATCCAGCATTTATGTGCTGACTGACTGTGAAAATTGGGCGGCTTATAATAGAAAGTAAAAGTTAGTTAGTTAAAACAAGAACGGTATTGTTAACTCACCAGTGCACCACCTAAGGCTGGGCTTACACTGTGCGACTTTTGGCCCTTTGTCAGCCGATTTTTCACTCGTGCGAGAATTTTTTGGATTGCGCCAAGTTTCAGCTTAATCGTGCGTCCTGCATCGTGCAGTCTACATGGAGTAACGAGCTGCGTTTAACATCTCACGACCACCTCCCGATCAGGAATCCTGTGGTCGGATAAAAATCAAACCTGTTTGATATTTTGGTCGGCCGTTGTGACTCGTGAGGTTTTCCGTGCTGTTGAAGCAGCGCTACAAGCGTCTATGCACTGATTACCTTGCGCACTGTGCATGTGCAAACACTGGAGAGAGAAAACAGCAATCTCATGTAAAGTCTTGTGTTGTTTTTTTTTTGCGCTCCCTCGCAATAACCTAATATCATATTAAAGTTCATGCCTATCAGCGCACACAGTGAGTGGAATCAGGTGGGGGGAGACTGAACGTATATGTGCACGTGCACACACACACACACGCACACACACACGCACACACACACACACACACACACACACACACACACACACACACACACACACACACACACACACACACACACACACACACACACACAGCAGACAACAACAGGATTTACGACAGATGAGCACAGCTGTAAGACTCCGTATGAAATATAGTTTATTTATACAACAGTGTAAGTAGCAACACCTGTTATGAATGTTTATGTTTTCTTTTTTTACCATCCTCTTGTGAATCATGTTGCTGTCTGCTGTGTGTGTGCGCGCATATGCGTTCAGTCTCTCCCACCTGATTTCACTCATTGTGCACGTTGATAGGCATGAAATACATTTTTTTTAAAAAAAGAAACGCGACCCCGACGTGTGGTTTTTGAACGTACAATGTGAGCAGTCAGATCGCATCAGAGCATCGGGCCGTACAGTGTGAGAACATGAATCGTGCGCTCTGAACTTTTAAACCCTGCAGTTTCGTCGCACAATTTGAGCTGGAGCCAAGTACAACAATTGAAAATATCGTACAGTGTACGAGGTCTGTCAATAAAGTAACAGTCCTTTTTATTTTTTTCAAAAACTATATGGATTTGATTCATATGTTTTTACGTCAGACATGCTTGAACCCTCGTGCGCATGCGTGAGTTTTTCCACGCCTGTCGGTGACGTCATTCGTCTGTGAGCACGTCTTGGGAAGGAGTGGTCCCGCCCCCTCGTCGGATTTTCATTGTCTGGAAATGGCAGAATGAAAAGGACTTTTTTTCCATCAGAATTTTTTCAGAAGCTGTGAGAGACTGGCGCCTGGAAACCATTCAAAAAATTTATCTGGCTTTTGGTGAAGATTTTACGGGCTTCACAGAGAATAAGGTCTGGTAGTACAGCTTTATGAACCCCTTTAAGGACACTCGGCGCGCCATGCTCCGAGCTGCGACGGTGCGGCACAAGCCACCGGACCATTTCTAAACGGATGGCTCTGTGGATACGAGACTGTCGTGTGCTTTTTCTCTGGTTATCACAAGAGCTGGACATCAGCCATTTTCCGGCAGATTTCACTTTTAACAAGAGATTTTGTCATGGAAAGCTGCGCGGAGGCTTCGCGCGTAAAGACCGATTCGCTTTGGAAGCGAGACAAAGGAACACCTCCGTTTCAGCGTGTCAGAGGACAAGTTTGGACATGCCTATCTCGGCTTTCAATGCTTACCAGTCCAGTAAGTATCAGAGTGTCCTTAAAGGGGTCCTTAAAGCTGTAGTAACAGACCTTATTCTCTGTGAAGCCCGTAAAATTTTCACCGAAAGCCAGATAAATTTTTCAAATGGTTTCCAGGTGCCAGTCTCTAACAGCTTCTGAAAAAATTCTGATGGAAAAAAAGTCCTTTTCATTCCGCCATTTCCAGACAATGAAAATCCGACGAGGGGGCGGGACCACTCCTTCCCAAGGCGTGCTCACAGGCGAATGACGTCACCGACAGGCGTGGAAAAACTCACGCATGCGCACGAGGGTTCAAGCATGTCTGACGTAAAAACATATTAATCAAATCCATATAGTTTTTGAAAAAAATAAAAAGGACCGTTACTTTATTGAGAGACCTCGTATGCCCAGCCAAGTCAGTGAAGTCTGTAAGTAGCTAGAAGAGGTGGTGCTGTACTACAAATGTTGATATGGCTGACATCCGGGCATAACAGGCACATAGCCTGTTCTGCCCGGCCCTATTTACCATTTCCCTCTTCGCTCTGTCTTCTTGAAAAAATATCTGTGAGTTTTGCACACTTGGCAGCATCTTCCTCCAAAGCTTTTCTTTTTCTTAATCTAGCTTTTTCAGCTCCACCTGGCTTTTTTCTGTCCATCTTTCACTCACGGGTAGCGCAAGTCCCATCTGGGCGCACAGGGCTTGATTGGACTGAACTAACTGTAATGAATGCATAGGGGTGTTAAACGTGTAATGGGATGTCCCTACCTTAGGCTTTGGAAAAGATAACAGCGTTGCAAAAGAAGCAGTCTTAAGTTATTTTCTTGTGAATTTTCATGATTGTAAAACATTTACAACATTTAATGTCTTCTCTTTAAGATACAGCAGCCCAAGTGTCTTGCTGTGTAGCCTAACAGTTAGTGGTGGTCATATATGTATGCATATATATTAACACCCCCTCACAACGGCCCCAGGTTGGACCAGGCCACCGGGAAAACTCCCGACTCTCACGATTACCCAGCACGCAGTAGGGGTCAGATCTGTTGAGGTGTCTCTGTGTTTCTTTATGTGTTTACTGTCACCTGTCATGTCTGAGACCCTGTCACCTGTCTGTGTTCTCTGTTGTGGGTGTGTGTGAGAGTGGGAGTGAATGTACGAATGTACGAAATGGGTTCATGATGGTTGCCCCTGGTGTGCATGTGAGGGGGTGTGGGTGTGTGTGTGTGTTCTCCTCGTGGTCTCACTGTTCTTCGGCTACGTCCAGCTGTCACGCTTATGTCAGACAGCTGTGTGTGACTGTTGACAGCTGGTCTGTGTCTGTGGGCCCTGCCCCTGTGAGCTGGTGACTTTATTTATTGTTGTGATTATGTTCCATTATGCAGTGTCTGCCTTTGTGGTGTTTGGTTGCTAGTCTGTGTTCGGAGTGTATCTATTCTACTATTTTCCGTGTATGATCAGGTTTGAGTGTTTGGATTTTTTCAGTTTTTATGGTCCATCACGTTCTTGTTGTCTTTTTGTTTGTGGGTTATTTTTGGACTGTGGTATGTTTTGGGTTTTTGATGTTCGGTTATGGATTCAGTTTTACTTCCACGTTTCTCTTGTTTGTTTTACACATTAGTTTCTGGTGTCTGTTTAAGACCTCTCTGGTTCCCCCTGCCCTTACTCGCTCTCTCTCCTGTGGTTAATCAGTTCTTGTGTATTTAAGCCACTCTGTCCTGTGTGTCGCTGCTGTTTGTTTACCTTTCTTCGGTCCTTGATCTCTGAACCAACATGTCATCCATCTGTACGTGCGTTTGTTTTGTAAGTAAACTCATCGCTGTAGTTTCTGGACAGTCATTTTTTGCTTCGTGTATTTTTCGGAGTGTGTTGATTGCATTTTTGGATTTTGCCACGGGGAGTGTTTTTGCCATGACTGTATTAACACCATCACTTGGGAAATTCTGCACTTAACCCTTTGAGTCCTGCTGTCTGGATCCTGTGGTCCAATCTTGACTCTTTGTGGCTTTAACCATAACAAATGTGTATAGCAAAAATGCATTCTGCTGAAGTTCATTGTTCACTCTTTGTATCATGAATATAATTTGGGGGACATATATTTTGGCATGACATTTCTGGAACATTCTTTTGTTTCCCTCCTAGAGGTTAATTAAAATTTTCAGCAGGATCAAGTTTGAATTAAAAAGGTCTATGTAGAGAAATATCTGTGAGCAATAAATTAACTGCATGGGAGTGTGTTATTTATCAAGCATTGATTCTGGTCCTTGGATAGTTGATCAACTGAACCAGTTCAATATGTTCGTTTAAATAAAAAACAAAGTTAATTTTGGGTTCTGAGACTGTGCTAGGGACCTTATTTTTGTATAATTTTCTGGGGAAGTTTTTGAAACTTTGGCATAGTATGGACACTTAAATTGTTATAATAATCACTGCTTTACAATTTTAAAGTTATAGCATATATAAGAAGATGTCACTGAACAATAAAGTAAATTTATTATTGATTATTTTAGATGATAATATAATGAAGTTTGTTTGTGATAGAATTCAGAGAATGCTATATATATATTAATTTGATTGGTGGTTTATATCTTACATGATATGGATCACTCGGAGTTGAGCCGCTGCTCCTCCACGTCGAAAGGAGTCAGTTGAGGTGGCTCAGGCATCTTTTCTGGATGCCCCCTGAACGCCTCGCTGGAGAGGTCCCACTTGGAGGAGGCCCCGGGGACGACCCAGGACACGCTGGAGGGACTACATCTCTCGGCTGGCTTGGGAATGCCTTGGGGTTCCCCCGGAGGAGCTGGAGGAGGTGTGTGTGGATCGGGAGGCCTGGGCGGCTTTGCTTGAGCTGCTGCCCCCGCGACCCGACTCCGGATAAAGCGGAAGAAAATGGATGGATATGGATCATTCATACCATTTGCCATTGTGTTCCATTTACTGTGCAATTTTAGTTCTATTTGGTGTGCAATTTTAGTTCTATTTAGCATGCATTTTTGGTTCTATATGCTTTGTGCTATTGCACGTTGTGACCACCACATGCTCAGATTAACGGCAATGGCACTTATCTTAAAAACAAACATGGTGTTGTGATGAAGATTTGAACAAACTTATTGAAAGTGTTCATTCTTCTACCACAAGAAAAAAAAAAACTAATTCGCTACATCGTAAGGAGCCTGGATGCTGTAAAATTATTATGGTGATTTTATTCTTTATTAGTCACATTTTCTTTTTCTTATACTAACTTGTCTTTCTATTGTGACCTGAAATAACCATTGTGCATATGTGTGTCAAAAGTGTTGATAGAAACTGCTGTGGGCAGTCAGGGGGTGAGATCTAGTTGTTTGATTGTGTAGCCGATCGTGACTCGTGCAGCTCAAGACAGGATGGTGTGGGTTATGTATGATATTTCCTTTTTAGGTCATGATCAGTGCTGGGATACAACAAGAAACAGGACTGCACTGTGCACAGGACGTGATGTGGACCAATCAAGAAAGAATACAACATCTTAGCATAGTGAAACAATGTTTAGGCAGGAACTCAGATAGTATATATGGGTTCAGGAAGAGGTAGACGGGGTTCCCGCTCAACTGAGGAATATTTTGAATCCTGGTCATCCTTTTTCCATCAACGATTGCGCGGGATGGTGCCTAAAAGGTAAATTGTGTGATATTTACTGGTTGGGTGTTTCAGGTCTTAGTGTTTACAGTGGTTTGATAGTGTGGTGAAAAGGACCATCCCAACAAAACGATGACCCCGACATGATGGGAGAAGGACTGTGAAGGACTAAATTCCTGTTTTGAGAATTCACAATTGTCAACTGAGATTTGTTTCATCCTAATCTTCACAGACATCAACGGGCCCGACAGATAAGGTCAGCACAAACCTCTTATTAAATTGTGCACATTGGTGATTCCAAAATTTGATGTCTGTGAATGAGGCAGGTGATGATTAAAACCTATAGAGAGTCAAATCTGTGTCATATTAAGTGAAACGGGAGGAAGAGTTAAGACTCTGGCCCGATAAGAAGGGTCAGGGACCCTATGGAAATGAGAGACAGAAGGAACACTGTGGTATTGTGTATTGTGTTATTGTGTCTTCCGGGGCTGGTCAAAATCAAAATATGGCCAGTACCGAAAACATTCCATGGTAAAATTATGGACTAAATTCAGGATATTCTACCTTAAAGGTGTAAAAGTGCTCATGTTGACCTACAGTTTGAGTTGTGAAATATTTTGTCAGAGTTGCTGAGGATTTTTGAGTCTAGTTTAGTATTTGAGTCTTTGTTTCATTTGTATGCTGAGGGAAGCCACCTCCTCCTTATCTCGGCCATTATTATTTATTGTCAAAAACGTGCTGTGAATGCGCTGTGT
The DNA here is from genome assembly GCF_902500255.1 of Thalassophryne amazonica. Lineage (NCBI taxonomy): Eukaryota > Metazoa > Chordata > Actinopteri > Batrachoidiformes > Batrachoididae > Thalassophryne > Thalassophryne amazonica. The sequence goes on along the minus strand of NC_047110.1, from coordinate 19,712,134 downwards.
GCTAAGAATTAGCTTAGCAGCTTTCTACAATGTCTGCTGCTCGTTGAACTCAAAGTGAATTTTTGCAGCAAACATCTGTCTTTCCAGAACTGAATGTGCGAATCAGTGATTTATGGTGTAATAACATGTGGGGTTTCTTACTGCACAGACTGGCAGGGCCATGCTAAATTAGCATTAGCCACTAACATCCTAACTGGCATTAAAGTGAAAGAAGCAAATGAATTCACTCGCTCGAATTGACGGTGATCAAACTAATACGAGCTAACGGACAAAAATGATGCATTTGCTTGCCAGATTTTTTAACTTACAACACGCTAAAGATTAATACTTAGCAGCATCACATGGGCTGCTAATGTCTGCTAACACTACTTCGAAACAATGTCACAAATTTAAGTTTCAGTTGAGATGTATTGTGGGACCAGTCAAGAAAGAATACAACATCTTAGCGCAGTGATGCAATGTTTAGGCAGAAACTCAGATAGTATATGGACTAGGAAGAGGTAGACTGGGTTCCTGCTCAGAGTGCCTCACAGCCCCCAGACACCTGTCTGATTGCTAGGGCAAGCTAAGCATGAACCCAGAGATTCTCTGACTGTTACACCAATTCCAATGAAGTTTGGACGTTATGTGAAATGTAAATAAAAACAGAATACAATGATTTGCAAATCCTCTTCAACCTATATTCAATTGAATACACCACAAAGACAAGATATTTAATGTTTAAACTGATAAACTTTACTGTTTTTGGGCAAATATTTGCTCATTTTGAAATGGATGTCTGCAACACGTTTCAAAAAAGTTGGGACAAAAGACTGGGAAAGTTGATGAATGCTCAAAGAACACCTGTTTGGAACATTCCACAGGTAAACAGGTTAATTGGAAACAGATGAGCGTCATGACTGGGTATAAAAGGAGCATCCCCAAAAGACTTAGCTGCTCACAAGCAAAGATGGGGAGGATCACCACTTTGTGAACAACTGTGTGAAAAAATAGTCCAACAGTTTAAGAACAATGTTTCTCAACATTTAATTGCAAGGAATTTAGGGATTCCATCATCTACAGTCCATAATGTACAATCAGAAGATTCAGAGAATCTGGAGAACTTTCTACACGTAAACGGCAAGGCTGAAAACCAACACTGAATGCCCATGACCTTCGAACCCTTAGGCGGCACTGCATAAAAAAACGACATCATTGTGTAAAGAATCTTACTGTGTGGGTAAACTTCAGAAAACCATTGTCAGTTAACACAGTTCGTCGCAACATCAACAATTGCAAGTTAAAACTCTGCCATGTAAAGTGAATGCTATACATCAACAACATCCAGAAACACCACCGCCTTCTCTGGGTCCGAGCTCATTTGAAATGGACAGACACAAAGTGGAAAAATGTGCTGTGGTCTGATGAGTCCATATTTGAAATTGTTTTTGGAAATCATGGGCGTTGTGTCCTCCAGACAAAAGAGGAAAAAGACCATCCAGATTGTTACCAGCGCAAAGTTCAAAAGCCAGCATCTGTGATGGTATGGGAGTGTGTTAGTGCCCATGGCATGGGCAACTTACACATCTGTGATGGCACCATCAATGCTGAAAGGTACATCCAGGTTTTGGAGCAATACATGTTGCCATCCAAGCAATGACTTTTTCAGGGACGTCCCTGCTTATTTCAGCAAGACAATGCCAAGCCACATTCTGCATGTGTTACAACAGTATGGCTTCGTAGAAAAACAGTGTGGGTACTAGACTGGCCTGGAAAATGTGTGGCGCATTATGAAGCGTAAACGGAGACGCCGGACTGTTGAACAACTGAAGTCGTACATCAAGCAAGAATGGGAAATAATTCCACCTACAAAGCTTCAACAATTAGTGTCCTCAGTTCCCAAATGCTTACTGTTGTTAGAAAGAAAGGTGATGTAACACAGTGATAAACATACCACTATCAAAGCTTTTTTGAAATTTTACAACTTCATTGGAATTGGGGTTGTATTTGTGCTGGCTCATTCTCTGTAATAAAAGTGGATGAGGTCAACTGAGGAATATTTTGAATCCTGGTCATCCTTTTCCCATCAACGATCACACGGGGTGGTGCCTAAAGGTAAATTGTCTGATATTTATTGGTTGGGGATTTCAGGTCTTAGTGTTTACACTTGTTTGATAGTGTGGTGAAAAGGACCATCCCAACAATGCATTTACAGTATTCGCTGGGACGTCTGTAGCTGAACTACAAGTGCTGATGGATGAAGAGGTCAACAAATTTCTGTTGCGATTTTTCGTTGGACTGAGGAAAGCAGATGGCACACAGTGCACAAAGAAGTGCACGGTATCAGCTATGGACTACATTATCAGGATTGTTTTTGAATCCTTTGACTGTTTTTGCAAGTTGACTGAGAACATGGGCTTGGACTCCTATTTAAAGTTCATGTTGAACTGTTTGGAACCTCTTGACGTCAAATGACCAGTGGCTCACACCAAAATGTTTGTGCATTTTCTCTTGTTTATAAAGTAATAAAATATCAAATGACAAGGATCTATTTTAGCCATCATATAAAACAAATAGTGAATGTTTTTCATTTGTGCAATGGAAAGATTTCATGTGATGAAAGATGAAATGTTCCACCTATTATTTGTATCTTATATATGGTCCATCGTGGAGCTTTTGTTTGTCGCTTGATGTCTGCACTCACTAAGTTGGTTGTGTTTTTGAGATTTTACTACTTGTTTGACAGAATGCGTCACTGCTCCTGGTGTATGATCGCCAGACTCTCATCTGTGCTCGTTCTTCTGTGTGGCACTCAGCAACACCAGATCATTCATAAGTAAGACTTTCATCCTGAATGACTTTTTCTCCACTTATGCTCTGGACTTTCTCCTGTTAACAGAGACCTGGATGAAACTTTGTGAAAATAGTGCCTTTTCTGAGCCCCCCCCCCCCCCCCCCCCCTTCATTCTTCAGCTTCCTGCGAGCATCAGGACGAGGTGATGGTTTGGCCACTGTCTTCAAGGAGAACTTTAAATGCTGATTACGCTCTCCAAATGATTCCTCCACTTTTGAACAGTTATTTGTGGTGAAGTTTGCCTGTCTTGTACTCTGTGCTGTTGTTCTTCTTCTTACTTATAAGGTTTTGAATAATCAGGTCCCATCTTATCTTAGGGACCTCGTAGTACCATATCACCCCAATAGAGCGCTTCGCTCTCAGACTGCAGGCTTACTTGTAGTTCCTAGGGTTTGTAAGAGTAGAATGGGAGGCAGAGCCTTCAGCTTTCAGGCTCCTCTCCTGTGGAACCAGCTCCCAATTCAGATCAGGGAGACAGACACCCTCTCTACTTTTAAGATTAGCCTTAAAACTTTCCTTTTTACTAAAGCTTATAGTTAGGGCTGGATCAGGTGACCCTGAACCATCCCTTAGTTATGCTGCTATAGACGTAGACTGCTGCGGGGTTCCCATGATGCACTGTTTCTTTCTCTTTTTGCTCTGTATGCACCACTCTGCATTTAATCATTAGTGATCGATCTCTGCTCCCCTCCACAGCATGTCTTTTTCCTGGTTCTCTCCCTCAGCCCCAACCAGTCCCAGCAGAACACTGCCCCTCCCTGAGCCTGGTTCTGCTGGAGGTTTCTTCCTGTTAAAAGGGAGTTTTTCCTTCCCACTGTAGCCAAGTGCTTGCTCACAGGGGGTCGTTTTTTTACCGTTGGGGTTTTACATAATTATTGTATGGCCTTGCCTTACAATATAAAGCGCCTTGGGGCAACTGTTGTTGTGATTTGGCGCTATATAAAAAAATTGATTGATTGATTGATTGATGTATTGATTTTGGGGGTTAAATGCCATTACTATTCGTAACAAATATCCTACACCACTCCTTGATTAAGCATTTAGCGCTTTACATTGAGCATCCATATTTACAAACCAGGATTTGTGCAACGCTTATCTCATCAGGATTAAGGAGGGGGATGAGTGGAAGACGGTGCTTAACACCCCTTTGGGGCATTTTGATTATCTTGTCATGCCTTTCGGCCTCACTAACGCTCCAAGCCCTTGTCAATGACATCCTCCGTGATTTTCTTAACCGCTTTGTGATTGTGTACCTGAATGATATTTTGACTCTTTTTTTTCTTGTAATCTCACTGAAATTATCCATCATGTTTGTTTACTTCAACAGAGATTTTTATATTAGAAAAACAGTTGTTTAAGGCAGAGAAATGCACTTTTCACCAGACCACCATTTCATTCCTAGGGTATGTATTCCAACAGAACCAGATTAAACCTGATCCTCTACTGGTGGTTGGCTCTCACTGCGGTATTGTATCACTTCCTGTTCCGGAGCACAGCGGTGTTTTGCTGTATCTGTTAGCTGTTTAATCTGCATAGTTAGATTGATCTAGATAACTAGATAACGATTTGTTTCACAGTGTAATCTTCACGTGCCTTAACTAAAGCACTCCCTCTGCTGAATCACCTCTAAATTATTTACACATTATTCACTTTGTGTGTTTTTAGGAATCCGCTACCTTAGCACAGCTACTAGCTCTTAGCCGGTTTAGCATGGCGGCTTCTCCTGTCTCTCCCGCACTTCTCTGCTCTGGGTGTGAAATGTTTAGTTATTCCTTGGCCTCCTTTAGCAGTAATGGTACTTGTAATAAGTGTAGCTTATTCGTAGCTTTGGAGGCCAGGCTGGGCGAATTGGAGACTCGGCTCCGCACCTTGGAATATCCTACAGCTAGCCAGGTCCCTGTAGTTGGTGCGGACCAAGATAGCTTAGCTGCCATTAGCTGTCCACCAGCGGATCCCGAGCAGCTGGGAAAGCAGGCGGACTGGGTGACTGTGAGGAGGAAGCGTAGTCCTAAACACAAGCCCCCTGTACACCACCAACCCATTCACATCTCTGACCGTTTTTCCCCACTCGGCGACACACCCGCCGAGGAACAAACTCTGGTTATTGGCGACTCTGTTTTGAGAAATGTGAAGTTAGCGACACCAGCAACCATAGTCAATTGTCTTCCAGGGGCCAGAGCAGGCAACATTGAAGGAAATTTGAAACTGCTGGCTAATGCTAAGTGTAAATTCGGTAAGATTGTAATTCACGTTGGCAGTAATGACACCTGGTTACACCAATCGGAGGTCACTAAAATTAACATTGAATCGGTGTGTAACTTTGCAAAACAATGTCGGACTCTGTAATTTTCTCTGGGCCCCTCCCCAATTGGACCGGGAGTGACATGTTTAGCCACATGTTCTCCCTGAATTGCTGGCTGTCTGAGTGGTGTCCAAAAAATGAGGTGGGCTTCATAGATAATTGGCAAAGCTTCTGGGGAAAACCTGGTCTTGTTAGGAGAGACGGCATCCATCCCACTTTGGATGGAGCAGCTCTCATTTCTAGAAATCTGGCCAGTTTTATTAAACCCTCCAAACCGTGACTACCCAGGGTTGGGACCAGGAAGCAGAGGTGTAGTCTTACACACCTCTCTGCAGCTTCTCTCCCCCTGCCATCCCCCCAATACCCCATCCCCGTAGAGACGGTGCTTGCTCCCAGACCACCAACAACCAGTAAAAATCTATTTAAGCATAAAAATTCAAAAAGAAAAAATAATATAGCACCTTCAACTGAACCACAGACTAAAACAGTTAAATGTGGTCTATTAAACATTAGGTCTCTCTCTTCTAAGTCCATGTTAATAAATTATATAATAATTGATCAACATATTGATTTATTCTGCCTTACAGAAACCTGGTTACAGCAGGATGAATATGTTAGTTTAAATGAGTCAACACCCCCGAGTCACACTAACTGTCAGAATGCTCGTAGCACGGGCCGAGGGGGGGATTAGCAGCAATCTTCCACTCCAGCTTATTAATTAATCAAAAACCCAGACAGAGCTTTATTTCATTTGAAAGCTTGACTCTTAGTCTTGTCCATGCAAATTGGAAGTCCCAAAAACCAGTTTTATTTGTTGTTATCTATCGTCGTTACTGTGAGTTTCTCTGTGAATGTTCAGACCTTTTGTCTGACTTAGTGCTTAGCTCAGATAAGATAATTATAGTGGATATAGATAATTATAGTATATTCCTTTTCTCTCAAAAATTCTTGAAAGGGTAGTTGTAAAACAGCTAACTGATCATCTGCAGAGGAATGGTCTATTTGAAGAGTTTCCGTCAGGTTTCAGAATTCATCATAGTACAGAAACAGCATTAGTGAAGGTTACAAATGATCTTCTTATGGCCTCAGACAGCGGACTCATCTCTGTGCTTGTCCTGTTAGACCTCAGTGCTGCTTTTGTTACTGTTGACCATAAAATTTTATTACAGAGATTAGAGCATGCCTTAGGTATTAAAGGCACTGCGCTGCAGTGGTTTGAATCATATTTATCTAATAGATTACAATTTGTTCATGTAAATGGGGCTTCTTCTTCACAGACTAAGGTTAATTATGGAGTTACACAAGGTTCTGTGCTAGGACCAATTTTATTCACTTTATACATGCTTCCCTTAGGCAGTATTATTAGAAAGCATTGCTTAAATTTTCATTGTTACGCAGATGATACCCAGCTTTATCTATCCATGAAGCCAGAGGACACACACCAATTAGTTAAACTTCAGGAATGTCTTACAGACATAAAGACATGGATGACCTCTAATTTCCTGCTTTTAAATTCAGATAAAACTGAAGTTATTGTACTTGGCCCTCAAATCTTAGAAACATGGTGTCTAACCAGATCCTTACTCTGGATGGCATTACACTGACCTCTAGTAATACTGTGAGAAATCTTGGAGTCATTTTTGATCAGGATATGTCCCTCAATGCTCATATTAAGCAAATATGTAGGACTGCTTTTTTACATTTGCGCAGTATCTCTAAAATTAGAAAGGTCTTGTCTCAGAGTGATGCTGAAAAACCAATTCATGCATTTATTTCCTCTAGGCTGGACTATTGTAATTCATTATTATCAGGTTGTCCTAAAAGTTCCCTGAAAAGCCTTCAGTTAATTCAAAATGCTGCAGCTAGAGTACTGACAGGGACTAGAAGGAGAGAGCATATCTCACCCATATTGGCTTCCTGTTAATTCTAGAATAGAATTTAAAATTCTTCTTCTTACTTATAAGGTTTTGAATAATCAGGTCCCATCTTATCTTAGGGACCTCTTAGTACCATATCACCCCAATAGAGCGCTTCGCTCTGAGACTGCAGGCTTACTTGTAGTTCCTAGGGTTTGTAAGAGTAGAATGGGAGGCAGAGCCTTCAGCTTTCAGGCTCCTCTCCTGTGGAACCAGCTCCCAATTCAGATCAGGGAGACAGACACCCTCTCTACTTTTAAGATTAGGCTTAAAACTTTCCTTTTTGCTAAAGCTTATAATTAGGGCTGGATCAGGTGACCCTGAACCATCCCTTAGTTATGCTGCTATAGACTTAGACTGCTGGGGGGTTCCCATGATGCACTGAGTGTTTCTTTCTCTTTTTGCTCTGTATGCACCACTCTGCATTTAATCATTAGTGATTGATCTCTGCTGTCCCACAGCATGTCTTTTTCCTGATTCTCTCCCCTCAGCCCCAACCAGTCCCAGCAGAAGACTGCCCCTCCCTGAGCCTGGTTCTGCTAGAGGTTTCTTCCTGTTAAAAGGGAGTTTTTCCTTCCCACTGTCGCCAAGTGCTTGCTCATAGGGGGTCGTTTTGACCGTTGGGGTTTTTCTGTAATTATTGTATGGCTTTTGCCTTACAATATAAAGCTCCTTCGGGCAACTGTTGTTGTGATTTGGTGCTATATAAATAAAATTGATTTGATTTGATTTTAAGCTGTAAAGAGATCAAATGAAACTTCCAAAGTATTTGACTGAAGAATAATATACTGGACTGGTCGTGCTGCGAGCTGTTAGAGGATGAACACCACACAGGAAATGAATAACAGGAAAAATATAATAAGCTGGTTTGAAAATGTACTAATTTGTGTGGGGTTGCTGAACACTACATTTGGGTGAAACCTGATTCACCCACATTCTGCTACTAACCGATGAATCATGAGTCTGTGGTATCCATTAATCTGGCTCCTTTCACCCCTACAAATGTCACTCACACCAGACATCAATACATCCATTTTCTAATCCTGCTTATTCCAGTTAAGGGTAACTGGGGCTAGAGCCTATCCCAGCATTCATCGGGAGAGAGGCAGGGTACACCCTGGACAGCCCACCAGCCTATTGCAGGAACAAGACAAAATTGATTTGATTTGATTTGATTCCTCCAAAATTCACACAGTCGCTGAGTGGCCTGTACCATCCACTGTAATACAACTACAGCAGTTTCTAGGGTTTGCCAACTTCTATCGCCGGTGCATTAGAAATTTCAGCCAGGTCACACTTCCTCTGCATAAGCTTACCTTCGCTAAGTCTGCCTTCGTATGGTCCCCTGAGGCTGATCGTGCCTTTCAGACATTTAAACACCGATTCCCCCATTCACCCATTCTCATTCAATCCAATCCAGATCGTCAGTCATCGTGGTGATTGATGCATCCAACGTTGAGGTCAGAGCCATCCTTTCCCAGCCGGCTGGGGGTTCTCACCAACTGCACCTCTGTGCATTTTTCTCCTTTGGTCTGACTGAGCAGAATTAGGATGTGGGGACTGTGAGCTCCTGGCTGTGAAGGAGGTGGTGGAAGAATGGAGACACTGGCTGGAAGGTTCTGTTCCATTCTTCCTGTCTTTTCCATTTATCGTTTGGACTGAAGAACTTGGAATATATACAAACTGCTAAATGACTCAATTCTCGCCAGGCCAGGTGGTTGCTATGTTTTGGACATTTTAATTTTATTATCACCTACAGACCAGGCAGCAAAAACAACAAGCCTGATGTCATCTATCGTCAGTTCCTTCCTGTGGCCCATTCTCCCACACCTGACACCATAGTTCCCAGCCTGGCGGTGGTTGGAGCCCTCACGCGGGTTGTGGAGAGGGTCATCCGGGAGGCACAGAAGACCTGTCCGGACCCTGAAGGAGGACCCCCCCCCCCCCCCCCCCGGCCGGCTCTTTGTTCCCCCGATGCTCTCTCAACTGTGCTTCAATTTATCCACAACTCCAAGTTCGCCTGCCACCCTGGAATTCACTGCAGCCTCAATCTCCTCCATGAATACTTTGTGTGGCCGTCATTCCAGGCAGATGTGCATGAATACATCAATTCCTGTGCCAGGAGTGAGTCTTCTCATCAAGCGCCCTCTGGACTCCTCCATCCTCTTCCCACTCCTGGTCACACATCTGCCTGGACTTTATCACTGGACTGCCACCTTCCAATGGCAATACTGCCATCTTCACAATCATGGACAGGTTTTCCAAGGTGGTGCATTTTGTCGCCCTGCCAAATATACCATCGGCCCAGGAGACCACTAAACTCCTATTCCACCATGTGTTATGGCTGCATGGCATTCCTGCTGACATCATGTCAGACCAAGGATCCCAATTCACCTCTCAGGTATGGAAGAACTTCTGCTTGGCACGAGAGGCCTTGGTCAGTACCTCAATCCAATCCAATGGACAAGGAGAACAGGCCAACCAGGACCTCGGTTCAACCCTTCAGTGCATCACGTCCTCCCACCGGCCACCTGGATTCTTCAATTGCCATGGGTGGAATACGCCCACAACTCACAGGTTTGCTCAGTGACAGGAATGACTCCATTTATGTGTTCTCTGGGGTAGCTGCCTCTGCCTCTCCCTCTGTTTCCCTCTCAAGAGGAGAATTGTCTGTTCCCTCTGTTCAAGCCCACCTATGGCGGTGTCAGCAGGTGTGGACTGCTTGTTCCGCCCTACTCCGGACAAGGGATCGTACAACCTGGCATGCAGACCGGCACCTAACCCCGGCCCCACAGTACCTGTCTGGTCAGGAAGTATGGCTCTCGGCAAAGGATGTGCCTCTCCAGGTGGACTCACGTAAGCTGGTGTCTAGGTTTTTGGGACCTTTTCAGGTGGACAAGATCATCAACCCCACCTATGTGTGGTTCAAGCTTTCACGCTCCCTTCCGATACATCCAGTGTACCATGTGTCTCATCTTAAGCCCATGGGCACCAGCCCTCTGTGTCCTCCGGCCAACCCCTTCCTCCCGCCCAGGTTGTGGATGGCCATCCTGAGTGGACTGTGCGCTGCATCCTGGATGTAAGACATTGGGTTTTCCAGTATTTGGTGGATTGGGAGGCCTATGGGTCAGTAGAATGCTCCTGGGTCACACTGGGCTTCATCCTCGACCCCTCCCTCCTGTGGCCTTCTGTCGGGTCCACCCAGGCTGGCCTGGTAGGTTGCCAGGGGGTCCCATGGGAGGGGATAGTGTTGTGCTGTCTTGGCTCTGCTGTCTGCTCTGCTTCCCTTCTTCCTGTTTCTCCAGGCTTTGTATTGCGGAGCTGATTTGACACACCTGTCACTAATAATGTCTCAGCTCTATTTAAACCTTCATTCTTCCACTCCACTGATGTCGGAACTCCAGCAGCACACTGTACTGGACAGTGACCGGACTCCGGGACCCTAAGCCAAAGCTGACAATGTTGTATTCATGGTGTGTGGTGGGGTGGAGGGGGGACGATGACACACTCCACAAGCCATTTGTGTGTATGTGGGGGGGGAGGGGGGGGGTCATCACAGTCACACCCATGTGTTGCTAGGTTACACCACACTCATGTTACACTTAGACAGTTTTCACAGACAGTTCAAATGTGTTGATCTGCTCTCTACTCTCATGCCGGGATCACGAATAGCCCTGCCTTTTCTCAATGTGCAATGAGTGGTTGACTGTTCGTGTGTGGCACCTGGAATTTGTCCGACACCTGCCAAGAGGGGGGTTGAATGGTCACTCTCAGGGCACTTGCTGTCTTTCAGCTGCTGGTGTGCATGAATGGGTGTGGCGACAGCTGTATGAGGCATTTGAGGTGGCTCCAATTTTTCACGAGTGGCATGCAATTCCTCCTTTGTGCACCAGTCAGCTTTAATCTTGTGCTGTGTGGAGGGGGTATAAGCTGCTCAACATTATTGTCCTCACTGCTTTCTTGGTCTGTTGTGTTGATTCCACTACTTTGTCTCTGGCCTACTAGCAATTTTAATTTTGTAGTTTAAAAATAAAAATATAATGCAGTAAATTTTTAAAACCTGTTCAGTAGCCAAATATTGGAGGTGCATTTAAACTGCACTCAGATGCGTTTAGCCTGCGCTTGCTCGACAGCCCTTCGCTTTGTTCACATAAGTCAGACATGAGACATGCTCTTTCCTTCTCAAACTATGTTATAATTGCATATTCAACAATTCAAATTTTTTAAGTATCTCAGGGAAACCCCTGATTAAATAGGACTCTCCTCTTCTGGCTTAAAAAAATGTGCTCCAAAAAAAAATCTGTGTCAGGTGCCAGGACTGGATCAGCCACTGACATCACAGTGCAGCTCTACTCTAAGTGGTTGTCATATCTGCCACTCAAAAACAATACTGAACAGAATGAAACAAAAGGTTACTTTTGAATCTCTTAAAATAGCTCAAGGTTAGCCATCTTTGAACTTGTCCAAGGTCTGTGTCCCAAGAATATTCCATGTGAATTTGAAGACTCTGGAAGCAATACGACTGGACTTATGCTGAGCACAGATGGACGGACGGACACAAAGCCTTGGCAATCCCCTCGGGTAAAAAAATCATTGGATTCATTGCAACCAAACTTTTAAATGTTACGTGCCTGAGACTGTAGGAATTGTGCAATGCTTCATGATGTTTAAACAGGTGCATGCAATATGGGTTAATGGTGCGTTTACACATAAGCAAGATGCGTTACGAATGTCATTTTTCTGTCATTCGTGACACATTCCTGACATTCTTAACATGACTTAACACATCTGAATAGTTTTCTTAATAGCACGTGTTGCTCCGTGATATTCTTGATATTCGTGGAGCATGTTTTTGCCTGTCAAAAAATCTTCCACGAATGTCACACACCACCCTCATTTCGTCTCACGTCGTGGAGGTCGCAACTAGCGTATTGATCCGTCTTGATGAATAGTGATCCTTAATAGAACGTGACAATGTTCGTAGAGGTTCCTGTGATGGTTCTTGGAGCCCAAACTGTCACGTGTTATTACGAAGTGACACGGAAACTGTCAAGTTTTGACATGACTTGTAACGCGGCGTCACATTTCACTGCGCGCCACGACGAATCAGTTTTCTGTCATGTGCACACAATTAAACTCGGCTCCACAGCGTTCAGTTTGATGCAGTATGCCAAAGAGGAACAGTGGTGCAAAGTCAGCCAAGTGTCGTTCTACAGTTCCTGCTGAAGCTCCTCAGGATGCTCCTGCAGGTGTTCCACCTGCTGTTGGAACTGATGAACGGGAGAACGAGTCTGACCAACCAGAGAAGCGAGAGGAGACTCATGTGCAGCCAGACATCTCTGCACTTCCTCCAGTCCGGTGGGGGAAGAAGCGTGCGCACAATTAAATTCTGCTGCACCACATTCAGTTTGATTGCTGACACCAAGTCGGCTAAAAGTCTCATTTCAGTGTTCTTCAGCGCGCTCCTGGGTGTTCCACCTGCTGCATGTGCCTGATGTTTGGGAAAAAGCACGAGATGAGAGCCGCATGGAGCCACACATCTGGCTCTGTCTGTCTCCTCCTCTTCCTCTCTGCACCACTCCATGGCACAGAGCCAAACTACACATGCAGTCACAAAGTTCTTCTGAAAAACTGGAGCGATCTGAATTGTTAGCAACGGTTGGATGAGTATGGGTGTGTGTGTGTGGAGACAATTCACCTCGTTCACAACGTGACAGAACTTGATGATGCTTTGTTACGCGCAATGGCGCGCAACAACGCGGAGCATTATTCTTGACCATGTGTAATGGTTCCTGATAATTCTCCAGCAACACGTGCCATTAATCATAACGTGTGGTAACAGGTTGCAACAGTTCCTGAGGACACCTGACGCCTCTGCCCCGAATCATCACATTCGTGAGCAGCGGCCAAGAATGTATACTTCGTGGCCTTCGTTACTTGTCGTCGTTATGTGTAAATGCAGCATAATGCACAGTGCTTATCAAGGGATGGGGTGTGGGGGGAGGGGGGATGAAGGGTAGATTTTTGTGGCGTTAGTCCATTATGTGTTATTTATGCCGTATCATATGTTTTACTGTGAATATTGTTTGTTTGTATTTATTTATTTATTTAGTTAATTTTAATGGAGATTGTTTTTACTTTTATGCAGATCTTTACTTTTATTATTGTGTTGTGAAGGCATATGTATGCAGCATGAGTCCAAGACCATTTCGCTATGGGATAATAGAGTATATGTTGTGTGGGCCGCTGAAGAGGAGGTACTGCTGGCCCACCACCACAAGATGGCGCCCTGCTTGAAGTGCGGGCTTCAAGCACGAGAGGGCGTCGGCTTTGCTGGAGGTGACAGCTGTCAACAATCAACACAAGCTGTCACCCATCATCACCACTACAAAGACTGGACTGCAACTCCACCTCCTCGCTGAGAAATCAACTACCATTCAGGTAATTTCTCTGCTGCCTGACACTGTGTGTGTTTAACCTGAACTTCTATTTGCAGCCGTTTTCCTGGAGTGTTTCCTTATCTGGAGGATTGGCGTTTGGTGTGACAGCGACGGCTTCGCCTCACACCCCAACTCAGATAAGTGGTTGACCAGGAGCTGCACGAGTGTGTGTGATTGGAGGTGGAGGTTTTCCCTCCTTTACTTAAGACAGACTGTGGATTACTGAGTGTGCGAACTCACACTCATCTGGACTGTCTTTGTTCTCTGCCAGCAGTACCGGGTCTGACTGCTGAAGACAGCGGCCACCTGGGGCGCAGGGCTTGGCGGCTCCGGTGTTCTTCAGCTCCGTTGGTGGTGGAAGCTGTGTGGGGATCCAGCTCTTCTCTCTCCAGGCGTCTTCTATCGTCGAGCCTGCCCACACGTCACCTGGTGTATGATTGACAGTCACCATATTGTTATTGTCTGTACGTTGTTGTGCGATTCACAACATTAAATTGTTACTTTTTGGCTTATCCTTTGTCCGTTCATTAACGCCCCCTGTTGTGGGTCCGTGTCACGTCACTTTCACAACAGGATTTCTCAGCCAGCGTCATGGATCCCGAGGGGCGTCAACCATCGCTTGAACAGCCAGTGGGAGAGCGAGGTGCACAGGCAGGAGGCATGTTGGGTGAGCTGCAGCACATCTTAACCGCCTTCGCCGCTCGGTTGGACTTAGTTACCGAGCAGAGCAGTGTTCTCAATCGCAGGATAGAGGCTCTCACGGCCCAGGTGGAAGCGCGTGCTCAGGGCGCTGCTGCAGCACCTCCTCCTGCTGATCGTGTGCCAGAAACAGACATTCCGCTGGTCGTTCAACGACCCCCCCCACCTTCCCCTGAAGCATACATAAGCCCTCCGGAGCTGTACGGAGGCTGTGTGGAGACGTGCGCGGACTTCTTGATGCAGTGCTCGCTCGTCTTTTCACAGCGTCCCGTCATGTACGCAGCAGACGCCAGCCGGGTGGCTTATGTTATAAATTTGCTTCGAGGAGAGGCACGCGCCTGGGCTACAGCGCTTTGGGAGCAGAATTCACGGCTCCTAACGGTTTATACTGAGTTTGTGAGGGAGTTCAGACAGGTGTTCGATCACCCTCATAGAGGCGAGACCGCTTCAAGCGTGCTGCTGTCGATACGGCAGGGGCGTCGGAGCGCAGCTAAGTATGCAGTCGACTTCCGCATCGCGGCAGCGCGAGCCGGCTGGAATGCTGTTGCACTCCGCGCCGTCTTTGTAAACGGACTGTCTCTGGTTCTTAAGGAGCACCTGGTGGCGAAGGACGAGCCGCGGGATTTAGACGGGCTTATCGACTTGGTTATACGGTTAGACAGCCGATTAACAGAACACCGACGGGAGCGAGACGAAGGGCGTGGTCAGGCACAAGCCGTCCCTCTTCCTCCCGGGTCTGAAAGGGAGCCGACTTCCCCACGCTCCACTGCCAGGGCTCTCCACGTGACAACAGCTCCCCCTGCTGACGTTGCTATGGAAACGAGCAGGGCCAAAAAACGATCAGATCAGAGACAAAGGAGGCTGATCCGTGGAGAGTGTTTTCTCTGCAGCTCTACTGAGCACACACAGAGAGAATGCCCCAAACGATCAAAACAGCAGCACTCGTCCTTAGAGACTGGGCTAAGGGTGGGTCACAATACCCACGCGGGGAGACCCCGTAAATCTGCACGAATCCCAGTCACGATCCTGAGTGAGGACTTAACCCTTCACGCCCCAGCACTGGTGGACACGGGGTCGGAGGGAAATCTGCTGGATAGCAGATGGGCAAAGGAGGTTGGACTCCCTCTAGTGGCCTTACCGTCACCATTGTCGGTGCGGGCACTAGATGGCACCCTTCTTCCACTAATCACACACCAGACTCAGCCAGTGACATTGGTGGTGTCTGGGAATCACAGGGAGGAGATTGTGTTTTATGTAACACCTTCTACCTCCCGAGTGATTTTGGGTTTTCCATGGGTGTTAAAACACAATCCCTGGATTGATTGGCCGTCTGGGGTTGTGGTTCAGTGGAGCGAAACCTGCCACCGGGAGTGTTTAGGATCCTCGGTTCCACCCGGTGTGACAGCTAAGGAGGAGGTTTTAGTCCCCCCAATCTGGAGGCGGTGCCAGCCGAGTACCACGACCTTGCTGACGTCTTCAGCAAGGATCTGGCACTCACACTGCCCCTGCACTGTCCGTACGATTGTGCCATTGATTTGATACCGGGCGCTGAGTACCCGTCCAGCAGGCTGTACAACCTCTCACGTCCGGAACGCGAATCAATGGAGACCTACATCCGGGACTCGTTAGCTGCCGGGTTGATCCGGAACTCCACCTCCCCGATGGGTGCTGGTTTCTTTTTTGTGGGCAAGAAGGACGGCGGACTCCGTCCATGCATTGATTACAGAGGGCTGAACGAGATCACGGTTCGCAACCGATACCCGTTACCTCTGTTGGATTCAGTGTTCACGCCCCTGCATGGAGCCCAAATTTTTACAAAATTGGATCTTAGGAATGCTTACCACCTGGTTCGGATCCGGGAGGGAGATGAGTGGAAGACGGCATTTAACACCCCGTTAGGTCACTTTGAGTACCTGGTCATGCCGTTCGGCCTCACCAATGCGCCCGCGACGTTCCAAGCATTGGTTAATGACGTCTTGCGGGACTTCCTGCATCGGTTTGTCTTCGTATATCTAGACGATATACTCATCTTTTCTCCGGATCCTGAGACCCATGTTAAGCATGTACGTCAGGTCCTACAGCGGTTGTTGGAGAACCGGCTGTTTGTGAAGGGCGAGAAGTGTGAGTTCCACCGCACTTCTTTGTCCTTCTTGGGGTTCATAATCTCCTCCAACTCCGTCGCCCCTGATCCAGCCAAGGTTGCGGCGGTGAGAGATTGGCCCCAACCAACGAACCGTAGGAAACTACAACAGTTCCTCGGTTTTGCAAATTTCTACCGGAGGTTCATCAAGGGCTACAGTCAGGTAGTTAGCCCCCTGACAGCCCTGACCTCCACAAAAGTCCCCTTCACCTGGTCGGATCGGTGCGAAGCCGCGTTTAGGGAGTTGAAACGCCGGTTCACGACTGCACCGGTTCTGGTGCAGCCCGATCCGAAGCGCCAGTTTGTTGTTGAAGTGGATGCCTCTGACTCAGGGATAGGAGCCGTGCTATCCCAGAGCGGGGAGTCCGACAAGGTTCTCCATCCATGTGCCTACTTTTCCCGCAGGTTGACCCCAGCTGAACGGAACTATGACGTCGGCAATCGGGAACTTCTTGCGGTGAAGGAGGCTCTTGAAGAGTGGAGACACCTGTTGGAGGGAGCATCGGTACCATTTACGGTTTTCACGGACCATCGGAACCTGGAGTACATCCGGACCGCGAAGCGTCTGAACCCCAGGCAAGCCCGCTGGTCGCTGTTCTTCGGGCGTTTTGACTTCCGGATCACCTACCGCCCCGGGACAAAGAACCAACGATCTGATGCCCTGTCCCGGGTGCACGAAGAGGAGGGCAAGACCAAGTTGTCAGACCCCCCTGAAACCATCATCCCAGAGTCCACTGTCGTGGCCGCCCTTACCTGGGACGTGGAGAAGACCGTCCGGGAGGCCCTGACACGGAGCCCGGACCCGGGGACCGGTCCGAAGAACAAACTGTACGTCCCACCAGAGGCCAGGGCTGCGGCCCTTGACTTCTGTCACGGTTCCAAGCTCTCCTGTCACCCAGGGGTGCGAAGAACCGTGGCAGTGGTCCGGCAGCGCTTCTGGTGGGCGTCTATGGAAGCCGACGTCCGGGAGTATGTCCAGGCCTGCACCACCTGCACCAGGGGCAAAGCTGACCATCACAAGGCCCAAGGCCTCCTCCAGCCTCTGCCAGTGCCTCGTCGCCCCTGGTCTCATATCGGCCTGGACTTTGTCACGGGCCTCCCGCCGTCCCAGGGAAACACCACCACCCTAACGATAGTGGACCGGTTCTCCAAGGCGGCCCACTTCGTGGACCTCCCGAAGCTCCCGATGGCCCAGGAGACTGCAGACCTCCTGGTCCACCACATCGTGCGTCTGCATGGGATTCCATCAGACATTGTCTCGGATTGTGGTCCTCAGTTCTCCTCCCAGGTCTGGCGGAGTTTCTGTAGGGAACTGGGGGCCACCGTCAGTCTCTTGTCTGGGTACCACCCCCAGACGAACGGGCAGGCAGAGCGGACAAACCAGGAACTGTAGCAGGCCCTCCGTTGCGTGACCTCCGCGCACCCGACGGCCTGGAGTGACCATCTGGCCTGGATCGAGTACGCTCATAACAGCCAAGTCTCGTCTGCCACCGGCCTCTCCCCATTTGAAGTGTGTTTGGGGTACCAGCCCCCATTGTTCCCGCTAGTGGAGGGAGAGGTCGGGGTGCCCTCGGTCCAGGCCCATCTGAGAAGGTGCCGTCGGGTGTGGCGTACTGCCCGCTCTGCCCTGCTCAAAGCCCGGACGAGGGCCAAGAACCATGCAGACCGCCGGCATGCCCCGGCCCCTGCGTACCAGCCTGGGCAGGAGGTTTGGCTTTCCACAAAGGACATTGCCCTGCAAGTGGAATCCCAAAAGTTGAAGGACAGATACATCGGACCTTTCCCCATCCTCAAGGTCCTCAGTCCAGGGTGGATCCGCAGTGAAGCTGGCAGCTTCAGCTTCACTGCGGATCCACCCGGTTTTCCATGTGTCCCACATCAAACCTCACCACGTGTCACCCCTCTGTACCCCCGGACCGGCGCCGCCTCCTGCCCGGATCATCGACGGGGAGCCGGCTTGGACCGTGCGCCGGCTCCTGGACGTCCGTCGGAAGGGCCGGGGGTTCCAGTATTTGGTGGACTGGGAGGGGTATGGACCCGAAGAACGCTCCTGGGTGAAGAGGAGCTGCAACTCCACCTCCTCGCCGAGAAATCACCTACCATTCAGGTAATTTCTCTGCTGCCTGACACTGTGTGTGTTTAACCTGAACTTCTATTTGCAGCCGTTTTCCTGGAGTGTTTCCTTATCTGGAGGATTGGCGTTTGGTGTGACAGCGACGGCTTCGCCTCACACCCCAACTCAGATAAGTGGTTGACCAGGAGCTGCACGAGTGTGTGTGATTGGAGGTGTAGGTTTTCCCTCCTTTACTTAAGACAGACTGTGGATTACTGAGTGTGCGAACTCACACTCATCTGGACTGTCTTTGTTCTCTGCCAGCAGTACCGGGTCTGACTGCTGAAGACAGCGGCCACCTGGGGCGCAGGGCTTGGCGGCTCCGGTGTTCTTCAGCTCCATTGGTGGTGGAAGCTGTGTGGGGATCCAGCTCTTCTCTCTCCAGGCGTCTTCTATCGTCGAACCTGCCCACACGTCACCTGGTGTATGATTGACAGTCACCATATTGTCTTTGTCTGTACGTTGTTGTGCGATTCACAACATTAAATTGTTACTTTTTGGCTTATCCATTGTCCGTTCATTAACGCCCCCTGTTGTGGGTCCGTGTCACGTCACTTTCACAACAGTATATATCTGTCATATTCAGTAGGTTGTGTGCATGTCTGTCAGGCAAATGCAGCGTGAACCATTAAGATGTACGTACTTCCTATTAACCGGTGTGCACCAAGGAACACCTCTGGGTCTATTCCCAGACTGAGGGCCATTAACCTTAGCACTCGCAGACTCAGGTCTTTACAGCGATTGAAGTAAGACATCTGGATTTCCTGGAACCCTGCAAGAGCACCAGTTGATGGCCATTTCTAGAAGAAAAAGTAGAAGAGAAAAGCTAAGAAATGACACTGTACTTTCCACCAAAAAGTCGTACCACCCTGAATTATTTTGATTGGCACTGGTCAGTCATTTTTGTTACTACATTCATGCCTCTGTGTTTTAGGTTTACATATGCTTATAAAATGCTCCATGGAAGGTAACATGTTGATACAACTACACGTTTGGTTCACTGGAATTTAGAAGATCCTGATAAAGGGGCAAAATCATTTGATCAATATTTCTGCACTGCAATGGACTTTCACTGTCTTTCAATCTCAATATCAGGTGAAAGGTGGTACTACTTAATGTTACTCAGCATTGCATTCTGGGTCAGATCCTTCAAATTCAATGCGATTGCCATACAGATCCTGCAGGGACTGTACAAAGCTTTGACTTGTCCAGATCTATGGACTTCTGGTGATTCAGTTGCTAAGAAAATACACACACACTCACTCTCATCTTCAACTGCTTAATCCAATTAAGGGTCGCAGGGGGCTGAAGCCTATCCCAGCAGTCATAGAGCGTGAGATGGGGTACACCCAGGACACGGCGCCAGTCTGTCACAGGGCCACAAACAGACAAACAAACACATACACACCCACAGACACACCTATGGACAATTTAAAGATTCCAATTCACCTAACCTGCATGTCTTTGGATGTGGGAGGAAACCGGAGCACCCGGAGGAAACCCACGCAAACATGGGGGGAACATGCAAACTCCACACAGAAAGGCCACAGGCAGGAATTGAACCCATGACCTCCTAGCTGTGAGGCAACAGTGCTAACCACTAAGCCACCGTGCTGCCCGCTAAGAAAATAATCATCATTTATTTATTTGTCTGTCTGTCTGTCTGTCTGTTAGAAAGATTATGTCAACAGACAGATATAGCGGAATGCAAGACTCCATTACATTTTGGAGGTGATCCAGATTTGGATCCGGATTCTGGATCAAGTTTCACTTTATAAGTATTACGTCAAAACTACTTCACGGATTCTCACCACATTTTCACTATGGACACATATTAGGCCATTGAATACTCTACTGAATTTTGGAGGTGATCTGGATCCGGATTCTGGATCAAGATTTCCTTTATAAAGGCTTTGAAGGATTATTTCAAAACTACTTCATGGATTCTCATCATATTTGCACTGCAGATAATTATTAGGGCAAGGAAGACTCCATTGAATTTTGGAGGTGATCCAGATTTGGATCCGGATTCTGGATCAAGTTTCACTTTATATAGGGTTTGAAGGATTACGTCAAAACTACTTCACGGATTCTCACCACATTTTCACCACAGACACATATTAGGCCAAGGAAGTCTCCATTGAATTTTGGAGGTGATCTGGATCCGGATCTGGATTATGGATCAAGATTTCACTTTATATATGCTTTGAAGGATTTTGTCAAAACTACTTCACAGATTATCACCATATTGCCACCACAGATAGATATTAGAGCATGGAAGACTCTATTGAATTTTGGAGGTGATCTGGATCCAGACTGGTTGCTCTTTAGTCATAAATTGGATTTGATCTCATTTACTTTTACATTTTGACCTTGAGAAAAAATAGAAAGAAAAAGCTGAATAACTCATGAAAATTCAGTAAGGTATATCATATATTATATTCCAATTCTAAGGTAGAACTATGCTAGTATACTAAGGTATACTGTACATAAATATCTAAAAAGGAAGAGTAGAAAAGAGTAGAGTAGAGCCACTTAGGTGCCTGGTCTTGAGAACCAGGGATGGTAGGTTGAAAATGTTTACCTTCTCAATTTGGAACCATGATAGCTCAGGCTATTATGTGACCAAATAAAAAAATAAATTACAGTCTGTACAGAACAGTCTCTTACAGAATTTATGATTTGCAGCAAGGCTTCTCAAGCAAATTAATAGGCCTGTCTGTTTTATTTTGCATGTTCAAACATGTCACCACGTTCCAAAAGTGGAGGTTCACTGGTTGTCACCTGTATCCATCAGAAGTCAAACTTTCTGACCTGAATATACAGCAGTTTTTAACAAAGTAAAATTATAGAATTTTTGCAAATCCACTGACTCCATTAATCCCGTGTATGTGCTCTGCTAATCACAGGGAAAAAGAATACAGTCAAAGAGAATTATGGTACTTACAACGTCAGGGTGAAGTGATGAAACATTGAACAACTCCTTGAAGTCTTCAGGTCGCTGTGGATTCAACCTACAAGTAGATCTTAAAACTTAAAACCACAGTTGTGTTCCATAAACTGTGCTGTTAAGGAATTCATCATCTGATTCATACCGTTCTGCCTCTATGGGCACCCAGCCGTGGTTTGGCTGTTTGTCAAAATATGTCCTCCTGAAGGGTTTTTTCAGCTCATCTGGCTGCAGAAAGAATTCCATGGATATCTTCATCACGTTATCCACCTGTTCAAGCACACAGTGGAGGAAAAGGATTATGCTATTTTAGGTGGCCTGAGCACACCGAGTGTTATTTTACCTTCAGTTGATCTGCTCACCTCCTCCTGAGTGATCCCAGTGTTCTTCAGATAAACAAAACCAACTTCCATAAAAGCAGTTTTCAGCTCTTTGATCAAAACCTGCAGCTCCTCATCAGGAACATCCTTCTTGCTCAGACTGTAGGCACTAAAATCCACGAGTGGGATGTTCATTTTACAAAGGATAAAGTATGTGCTTCACACTCAGTAAATTCAGAAAGAAAGAGATGTCCACCCTGCAGCTTCTTTCAGCTGAGATCTGATAATGCTGTGTCAGTCACATGACCTGTGACCTTGTTTTTCCTAAAACAACTATAGTACTTTGTACTACACAGTGACATATCAACCCTCAGTTCAATTCTCTGTATGCTGCCAGAGATTCATGCTCTGCAAAAAAGGGGGGTCTAAAACAAGATTTAAAACATTAAATCTGAGGGAAATAATCTTGCTGCATGGACAGACGATTTCACTTGAGAAGGTGTCTTGAAAGAAGATTGTCAAATATAGAAAAAAGCCTTTCCAACACTTAAAATAGGAAATTAACCCTTAAAACAAAATAATTATCAAACACATCTAAAGCTGAAGCTTTTTTAATCTTGGTACACTACAAATGATTTGGTTCTTACCAAGAAATAAAAAAGAAAAAGAAAAACTTTAGATTTAGAATTATGTATCTTGGGAATGAATGCAGCCATTCTCACATTTTTTTTTCATCCTCCCATCACGAAATGAGTCAAATTTTTGTGACGTGCTTTTTTTTAACTAACCCTACTCCTTCCCCCAACCCTAACCATAACCACCCGAACTCCCCCCCACCACCACTTCACTTTTAATTTTGTGCAGCCATCATGGAATGAATTAGATTGAATTCGTGCTGCCGTGATGAAAATGAGGTTCTTTTCGTCACAATATCACGAACCAATAGATTATTGTACATTTCATGCTGCTGAATCACGACATGCCGTGAGACCAGGTTCTATTAATGACAGTGAGATTGAATAATGAACAGGCCCCATATTCACAAAGCATCCTGTGGCTAAAAGTTGCTCACAGCCAATCAGAATCGACTACATCACTAAGCCCCGCGCTAACTCCTCCCTAATCCCGCCCCTATGATGTCACAGTCAATCAGCTTGAGCCCGCCTCCAGAGTCCCGCCCATCCATAATTAGTTCACACAGGTGTCATATCAGCCTAATTTGCATTGAATGCTAGTCTGAGCATGTATGGGCATGTTTGCCCAATTTGCATCGACTGGGTTCACCCCTTCCATGAGTCTCTGAAGCTATAATATTATATATAAATAAAGATTTATAAAATGTAATTATTTAATTCATTAAACAATTGTTTAGTCTGGGAGCCCTGTGGGATTAACCCTTTATTAAACGGTTCTGACAGAAACGCTCATTGCAGGTGATGTGCGCACATGCACGCATGTGTGTGTGCGTCTCCCTTTAAAACTGGTGCTGAGCTGGAATATCTCGCTTTTCAAACCACGATGGCCCGACGTGTTTTAAATTCGCGCTGCATAGCCAAAACTCCGGTAAATATTACAACGGTCTCTAACGATGGGGCAGCGCCTAAGAAGGTAAAATTATACATAAATCGTGTAAAACCGCCTCTACCGTTCGACCACCTGGCTGGGGTAGTGAATTTTGAGTCAGGAGCCTGTCTGGGGTATATTTTCAAAGCGTATAAAGCAACCCTGAGTTTTTACATGTTACCCGCGATCGAGCCCCACACCCCGAAAGTGACTTTGTGCACATATGACTGGAGTGTTTGTCCACCGTGGTCACTGCTTATTTGAGAGGGGATGTTTTAGCGGATCCTCAGACAATCTGTGCTGAGAACAAAAACATTTTCAGATTACATGGACCGGTTACACCAGCTCTCTCTATAAAGTGACCTTTGAATAAGTGCAAAAACCGTCTGGAATGAATAAACGTTTTAGATCCGTGTAGCACTGTTTGATATGCATACAGTACCCGGGTGTGATGATTACAGCTCTGACCTGTCTGGAGCGAATAAACATTTTAGCTCCCTGTGGGTGAGGGACATATACAAGCTTCATTTAGCCGGAAAACAGGGTCGAAGCAGTCGCTCTGAGAGATCTCCACACATCCGCGTTAAAAGGGGTATTTTCAAAGTTTGGTTATATTTGCGGGTCTTTACTCTCAAAATGTTAATAATCATCTCTTCCAACTAGAAATTGAAGCTTCAAGCGTGAGCGGATTCTGCGGTGAGTGTATTTTGTAAATTGATTTTAAATTCCTTTTTACATACTGTTTAATAATAATTATCTTGTTTTTTGTCTTACCTAATTATTATTTATATATGTTATAAATTTGTTTAGAATTGTTATTACAACCTGTGTAATATATATATATATTGTCTAGCCTGATAATTATTTTATATGTTATTACAGATTATTTATCTCAGATTATTTATTTATGTATTCATTTGTGATGTTATTACAGATTATTTAAAAGCGAGTTGTGTAAATAAATCATATATCTGCTCTGTGTTTAGAGAAATCTGCGCCGACATTACAAACCTGTTTCTGACGTGCGCCAGCCGGGGAGGTAATTATCTCAGATTATTTATTTATTTATTTGTGTATGTATTTATTTTTTAGCATTTGAGGAGCGCATAATTCTTTCTCTCTCTTTTTGTCTGTCTTCACTTTTAGAACTCAAGCCTGAAGAAGAGATGTTAGGTAAATTACCTTCTGTTCATAAAAACTTTCTTTCTAATGAAAAGTGAACTTATACTATTTTATTTTCTATCATACCTAATAATTATTTTATTTTCGGTACTGATTCAGCAACCCTGAACGACATTCCTGAACAGCTTAACAGAGCCGGTAAGCAATAATATTTATTGTTTAAGTCTGTATAAGGTTGCATACCCTATACTTATAAAAATTCACATGCATGTCTGTGTTCCAGAACCAGTGCAGACCTCTCCTTCAGTCAAACCTTCGGGGGGGGGGGGCAGGCGTTGACGCCCGAGGATAGATCCCTACCTGTGTTCTTTGTTGAGTATTTGCAAAAGCGATCTGTTGACATGACGTAATTAAGCGATAATTTATTCATAACACGTAAAATCTGTATATTTCAGCCAGGAGATGTCGAGCAGCTCCCGGAGAAGGAGGAGACCTGTTGACCGGCGCTCAAACAACCTCCAGATCCAGACCTCGTTTAGCACATTCATCACAGCTGAACTGGTATTAACTCACATACAGAGGGATACTGATTTTTCATTGTTTTTCAATATGTCAGAGGACAGTCAAGATAGGTCACCCGAATCAGGAGTGAATCCTTATCTCACCACCTTAATTTCAGAAATAAATAATGCTTTAAATGATACGTGTCGATACATGAGTCACCAGAGAGAACACCCCTGCACCGTATTAATCAGGCCGAATTCCAAAACCCTATACATTTGAAACCTTTAACAGAAGCACTAAATGGTTTAGCCCGGCTCGTCGAAACTGACTTGGACGGCGAAATACCAGGAGCCTCCTCACCAACCCCCCTTCCAATCAGCACGGTTTCCTCCTCGAGGGGAGGAGATGAGAGACCGGGAACGTCATCACTTCTGTGCAGTGAATTAGAATCACACCGTCAGAGCAGGGATTGTGCGGGAGGGGCACCTGTCATCAATCAATTCAATCAATTTTATTTATATAGCGCCAAATCACAACAAACAGTTGCCCCAAGGCGCTTTATATTGTAAGGCAAGGCCATACAATAATTACGTAAAAACCCCAACGGTCAAAACGACCCCCTATGAGCAAGCACTTGGCGACAGTGGGAAGGAAAATCTCCCTTTTAACTGGAAGAAACCTCCAGCAGAACCAGGCTCAGGGGGGGGCAGTGTTCTGCTAGGACTGGTTGGGGCTGAGGGAGAGAACCAGGAAAAAGACATGCTGTGGAGGGGAGCAGAGATCAATCACTAATGATTAAATGCAGAGTGGTGCATACAGAGCAAAAAGAGAAAGAAACACTCAGTGCATCATGGGAACCCCCCAGCAGTCTAAGTCTATAGCAGCATAACTAAGGGATGGTTCAGGGTCACCTGATCCAGCCCTAACTATAAGCTTTAGCAAAAAGGAAAGTTTTAAGCCTAATCTTAAAAGTAGAGAGGGTGTCTGTCTCCCTGATCTGTATTGGGAGCTGGTTCCACAGGAGAGGAGCCTGAAAGCTGAAGGCTCTGCCTCCCATTCTACTCTTACAAACCCTAGGAACTACAAGTAAGCCTGCAGTCTGAGAGCGAAGCGCTCTATTGGGGCGATATGGTACTATGAGGTCCCTAAGATAAGATGGGACCTGATTATTCAAAACCTTATAAGTAAGAAGAAGAATTTTAAATTCTATTCTAGAATTAACAAGAAGCCAATGAAGAGAGGCCAATATGGGTGAGATATGCTCTCTCCTTCTAGTCCCCATCAGTACTCTAGCTGCAGCATTTTGAATTAACTGAAGGCTTTTCGGGGAACTTTTAGGACAACCTGATAATAATGAATTACAATAGTCCAGCCTAGAGGAAATAAATGCATGAATTAGTTTTTCAGCATCACTCTGAGACAAGACCTTTCTAATTTTAGAGATATTGCGTAAATGCAAAAAAGCAGTCCTACATATTTGTTTAATATGCGCTTTGAATGACATATCCTGATCAAAAATGACTCCAAGATTTCTCACAGTATTACTAGAGGTCAGGGTAATGCCATCCAGAGTAAGGATCTGGTTAGACACCATGTTTCTAAGATTTGTGGGGCCAAGTACAATAACTTCAGTTTTATCTGAGTTTAAAAGCAGGAAATTAGAGGTCATCCATGTCTTTATGTCTGTAAGACAATCCTGCAGTTTAGCTAATTGGTGTGTGTCCTCTGGCTTCATGGATAGATAAAGCTGGGTATCATCTGCGTAACAATAAAAATTTAAGCAATGCCGTCTAATAATACTGCCTAAGGGAAGCATGTATAAAGTGAATAAAATTGGTCCTAGCACAGAACCTTGTGGAACTCCATAATTAACCTTAGTCTGTGAAGAAGATTCCCCATTTACATGAACAAATTGTAATCTATTAGATTTAGATTTCTATTAGATCTATTAGGCAGGGAGAAATCTTGTTACAACAACCAGAAACAGGTTTATTAATGTGGAAATCTGGCAAATGTTAAATTTCCCTGCAACAGGTGATACACCAGACTTTGCTCAGTTTTACAATGGTGTCATGACCACCTTTCAAAGCTCTGTTGAAAGAGCGCTGTCATATGCCAGGGAGGGCGACATTGTACAGGCAGAAATTAGAGGTGAAAGTCTCCACAATCAGGGGCTCTTATCAGGACATGCGACGCTGATGGTGATTTGGCTGGGTTCCAAAATCTTCTCGAGCGCCTTGTTCAATCAAACGCGAATGTGTTATCTCACAGCTCGCTCGAATTGATTGTTCAAGTCGTGCATAATCCCACTGGTGGGGGTTATAAGCATAAAATAACCAGCCTTCTCGATGATGAGCTGATAGTGAAAAAGGCCCGGTGTCTCAACATTGTGCGTAATGTTGATAATCAGCTATGTTTTGCAATAAATCTCATCCAATTATTAAACCGACATCTCACTAGCCAGGAAGCCACCGCCAGGGCATACGATTTACAAAGTTCCGTTGGATTATCGACGAGCACACCCGTGTCATTTGACCACGTTGGGAAATTTGAATTGGCTCTCGATTGCAAAATTGTGGTGTTTTTTAGAGCTGATGAGGAAAGAAAGCTATCCAAATTCCAGACAGCGCAGATTAATCACTCCCCTGAAAAAACAGCATTTCTATTTCTTTTCAAAAACCATTATTACGGTATCATGAACGTAAAATAGTTCCTGGGGGTGAAATATTTCTGTGATTTTTGCTTTACCGGATATGAGTGTCAGCGGGGGCACTCCTGCTCGCGGCGCTGTAGTGTATGCGAGACCCCCGACTGTGGAGACAATGATAAATACCTTATTTCCTGCGCTGATTGTAACAAGAACTGTCGGTCTGAGCTATGCTGTGTAAATCTGTAAGCCTGTGTGATTGCAGGAAAATATGTCTTAAATGCAGAAGAGAGTATTATGTACCCTTCTCTAAAAAAAGCAGCTTTCACATCTGTAAGCACTCATCATGTCCGATATGCGGTGAAAAGCTTGAGGAGACAGACGAGCCCCACTTGTGCTATATGACACCAATCAAACCAGCAGAGTCTTATTCTGACAAATACGTGTTTTATGACTTTGAAACATTTATAAATGATGTCGGAGAACACGTCCCGTTGTATGTCTGCACCCAGATGATGACTGGCCGCATCTGGAAAGCATGGGGGACTGATTGCGTTGCTGAATTTTTCAAACATTTTGGAGCAAAGAAATTCGAGGATCACATCTTCATAGTGCACAATTCTAAAGGATTCGACGGTTATCTCCTTCTGCAATATTTAATCAGTCAGGGTATCACTCCTGAACTGATTATGTCAGGGAGTAAACTTCTGCAAATGTCCGATCGGGCGTTCAGGCAGAAGTACATTGATTCGCTGTCATTTTTAACCATGCACCTTGCTCAAATGCCTAAAGCTACGGGTATCGAAGTGGAGGCGGGTATGCGGAAAGGTTACTTTCTGCACCTGTTCAGCTCAGCAAAAAATCTGGATTATGTCGGTCCATATCCTGATCCCGCTGTGTATGGCGTGGCAAAAATGTCTGAGACAGAAAAACGGGAATTTGATGCATAGTACAAAAACAGACAGAACTCCATTTTCGATTTTAAAGCGGAGGCGATGATGTACTGCAATAATGACACTAGAATTCTCGCAGCAGCATGCACTAAATTTATGAAGGAATTTGTCAGCGAAACACGCGTGGACCCTTTCAGCTGCACAACAATTGCCTCAGCCTGTATGAAAGTTTTTAAAACGAGCTTTCTTCCACCTAATACACTGGCCTTACCGTCAGCCGACAATTACTGCCAA
The DNA here is from genome assembly GCF_902500255.1 of Thalassophryne amazonica. NCBI lineage: Eukaryota > Metazoa > Chordata > Actinopteri > Batrachoidiformes > Batrachoididae > Thalassophryne > Thalassophryne amazonica. Next base: position 19,683,398 of record NC_047110.1, on the reverse strand, counting down.
CAGTATAAAGGAGTTTCAGACAGTTCGATTCAATGGTTAAAATAGGAACTGGAGAACCGAAATATTACAATCGCTCACGCACTGAACCAGGGTGAGAAAAAGCTGGGGGCGTATACCGTTGATGGTTATGTGGAGGTTAACGGGGTGGAAAGTGTCTGGGAATTCCTTGGTTGCTTTTATCACGGTTGTCCAACCTGTTTTCTGGCCCATGAAAAAAATCCGCTTCTGAACACCACATTCGGTCAGCTGTACGCGGTGTGTCAGATGAAATTAGTAGCTTTGTGGGCGATGGAGAGTGTCAGTCTTACCATTATCTGGGAGCACGAATGGAATAACATAAAAAAAAAAAAAATCAGACAGTCCGACAATTTCTCCAGCAGTACCAAGCCCCGAAACCCCTCGAACCAAGACATGCTTTGTACGGGGGATGGACAGCGCGTCTGCGGTGCACATCAGGTCAGGGTGAACAGATTCATTATGTTGATGTGACGTTGTTGTACCCTTACGTTAACGTAAATTTCACATACCCCACAGGACATCCGAAAATCGGTCTCATCGGTCTCATATTTCGGTCTCATCAAAGCTAGCGTGTACCCGCCGCGCGGGTTACATTTCCCCATTCTTCCTTACTGGACAGCTCAGGGAAAGCTAGTCTTTCCTCTTTGTCGCCTGTGTGCTGATCTCAACAACCAAGATGAATCATGCACACACAGCGATCAGGAAAGAGCTTTGAACGGGACGTGGCCGACCCCTGAATTTCACAAAGCTTTGGATAAAGGTTACATTGTGGCAGAGATTAATGAGGTCTGGCATTTCGAAACTAAAAGCAATAATATATTTGTGGGGTACATAAACACATTTTTTAAACATAAGCAGGAGGCGTCTGGATGTCCACCAGAATCTGATAAAGACTCTGAGAGCAGGGAGAAATATGTCGAGGACTGCTGGATCAATCAAAAAATCCGATTGGACCCGGGGAAAATTTCCCTCAACCCTGCAAAAAGACAAATGGCGAAATTATGTCTGAATTCCTTCTGGGGGAAATTCGCTCAGAGGAATAATCTCACGCAAACCAAACTCCTCAGGAATGCTGAGGAATTTTTCAGGTTTCTATTCTCCAATTAGTATGACATCACCTATTTTTCATTTCTGAATAATGATGTGGCTATGGTCCAATGGCGGTATGGGTCACAATACATAGCTCGTCCGGGTAAAGCAGATAATATATTTATTGCTGCATTCACCACGTCATATGCGCGCTTGACTCTGTATGGATTTATGGAAAAGGTGGCGACCCCAGAGAGGATCCTGTACTACGATACAGATAGCCTGATCTATGTCTGCAGGGATGGTGAAACCCCGTTACCCACTGGTAATTTTCTCAGGCAGTTAACAGATGAGTTGAGTGGGGACACTACTGTTGAATTTGCGGCGGCGGGACCGAAAAGTTACACGTATAAAACCTTAAGTGGAAAAACTGTTATGCGCATGAAAGGGATCACACAAACTCGTGCTAGCTGTCAAAAAATAAACTTTGACAGCATCAAAGACTTGATCGAGGGTTATGTAAAAAATCCTGCCAATGGGTCCATGATCAAAGCGCCACAGCAGGGTATCAAGCTTCATAAAAACGGCTTCAAGCTGACAAACGCGTCATTCCAGAAAACCTTCCGAGTCGTGTATGACAAACGACGTCTTTTTCCTGACGGTCTGACTGAACCCTTTGGATATTGAAAAGCATGTCTGATTTTGGAGAGCCTATCCTGTTTGACCCGAGATTGCAGACACCTTTGTCATGCCTTGTAATAGGACCAAGTGGATCAGGAAAAACTGTTTTTGTTAAATCATTATTGGAGAACTGTGATCATGTAATGAAAGATGTGCCGGAAAATATTGTATGGATTTACACCTCATTCCAACCCATGTACTCTGAACTGAGGGCAAAGAATAAAAACATTAAATTTGTGCGAGGTCTACCTGATTCTTTCAAAGATGAAAGCCTGTTTCCTTCTGGTAAGTCTCACTTGATAATATTGGACGATCTCATTTTTCAGGCAGCTGATGACCCCGGAGTTGTGAGAGTATTTACACAGTACAAACACCATAGGAATATGTCAATAATTTTAATAAATCAATGTGTTTCATCAGGGGAAATACAGCAGAACAATCAGTCTCAACACAAGCTATATGGTGCTCTTTAAAAACCCACGTGATAAGCTGCAGATGAATATTTTAGCTCAACAAATGTCCCCCTCAAAAAAACAGTATTTTTTTGACAGCTTAGAAGACGCAACCAGCGAACCATATGGATATTTATTCCTGGACTGTACTTAAAACTGCCCAGATTGGTTTAGACTGAGAACGGGGTTGTTGCAAAATCAGTGGCCGGCTGTTTATATTGCAAAATCCAGCAGGAAACCACTTTTAAAAAGGAACTCCGACATTCTTAAAACTCTAATCAAAGCCAGCCCACATCAGCGTCAAGACATTTTGAGAACGGCGGCTCCCCACCTTCTGCGTGCCTTATCTGAGATTGCTCTGAATATTTTAAAGGGTAATATCGTCCTGAACAGGAGACAATTCAGAACCCTGAAAAGGAGGAGAAAAGCTTTACAGCTTTTGGCGGCTAAAAAGACCATCTTAAAGAGTAAACGCAGGAGTCTTATACAGACTGGAGGATTCCTGTTGCCACAACTGGCTGCTGCACTGCCGATTATTACTCAACTCATACGAGGATAAATGATGTCAAAATCGACTCAGAAGATGTTTCTGTTAACACCCCAGCAGCTTGAACAGATGACCTCAAATACGCAACGGTTGAATTCTCGTGGTGCAGACATCAGACTTTCCGCTGAAAATGATTTGGATTATAAAATGAGGGCAGTGATAGCTGAGGATGGACAGAGTCCTTATGAGAAAATTAAAAAATACGAGGCTCTCCTGCAGCGTTATTTAATGCTTATCAGGCAGGGGGAGAATGAAAAGCAGGCACGTGTTTCACCCTCTGAAAAGGAGTCCGTTATTACACTGAAAGAGGAGGAGTTCACGGGTACCATGAGGGAGGTGATAGAGAACCTGTCCTCGAGAGACCGTAAGAACGCAGAGTATATTATGATGAAGATTTCCACAGGTAATGCTACTTGGACCGCATCGGGTGAATTTATTTATAACGGGCGAGCACTTAAGGGTTCCCATGCAATTGATCTCATGAAATATCTCAGCTCTTCCTTCAAAAAATCCAACCCTCCAACAGGCTGGGGGCGTTTTCTTACTGTTTTGAATAAATATAATATTCCTGTGACCTGCATTTCAAACCCTGCAGCCTGTGAAGAACTGCAGAAATTTAAAAAAAGCCAAAGTATATCGCCGGATGAGTCACCACTTGCAACCAAATCCCCCAGCAAGAAGAAAAGAAAGGTGAAGTCGATCATTTGGGAAGAATTTCCCGCATAAACACTGCTTTCTGAGGCTAACCGGATCAGCAACATGGTCAGAGATATCCAGGCATCAGAGCCGGTGACACTTCCGGCATGAAAGAAGGTCACAGAGTTTTCAAATAAAAGAAGCAGACCTTGTTATTAAAGAAGCAGACCTTGTTATTGTACTAATCATTTATTTAATACATAATTTGTTGTGATACAGCATGTTTATCACCACAATAAAAATCTTTACAAATGTAACAGTCTACAGCAATTTCATTCAGTGTAAATTGTAACAGGTTTTAAACGCATGAAAACAACATGAACACTGGTTACACAAGCTCTTACAGCCTGTTCTGGTACATTGCTGATATTCCTTCACAAATTCAAAAACCATATTGTTGTTCTTAACAGTGTTGAGGGTGTATAAAGACAGTACATCTTTGTAGGACAGCCCGCAGGCTCTTTTTAAATAAAAGACAGTGTTGCCTGCACACATCTGACATTTCATGTTGTAGCTGTCTATTATGATAGAAAATCTTTGTAATCCCGCGTTGATTTTCCAAATACTGTAGGATACCTTTGGGGTACAGGTTGAAGTCCGGGTTAAATCCGAAGGAATCAAAAAACGTAGCTCCACCATCTTTTTCAACAGTGATCGCCAGCCAGTGTTCACCCGGTAAATGCCTCGGGTGGGTATTTACTATGAAAAAAGCAGGCAGTTTCGCTTTGATGCGATCTAATTCATCACAGGCCCACACTCCTCTAAAAATGCTTCCTGCTAAATGCCTCATCATGGCCTCCAACTCGAGGGTGTTCATGATTCAGTAAAAATTGACCAACACTTGCCGTTTGGAGCTAATTTCTAGAATGGAGTCGTAGCACACGTAGACCACTGGCGTTATCGTATGCGGGGTCGCCACTCTGAAATGCATTTCAAGCCTTAGACTGCCAGTAGAAACCGGTGACAATGCCCCCGTATCCTCCTCTGGACTCAGGTTAAAGGCGTACAAGGCGTATCCCAGCGGGAAATCGTCACGAGTTATACAGAGAGGAAGATCCTTCAAATGTCTCCCTGTGGCTGTGTACAAATTATAAAGCTCTCTGACAGAGATCCCGTTGTTAAATTGCGGTTGAAAGGGTTTAGAAGGCACCTATCTCCCATTTTGGCTTAGAGCCATATATTCCACATCGTAGTTTCGGAAGTTAAATGGGGATAAATCCCTTTTTCCACTGAAAGCATTGTGGTTCACCATACCCAGGACGACGTATCTCAGCATGACGCCCAGAAACAGATTTTTCTGATTGCAAATTCTGGAATTGTGAGGGATAACATAGGTTTTCACATTAATCCGTGATAATGGATACAGGGCGTTCCCCTTCAATAACACTGCATTGTGGCCGAGACGAACTGCTGGGGAGACTGAGACTTTTTTAACAAAAAGAGACGCTCCCAGGATGTTTAACTTAAAAGAGCTGTTATCAGCACACATCAGGCTGAAAGAGCCACCTGCGCGAATCAGCTCAACTCCAAGGTCAACATTATTTAACAACGATCTCTCACAGAAAAAGATGTCTGCGTGTAATGGACCAAGCAGCTGGATTTCTCTCGACCGTGTTATGTGTCGACGCGGATTGAGGAGCGAACCTGCGTCAGACAGAACCCAGCGCTAAAAATAACCAGAAAGCGGTTCCAAAAACAATATATTTATTCCACCCGCTGTGCATAAAAAGTGTAAAAACAAAAATAGCGTCCTTCTGGTGGAGTGACTGTTGGCACGCTCTCCAGCGCCCGTAAGGATCAAAGCCCGGCGCTCCTGGACCCACTACCACCAGACAAACACCCCCCAGGTGGACACGACAAACTGACTCTCTGTGAAGCAAAGAAGAGGTGAGGTAAGTCAGCAGTTACAACAATATCTTTCAAAAGACACACGCTATCAGCAACACATTCAGGTCTGTACTTTTTATCTTTATGCAAATGAGCAGCTTCTCACAACAAGTGGAGGATCACTTATCCGCACGCCACAGCAGTGAGAAGCAAGCTGCACAATTCTCATCACAATTCAAGTATACTATGTAACAAAACACCAAGTTACTATCAACAATTAGTCAAATACTTAATTACCTTTAATGTGTGCTGACAGCATGTGTCCTCACCCTTCCTTGCTTCACGGGCTCGATGTGTCAAACCCAGGTGCGGTCCTCAGCGTCTCACAAACGAACATCACAAGGTGGAGTTCCCGGCAGTTCTGCTTGAATCACACATGCCTTAAAAGCAGAACGCCATCCAATTATCTGCTTCAGCTGAAAGTCTTTAAGGTTGCATGTGAGCACCAGTCACAGGTGCTTCACATGATGTTGATGAGGGTGAGGATTCTTCAGCCAGCACCTTCTCCACAGACAAATCAGTTTCCATGCCACCTGAAGAGCAAAGAAAAGAAAAGAACACCAAAACATCCAGCCACACCCCCCAACACACAACAGACCGAGCGCTGAGGCGCGCTCTGCTCACCAGACCTGCGTTGGACCCATCATCAGCCGTCATGGTTGAATCCATCATGCCTGCCATGTCTTTGAAAAAAAGGCCTGCTGTGAACTGAGATTTGAGTGATTCAGCTGACAAGTTCAGTAATGTTTCAATCATAGCCCTGTAAGGATGTGTGGTGCTGGACTGCGAAATTAACCTGTCATCCAGAGTGACATCGACCTGTGAAAAAATTGTGTTCAGGGGGTAATTTTTTAGCCCCACGCTGGCGTCAGCAGCGAGATTACTCCCGTCAGCATTTGTAATTTTCACCCGGAGATGAATCAGTGTGTTATTTAAATCAAGGTATCTTTCTCCGTCTCCGGGGATAAAAAATTCGATTGGCCCAGTGTCAGTCAGCGCCGATATCAGAGTTATTTCCACATATTGACTGTCTTCTATCAAGAGTTGTGTTGCTGGGACGGTAGACAGGTCTAGTTCGCTCATGGCGCACTCGGGTGAATTATATTGTAACAGGCTTATCCTTAAGAAAAAATATCACGAGACGGTCTTCTCATCTTGGCGTTCTGGTGGACTGTCTCACGTTTGTGTGAGACTCTTCATTTTTTACCCCTGCCTATGCGTTTCCCGGAAGGACGTTTCCTGGGTGTCACGAGAGTACCATGATCCCAGATCCTTCCTGCACGCCGGCTTCCTGAGGATGGGACACCCTTTCAACCACTCGGCTTACCACATCGGACGCGATATTTTTGGCGGCATTTTTCAGGTGAGGTTTGGTAAGCCCATATCCTTGTTTAAATAAAGGCGTGATGAACTTGAATAATTTTGAAAATATGTTACACAAACCTTTCCCGTACATAACGGGGGCACCGGAAAAACTGTGACCAACTTGATTTTAACCCGTCGGTTTAAAGTGTAACATGACAATCACTTTCTCGTATGTGAATTTAACGGGCTCATCTTGACCTGTATGAATCTCAACGCATAGCTTTTCAATATGTCTTTTAGAAACTGGAACATAATAAGCAGGGTTGAATCTTTGCGTGATAATTTCTCCAAACTTCCCTTGGATCTCGAAACAGCGGAGCAGAGGAGCAAAACTTTCACCCACCGTCTGAGCCTGAACAACATCTGTGTAACAGAAAAAGTGATATAACCCGCCTTTTATATCAGGGAAACGCGGGAAGGTCACTGCCCTGGGGCCATATCTCAACCACTTATCAGGCTGTAACCCCAGCATGTACGCCGTTGGGGTTTCAAAATGTACGTGGCAGGTACCGTCTCCTTCCCACACAAATTTTTTTTGAATATCGTCATATTTTAAAGAGATCTTTGGATCTATATTCTTCAAACGAGAGTTTATCTGCGTTGCAATAAGGTCAAAGTTGTCAGAATATCCTGCCTCAAAAGAACTTGAAATTTTGTTCTTGGACGTAATTTTTTTCACCTGAAACGTAGAGCAATGCTTTTCCGGAATATTTAACCAAGTGTGAGGATAAGAAATCTCAGTCAGCGCCACAACACACTCTCCCTTTAAATCCAGGTGTCGAGCCAAGTCCACCTGGTAGCATGAAATTGTGTTATCCGGGAATACTTTTAGGCTGAAGGCAGAGTCACATAAAATCCTTGTCTGAAGTCCTGATCAATTTTTCATATGCCGGTTGAAGATAAATGTCGTCACATTTATATGGCCATCAGTTGGTCTGCAGGAACCCAGGAGTTAAATTTTTCAGGCCAGTTCTTCCACCTGACAAATACAAATTTCTTCCCCTTGGTAAAACATTCACGAATAATTTCTTTAACCTGATACGGGTTGTCTTTTGATATTTTAACCTTCTGCAATTCTGGTTCATAAAATGAACCTTCAATGATCTCGCCGTCGTAGTCCGTTAATTTATACACGGGTGGGAAATGTGGAATACATTCTGACACTGTGAACATTTCATCTGTAAAACTCTGTTGATATTTTTTATCAAAAACTCCCCTGAGCTTGGAGATCCTGACTATATCACCAACCTTATATTTAAACTTCATAAGCCTTGTGCGTAGGGGAAAAGTCCCGTACAAATTTTGAAACACTTGATCGACATTTTGAGCATTAACCTCATTCGGACTCATCTTAATGCTTTTATGATAAGACGCATTATAGGCTTTAAGCAGATCCTGCAGAACGTCGATGTAACGATGTCTATTGTTTGCAGTGAAAAACCCCCACATCTTGGTTTTTAGTGTCCGATTAAAGCGTTCAACAACTGAGGCCTTCAGATCGCTGGCAGTTGAAAAATGTTTTATGCTGTTTTTTTCATGAGGGCTGAAAAAACCTTGTTGAAAAATTCTTTCCCAGCATCAGTCTGCAACTTCTGTGGGACTCCGCTTTCTTGTGAAATGGTGGCAAAAGCGTTTGAAACCTCACAACCTTTTTTTGTTTTGAGAAGCCTGGCATATGCTTTTTTTGAAAATATGTTTATGACTGTTAAGAGATACTTATAGTCATCGTTATGAGCTGATAAAGCCTGCATATCGCAGAGATCAGCCTGGATTTGTTTCATAGGGGCTGTAACAAACACCCTATTTCTGATAAAATTCATCCTTGCAGGTTTATGTAAAGTGTAAGCATCTTCCCCGGACAAGAAATACTCCACATCTTTCCTGGAGGGTTTAACCCCGCGTTCGGCTTTTATAGCCTTCTGTAAGTGTTCCACACCACTGAAGCTTCCAGGATTTGAAGGGTCATAATATACATTTCTCATCAGTCTTTCTTCAGCCATCATGTGTGTATATATATATATTAAAACAAAAAGCTCTGCAGGTGACGATCAGATCAGGCCATGCCAGACATCCTCCATTTCACGAATGTGAGTGGGATTTTCATGCTCCAAACAGCTGGATATCTGCTTCAACACTCCACCAAAATTATCACAGTGTTTCAGCTCGTTCAAGATGTTTTCAGCTACAACCTGGACTCTCGCTGGTGAGGGAAATATGTAATGGCTCGCCAGCAATTTGAGCACTGCAGGAATAAACGGCTCCATCCAGAGGCTTTTTATCACACGATGGAAATTGATTGTGTAAAAGAATTCAGATACCTCTTCCAGGCATTCGTGCTGCGTCTGACTCGGATGCTCAACCTGACAGCCGTAACAGAGTTCCTTTCTACAATTTGTAATCACTCCAGCCAGCAGATGGATGACGGCCAGTTTCGTTGTTTTCAAAAATTCATCGGAGAGAAGGCCGTCCGGCTGGTCACCGATGACTGGTGTGACGCACGTCTCGCCACACAGCACTTCTTGTATCAGGTGGGGTGGGAGGGATGTTTCACACCAGACCTCCGCCAGAGCCGTAGGTTGACCCCTGATGTAAACACTGGGGGTGATCCTGGTCCGTCGTCTAAAATTACAGATGGTGACCAAGGGTACACCCCTTGGGCTTCTTCGCCCCACATCACCGATGCTTCAGCCAAGGAAAGCTCGCGGTAACACAGCCAGGATTCTGACGGTGAGGTGAAGAGGTCCTGCGAGCAGCCATCTTCCTCGTAGCCGGTGTAATGATCCTCACGATCGATGTCCTCCTCTGGCAGGGGTGAAGCTGGAGGAATGTGAGCTGATGTAAAAGCTTGAGTCATGATGTCGATTGTCGAATTGTAGCACATCCTGGCCCGCTGATGAATATATATAGTCGGGCGGGTGGGATTGGCCAGATTCCCCTTAACAAAAGAAAGGGGTTAGGTTTCTTCTGACTCCGATAATGTCTTTATATTCCAGCCAGTGCCTAAAAAGCCCGCTGATTCTGTCCCCATATGCCAAAAACATTTTTTCCCACGTCGGTACCGGGCTTATACGACGGCCCGCTGATTACTGTGGATGCATTCCAAGGTCATCCTGGCCGTAGTGGGTATCCCAGCAGGATATCTATTGAAGGTCACTTTATACAGAGAGCTGGCGTAACCGGTCCATGTAATAGGAAAATGTTTTTTGATCTCAGCACGGATTGTCTGAGGATCCGCTAAAACATCCCCTCTCAAATAAGCAGTGACCACGGTGGACATAACACTCCAGTCATATGTGCACAAAGTCACTTTCGGGGTGTGGGGCTCGATCAAGGGTAACATGTAAAAACTCATAGTTGCTTTATACACTTCGAAAATATACCCCAGACAGGCTCCTGACTCAAAATTCACTACCCCAGCCAGGTGGTCGAGCGGTAGAGGCAGTTTTACACGATTTATGTATAATTTTACCTTCTTAGGCGCTGCCCCATCGTTAGAGACAGTTGTAATATTTACCGGAGTTTCGGCTATGCAGCGCGAAGTTAAAACACGTCGGGCCATCACGGTTTGAAAAGCGAGATATTCCAGCTCAGCACCAGCTTTAAAGGGAGACGCACACACACATGTGTGCACATGCGCGCGCACACATCACCTGCAATGAGTGTTTCTGTCAGAACTGTTTTTAAAGGGTTAATCCCACAGGGCTCCCAGACTAAACAATTGTTTAATGAATTAAATAATTACATTTTATAAATCTTTATTTTATATATAATATTATAGCATCAGAGACTCATGGAAGGGGTGAACCCAGTCGATGCAAATTGAGCAGACATGCCCATACATGCTCAGACTAGCATTCAATGCAAATTAGGCTGATATGACACCTGTGTGTGAACTAATTATGGATGGGCGGGACTCCGGTGGCAGGCTCACGCTGATTGGCTGTGATGTGATAGTGGTGGGATTAGGGGAGGGGCTAGGGGCAGGCTCATGCTGATTTGGCTGTGACACGTCATAGGGGCAGGATTAGGGAGGGGTTAGGGGCGGGGCTTAGAGTTGTAGTCAATTCTGATTGGCTGTGACACGTCATAGAAGGTGGGATTAGGGGAGGGGTTAGGGGCAGGGCTTAGTGATGTAGTCGATTCTGATTGTGACGTCATCCATCAAACCTTTGACAAGAGGTGGGGTATTATTCTCTCTCTTCTTTTTCAATCTGAGAATAATTCTTCTCTGCTTTGGTTAGCATCTTGGAAGCAAAAGCAATGAGTTTTTCCACTTCCATTCAACATTTTGTGAGAAATCACAGCACCCACCCCCTCAGGTGATGTGTCACATGCCAGAATAAGTTGCAGATCTGGATTGTAGTGGACTAAGACTTGATTTGAAATCAGCTGTGTTTAGCTCCTTCAAAAGCCCTGTCACACAAATCTGATCATTCCTATTTGGCATCTTTATGTAGCAACATTGTCATCGGTACGATCATTGTTTACAAATTTGGTATGAATTTTCCACAGCAGCTTAACATGGACAGAAAGATTACTTGGGGTCTTCGCTTTGGGAATTGCTTCACATTTTTCTTTCAGAGGGTGTAATCGTGCCCCAAATATGACACACTGTGCTGAAAAAATTCACACTTGTCACTATTTGCCCGAAGATTGTGTATTTTTAACACTTCTTCCAGATTTTCATGTGTTGTTCATGGTCTTTTCCCATAATCAATACTGTATGTCATCCAAGTAACAGATGACTCTGTCTAACCCTTGCAACTCTTAATCTATTAGCTTTTGAAATATGGAAGGAGCACTTGCCACCCCATAAGGAAGTCTGTTCATTTTGTAGAGGCCTTTATGTGTGTGTTTATAGTTGAGAACTGTTTCGAATCTTCATCCCATTTCACATGTTGATACATTTGTGACAGGTCTAATTTCTTTAATCTGTCACCACCTGCCAGTTTTGTGAACAAATCCTGTGGTTTCAGAATAGGGTACTGATCAACCTTTAACCATGAGTTTATGGATACTTTGTAATCACCACAAATCCTAACTGAATTATCCACTTTTGGTACAGTATGTTAACATTGGCTGAGGCCCACTCACTGTAACTTACTGCAGTTATAACCTCCTCTTTTTACTCAACTGGGCTTCCACAGCATCCTTCAAAGCATAAGATACAGATCAAGGTTTACAAAACTTTGGAATGGCCCCAGCTTCAACCTGCAGTTTGGCTTTGATGCCTCTCACCCTCCCCAGGTTCTGCTTAAACACCTCTGGGTACCTCCCATACAGTTTCTCAACACTTTCAGGTGTGACTCTTTTTACAAAAGACCATTCTAACTGTAATCTGTGAATCCAATCCCTTCCCAACAGAGCTGGACCATAATCTCCTTTCACAACATATACAATATCAGTGAATGAGTATTTCCTCTACATGTTACTGATATCTGGAAAAGACCTTTGACCTCCAAAGGTTGGTTGTTGTATGTTTTTAGCTCAGTTAGTTGGTACCAGTCTAAAGTTTGAAGACCTGCACTTGTACATCTTTTCAGAGATTATTGAGACTGATGTTCCTGTATTAAGGTCCACTTTTAACTTCTGACCATTGACATCAAGGTACACAAAATATGGTTTGTTATCACCATCTGTCCTTACTTCAAATAAATCCAGACCACTGTTGTTTATACCTTTCTTGGCTTTACCCTGTGGCTCTGATTTTACTTTGATCTTTGGTGCTCTTGGTGACTGCAGATGTAGATGTGGCACCCCCTTGTGTGCAGAAGGTGAGTCGCAGACATCATCACGTTACGTCGCTCTCAGCTCTGTCTCTCGCTGGGTGTCACCTCTCCTTCATGCAGCGTTGTCGTCAGGTGACTCGACTGAAACAGTTAGGCTAGGTAATGCCTCCCTTTGTGGGATGTCTCTCTCGCTGAGTAGCTCCTCTCTTTGTCGGCTGTCTCTGTGGGAAGGTCCTGTCCTCCGTGTAATGCTTCCTTCATCGTCCCCCTCCTTCTGGGTCAGATGATTAGCATTTAGCTGTCTGACTCTAACCTTCTTCTTCACAGGAGTTCCCGTTGTGTTTGGCTATTGTTTGAAGCATTTTCAATATGTCCAAACTTCAAACATCTTTGGCATTGTGCGGTCTTAAAACGACAGACTTCTGGCATGTGTCCACTATTCTACCTGAAACATGGCTGGATCTGTTTTTCTCCTTTAAAAACAGCTTTAGCTTTGCTGGTTCTGTCGGACCAATTTACTACACTCGGGTCCATCATCTGGAAAACCAGGCTTATTTCGTGAGCCTCGGTGAGAGTTAATTCTTTTGTCTGAGCAGCGGCCAGTAGGCGTTTTCATAATTTTTACATTTCACACCACAAACAAATCTGTCTCAGCACCTCGCTTAGGGCCCCTTCACACATACTACAAAGTATAATATAAAGAAGCAGAAACCGGCCAAAAATCCGCGAACAAAAGACGAAATGGGGAGCCACGAAACATTCCACCTATTGTCGGGAGGGACACATGGTCAGACAGGTGTGCACGATACCGTGGCGATGGTTTCATGCACACCTGTGTGCGTGCACGAACACAGTGTGAGCACCTGGAACGTGTGGCACCACATTGCATCACTGCTGTGGGGGCAAACCACACACCAAAAAACACACTGCAATTTCTAATATTTAATCCCTGTTATCGAGCAGACAATACAAGTATGATCCTTCTGTTCCTCTGTATATGATTCATGGTCATAGATGTCAAGTCATGAACTGACATGAATGACACAGTGCACTCTATCATGTCCACATCTGCTGGTGCCACATGTTCAGTCGGCCCCGTGTGTCCAGCCGGCCCTGCGTGTCCAGCAAGCAGTGCGCCCAAAGACGCCGTATCATGTGGACCAAAGCTGACATGGGTGACATGACATCCAGATCGGCAGCTGAGTGTACACATGATCAGATGCGTCTTTTCACATGCCTGCCGATGTGCACGCTGATGCGGTCTCTCCAGCCTGTTGCAAAGGTGATATGTGTTTTTATGTATTTCCACGTGACAACAGCATGCCCATGCATGTGTCTCACGGTGGAGGGTTGTCAGGTCAAGTCCTTCATGGAACAGTATGTGTTCTCCAGCTGTGACTTGCAAGTCCACAGATCCCAACAGCAGCTAGCATGGATACGCCCACCTTTGGCCTATATTGGCCTAGTTCTGCTGTACTGACACGCCCAGCTCAAAGAAAAGTACACATTTTTATTATAATTCAAATGATTGATGACTGTTCTTATGTACTTTGTCAGTGGTAAAAATTAGATGATAATTTGCTGAGTAGCATTGATGGAAATTTATTTCAGGTGCACTAATAGTTGGTGAGGGTGAAGAGATTTCACTTTCTCAAAATGCCTTGGGGGATTTTCACATTTCCAGGTTTCTAATGAGGAAGTAAAAGTTAGCTGTGCATCCCTGGAAACAACAGCAGAAGCAGCTTTACGGTGTCACTGCTCCGTGCCGCTCCACAATTCCATCGAACAAGCACAGCTGTACCTCAGCTTTCACTCCTTCCCGAGTGACAAAAGTCTCCAAAAGAAATGGGTGAGAGCTTAGAGCATGACGATGACTCTGCTCTGACTGTGGAGCAGTCAGGACGAAGTGCAGCTCAGCTGCGCGGACACAACACGTCGACCTTTTGGCTCCTCTGCCCGGTAGGTTTTATTTAAATACATATATATTGATTATATCCTTTATTTAACCAGGTAAAAGCCTCATTGAGATTAAAAATCTATTTTTCAAGAATGACCTGCTCAAGAAGGCAGCACAACTGTTGGGAAAGTGTAATGACATGGACCCACAACGGGGCGTAAATGAATGGACAATGAATGAGCCGAAAATAGAACACTTTACTGTTGTGAATGTGCACAACGAAATACAGACGATTACAGAATTTTGTATGAAGTCAATCTACAAAGGTGACGTGTGGGCAGGCTCGAGGATAGAAGACGTCTGTCCAGAGAGGAGCCGGAACCCACACGATTTCCACCACCGAACCCGGAGAATACTGGAGCCGCCAAGTCCCGAGTCCCCAGGTGGTCACCGTCTCCGGCTGTCTGATCTGGTACTGCTGACAGGAAGCAGAAACAATCAAGGATGGGTGTGAGCACACACCCAGCAAACAGTCAGCAAAACAGTCTTTAGTTTCACAGGAGGGAAAACCTCCACCTCCAATCCAGAAACTCGGCACGTGCAATATTAGTGAGTTTACTTATCGAAGTTTGGCGTGGGGAGAGAAGACATCAGCTCTCCACGAACCACAAACCCAGCTTCCAGCTGCAAGCACTCACAGAAATGACTGCAAACGATACAGAAGCAAAACTGTATGAGCACGACTCAAAAAACGGCTGAGCGGTTTACCTTCTTGGCTTGAAGATATCTCGGCAGGGAGGTGGAGTTGCTGCCTGGCCTTTATGGAGATGGTGATGAGGTGGTGATGAGTGACAGCTGTCAGGTGGTGATGAGTGACAGCTGTCACTCACGGCTGTTCCTGTGAGGCGGCAGCGCCCTCTCATGCCTGAAGCTCGCACTTCAGGCAGGGCGCCCTCTGGTGGTGTGCCAGCAGTACCTCCTCTTCAGCGGCCCACACAACAGGACCCCCCCCTCAACGGGCGCCTCCTGACTTGTCGGGGTGTCGAGAGTAGAAGTCAGCCAGGAGGGCCGGGTCCAGGATGAAGCTCCTCTTCACCTAGGAGCGTTCCTCAGGTCCATACCCCTCCCAGTCCACCAAGTACTGGAACCCCCGGCCCTTCCGACGGACGTCCAGGAACCGGCGGACCGTCCAAGCCGGCTCCCTGTCAATGATCCGGGCAGGAGGCGGCGCCAGTCCGGGAGCACAGAGGGGTGAGGTGTGGTGTGGTTTGAGTCTGGAGACGTGGAATACCGGGTGGATCCGCAGTGAAGCTGGGAGGTGGAGCTTCACTGCGACCGGACTGAGGACTTTGAGGATCTTGAAGGGGCCAATGTGCCCGTCCTTCAATATCGGGGAGTCCACCTGGAGAGGAATATCCTTTGTAGATAACCACACCTCCTGCCCGGGCTGGTATGCAGGGGCCGGGGGAACGCCGGTGGTCTGCATGGGCTTTAGCCCTCGTCCGGGCCTTCAACAAGGCAGAACGGGCAGTGCGCCACACCCGACGGCATCTTCACAGGTGGGCCTGGACCGAGGGCACACCGACCTCTCCCTCCACCACGGGAAACAATGGGGGCTGGTACCCCAGACACACCTCAAACGGGGAGAGGCCGGTGGTAGAAGACACCTGGCTGTTATGAGCGTACTCGATCCAGGCCAGATGGTTGCTCCAGGCCATCGGGTGCGCGGATGTCACACAGCGGAGGGTCTGTTCAAGTTCCTGGTTGGCCCGCTCTGCCTGTCCATTCGTCTGTGGGTGATACCCGGACGAGAGGCTCACGGTGGCCCCCAGTTCTCTGCAGAAACTCCTCCAGACCTGTGAGGAGAACTGAGGACCATGATCCGAGACAATGTTAGTTGGTATCCCATGCAGACGGACGACGTGGTGGACCAGGAGGTCTGCGGTCTCCTGGGCCGTTGGGAGCTTCGGGAGGGCCACGAAGTGGGCCACCTTGGAGAATCGGTCCACTATCGTGAGGACGGTCGTCATGCCCTGGGACGGCGGGAGGCCCGTGACAAAATCCAGGCCGATGTGGGACCAGGGGCGACGAGGCACCGGAAGCGGTTGAAGGAGTCCTTGAGTCTTAGTGTGGTCCGCCTTGCCCCTGGCACAGGTGGTACAGGCCTGGATATATTCCCGGACGTCGGCTTCCGTAGACGCCCACCAGAAGCGCTGCTGGACCACTGCCACGGTTCTTCACACCCCTGGGTGACAGGAGAGCTTGGAACCGTGACACAAGTCCAAGACAGCAGCTCTGGCCTCTGGTGGGACGTAAAAACGGTTCTTTGGACTGGTTCCTGGGTCCGGGCTCCATGCCAGGGCCTCCCAGACGGTCTTCTCCATGTCCCAGGTGAGGGTGGCCACGATAGTGGACTCAGGAATGATGGGCTCCGGTGGATCCGACAGCCCTGATTTGACTTCATCTTAATGTACCCGGGACAAGGGATCCGATCTCTGAAGTCAAAATGCCCGAAGAACAGTGACCAGCGGGCTTGCCTGGGGTTCAGCCGCTTGGCGGTCCTGATATACTCCAGGTTCCAATGGTCTGTGAAAACTGTGAATGGCTCCGAAGCTCCCTCCAACAGGTGTCTCCACTCCTCAAGAGCCTCTTTCACCGCAAAGAGTTCTCGATTGCCGACGTCATAGTTCCGTTCAGCCGGGGTCAACCTGCGAGAAAAGTAGGCACAAGGGTGAAGAACCTTATCGGACTCCCCGCTCTGGGACAGCACGGCTCCTATCCCTGAGTCAGAGGCGTCCACTTCAACCACAAACTGGCAGCAAGGATCGGGCTGCACCAGAACTGGTGCAGTTGAAAACCGACTCCCTAAACGCGGCTTCGCACCGATCCGACCAGGTGAAGGGGACTTTTGGGGAGGTCAGGGCTGTGTTGAGGCTGTCATTCTCAGCATCTGTGTGGATGTTAAAATCGCCCACTATAATTATCTTATCTGAGCTAAGCACTAAGTCAGACAAAAGGTCTGAAAATTCACAGAGAAACTCACAGTAACGACCAGGTGGACGATAGATAATAACAAATAAAACTGGTTTTTGGGACTTCCAATTTGGATGGACAAGACTAAGAGTCAAGCTTTCAAATGAATTAAAGCTCTGTCTGGGTTTTTGATTAATTAATGAGCTGGAATGGAAGATTGCTGCTAATCCTCCGCCTCGGCCCGTGCTATGAGCATTCTGGCAGTTAGTGTGACTCGGGGGTGTTGACTCATTTAAACTAACATATTCATCCTGCTGTAACCAGGTTTCTGTAAGGCAGAATAAATCAATATGTTGATCAATTATTATATCATTTACTAACAGGGACTTAGAAGAGAGAGACCTAATGTTTAATAGACCACATTTAACTGTTTTAGTCTGTGGTGCAGTTGAAGGTGCTATATTATTTTTTCTTTTTGAATTTTTATGCTTAAATAGATTTTTGCTGGTTATTGGTGGTCTGGGAGCAGGCACCGTCTCTACGGGGATGGGGTAATGAGGGGATGGCAGGGGGAGAGAAGCTGCAGAGAGGTGTGTAAGACTACAACTCTGCTTCCTGGTTCCAACCCTGGATAGTCATGGTTTGGAGGATTTAAGAAAATTGGCCAGATTTCTAGAAATGAGAGCTGCTCCATCCAAAGTGGGATGGATGCCATCTCTCCTAACAAGACCAGGTTTTCCCCAGAAGCTTTGCCAATTATCTATGGGGTGTTTCTGTCACTGTAAGGACTTCCCACGGAGCTGGACGTCCTGCAGCGCTTCCATGCGCCGTCGTCGGCCTGTTTCGACCTGAAAACATCATCTACCTGTAGAGGTAAGGACTCTCAGCCGTTCGTGTGCTTACACACAAGTCTTTGTTCTGTACGTGTTTTGCAGGAGTACCTGTTTAATCTCAGGACAGCAGGAGCTGGTGATTGGGAGCTAGGACTGCATTCCTTTTCCCCCTGAGAGATAACTGCATTACTCTGCACGTTCTTGTATTAGAGGTGGAGGTGATATTTCCACCATTGTTGTTACTGGGTGTGCACGCACCCACCTCTTACTGTTTTTGCTCCTCGCCAGCAGTACCAGATCCGACATCCGGAGACTGTGGCCACTTGGGAATTCGGGACTTGGCGGCTCCAGTATTCTCCAGGTTCGGTGGCGGAGGAAATCGTGTGGTTCCTGTTCTTCTCAGGACATACGTCTTCTATCCTCGAGCCTGCCCACACATCACCTTTCTAGATTGACTGTTTGCATAAATTCTGTAATCATCTGTGTTCTGGTTGTGCTTGTTTCACAACAGTAAAGTGTTCATATTCGACTCTTTCATTGTCCGTTTATTTACGCCCCCAGTTGTGGGTCCGTGTCACTACACTTTCCCAACAGATACAGAGATATCTCAGCGCTGGAATCCTGAACCGGTCGCATCCAAACACCTGGAACAAAGAACCTCAACTTCCTTTGTTCTCTAGATTTTAATAATTAAGCCTAGTTTTACCAAATACAAGGACATTTTGTGCGTCAGCCATTTTGAAAAGCAGTTAGGTTAAAATCAGATAGTTACAAGGACATTTTGGATGTGCCTCAGCCATTTTGTGTTATGCATGATGGAACACCCTGAACCCCCCTGTTGACATGACCTTAGTCACATCACTAATGAAGAAGAAAATAAAAAATAAAAATGAGATGCAAAACCCCCAACAAAAAACAAAACAATAAAAAGAGAATAAAGAAAAAGAGAGAAAAAAATTACAATTAAAATACAAAAATAACAAAAACTCCTAACCTTACCTACCCCCAGAGCAAGCCTGGAGGTGGTGACAGCAGCAAGGAAAACTCCCTCTGATGATTTGAATGGATGAATGACAAACTTCAAACTTTGATGTTTGAATGAGTGAATGATTTGAGGAAGAAACCTCGAGCAGACTAGCGTCAAGGGGTGACCCTCTGCTTGGGCCATGCTACAGCTAACAATGTGTGGCTATACGGTGGAAATAAACATTAAATAGTATCAAAAAAGATAAAAATTAATTAAACAGTCAGATCAGTTAATGTAGACCCGAATCGTAGACCCTATTCTATCTATATCAGGTGGAAGGAGGTGATGTCTCTGCAGCGTCTGGTCCAATGGCACCAGGGTCCAATTCTTTAGGCAAATCTGTTTCAGCATCACCTGGAGACTCAAAACAGAGCTTCAGTTTGTTTATCAATAGCAGTGCCAATAAGTCTGAGACACAGGGCAGCATGTCAGTATTTGTATAAAAATAAGATGGATATTATTTAAGGTTAGAAATTTAGGCAAATAAAAGGTAGAAATGATGTATCATCTAGCAATATTGACGGGTACACTGATAATGCTGAAATTGCTGGAATTTTTAGTAATAAATATAAAAATTTGTATAACAGTGTCCCATATGTGTCACGGTGGGCAGCTGCCTGGCACCCAGGGTGGCTGGACCCGCAAAGGAAACTCCCAGATTAGGCTTTGGTGGGAGACAAATCATGGTCTTTATTCCAGGCCTTGGTTCGGGACACGTGGTCAGTCAGTGAAGCAGAAGTATCAATCAATTCAATCAATCAATCAATTTTTTTATATAGCGCCAAATCACAACAAACAGTTGCCCCAAGGTGCTTTATATTGTAAGGCAAGGCCATGCAATAATTATGTAAAACCCCAACGGTCAAAACGACCCCCTGTGAGCAAGCACTTGGCTACAGTGGGAAGGAAACAGGATTAGGCTGAGACACAGTCATAAACATGCAGGGGTCAGAGGCACGAGCAATAGCAGACATCTGGGATGAGGCAAGAGGCATGGTTGAGGAGGACAGAGCAGGATTCGGAACATGGCAAGACAAAACTCAGGACTGTACGGATGCTGGAAAGTGTACAAAGACAACAATCTGGCAGTGAGCTGTGAGACTGTGAGGGCTTAAATAACAGGTGGTGTAAATGAGGTGCATGTGCAGACTGATTAGGAAACAAGGTGTATGTGTGGAGGGAAGATTATAGAAAAGGAGCATGGCTAGTGGAAAAAGATTAAACACTGTGCACGATTGGGAGGAAGAGAGTGCTGTAAGGAACAAAGATACTAGGGCAGGTGCAGGGAGTGTGAGTGAATCAAAACACAAAGTAGACAGAAACAGGGTGAGAGACATGAGGCAGGTGCAATGATGTGAAGCGAGAACATAATCAGATATGAGTGAGGGACTACAGGGAACTATGAACTGAGAAAAAACAGAGACAGAGGACAGAATAAAATAATACCATTAAGGCAGATCTGGACCGAACATGAGAATAAATAATGATAACAAAGAATAAAATAAATACAATGACAAAACTAGACTGGAAATGACCCATGACTGAAGTATAAAACAGAAGATAACCAGATGACAAAACAAACAAGCAAAAACTATCAGATTAACAGAAAGCAAAACCCCATATTAAAATACAACAGAAAAATGACAGAAATGAAAATAGCATAAATGAAAACACAACCTGGCAGAACAGAACAATGGCTAAAGTACAAAAGTAAGAAAGTAGCAAAGTAAAATAAAACCCAAGATAATGAAAACAAACAACGAATAAATCCAAGCCGAAGCCGCCGGTGAGTAAAAGGAAGGGGCAAAATAGGGATTGAAGCCTGGATCAGGGCCGGGCATGACAATATGAGCATTTTGAAAAGAATTATATATATATATATATATATATATATATACACTCAACAAAAATATAAACTCAACACTTTTGGTTTTGCTCCCATTTTGTATGAGATGAACTCAAAGATCTAAAACTTTTTCCACATACACAATATCACCATTTCCCTCAAATATTGTTCACAAACCAGTCTAAATCTGTGATAGTGAGCACTTCTCCTTTGCTGAGATAATCCATCCCACCTCACAGGTGTGCCATATCAAGATGCTGATTAGACACCATGATTAGTGCACAGGTGTGCCTTAGACTGCCCACAATAAAAGGCCACTCTGAAAGGTGCAGTTTTATCACACAGCACAATGCCACAGATGTCGCAAGATTTGAGGGAGCGTGCATTTGGCATGCTGACAGCAGGAATGTCAACCAGAGCTGTTGCTCGTGTAATGAATGTTCATTTCTCTACCATAAGCCGTCTCCAAAGGCGTTTCAGAGAATTTGGCAGTACATCCAACCAGCCTCACAACCGCAGACCACGTGTAACCACACCAGCCCAGGACCTCCACATCCAGCATGTTCACCTCCAAGATCGTCTGAAACCAGCCACTCAGACAGCTGCTGAAACAATTGGTTTGCATAACCAAAGAATTTCTGCACAAACTGTCAGAAACCGTCTCAGGGAAGCTCATCTGCATGCTCGTCGTCCTCATCGGGGTCTCGACCTGACTCCAGTTCGTCGTCGTAACCGACTTGAGTGGGCAAATGCTCACATTCGCTGGCGTTTGGCACGTTGGAGAGGTGTTCTCTTCACAGATGAATCCCGGTTCACACTGTTCAGGACAGATGGCAGACAGCATGTGTGGCGTCGTGTGGGTGAGCGGTTTTCTGATGTCAATGTTGTGGATCGAGTGGCCCATGGTGGTGGTGGGGTTATGGTATGGGCAGGAGTCTGTTATGGATGAAGAACACAGGTGCATTTTATTGATGGCATTTTGAATGCACAGAGATACCGTGATGAGATCCTGAGGCCCATTGTTGTGCCATACATCCAAGAACATCACCTCATGTTGCAGCAGGATAATGCACGGCCCCATGTTGCAAGGGTCTGTACACAATTCTTGGAAGCTGAAAATGTCCCAGTTCTTGCATGTCCGGCATACTCACCGGACATGTCACCCATTGAGCATGTTTGGGATGCTCTGGACCGGCGTATATGACAGCGTGTACCAGTTCCTGCCAATATCCAGCAACTTCGCACAGCCATTGAAGAGGAGTGGACCAACATTCCACAGGCCACAATTGACAACCTGATCAACTCTATGCAAAGGAGATGTGTTGCACTGCATGAGGCAAATGGTGGTCACACCAGATACTGACTGGTATCCCCCCCAATAAAACAAAACTGCACCTTTCAGAGTGGCCTTTTATTGTGGGCAGTCTAAGGCACACCTGTGCACTAATCATGGTGTCTAATCAGCATCTTGATATGGCACACCTGTGAGGTGGGATGGATTATCTCAGCAAAGGAGAAGTGCTCACTATCACAGATTTAGACTGGTTTGTGAACAATATTTGAGGGAAATGGTGATATTGTGTATGTGGAAAAAGTTTTAGATCTTTGAGTTCATCTCATACAAAATGGGAGCAAAACCAAAAGTGTTGCGTTTATATTTTTGTTGAGTGTATATATGCTCCATGCAGCTCCACCGCGACGCGCGGAATTCCGCTCCTCTTTCCATGACAAAAACTCCTGTAACAGTGGAATGTGTCGCGGCTCGTCTTTAGTCTTCTCAGGATGTCGTCTTTTAGATAACACAAACTAATTGCAAGTGATATGCTAGAAAATGACACAACACTTTAGAATAATTCAGCCTTAAGCAAGATAAAATGCACAGAGTTTTTAAGTTTATTTAAGCCTTCGACACAAAGCTTAGACAAACTGAGTCCTCTAGAGAGACTGAATATGACAACCGCGCTCGTCTATTTATTGGAGACCCGCGGGCATCGCTCCTCCTTCGACTTTTTTTATTTATTTCATTCCCAAGACATGGTTTTCTATTGGAAGCGTCCTCTAGTGAACCCTAAGCAGGTGTTAGGCCATTATTTCAATGTGACAAACGCTCCCATTAAAACATGAAGGATTTACAACTGATTTTTTTAAAAGACCTTCAGCCACAGGTGCAGCTGGCCTGAGGCCCCCTCCGCACGTGGCCTCAGCCACACGTGCAGCTGGCCTGAGGCCCCTGCACGCGGCCTGCGGGAAAGCACCTAAAAGGCCTTGGAAAGCCCCTGACAGACTAAATGACTAATAGAGCCCTTTTTTTGGGTTGAACACCTGCTAGTTCAACCAGAGGACATACAGTTCGGATCAGGACACTTGATAGTTCATCACAGTTCAAATATGGACCTAAAAATTCTTCTACAGTCCCTCCTCTGGGACTCGAAAGAGTCCCATTACATCAACTATACTCTTGGGTTGTTTACTGACAAGACATCCTCATTTGTGCATTGCAATAAAAAAGAAAAACACAGCACTCGACTTACTGATAACTCTGGTGCGGATATGAATATCAGTGATACTTCACACGGTAAATATATTGCAGTGCAGGTGAACCTACATACTAAGGCACAAGGTGAGCAATTAGCTGGATTATATCAACACAAGGTGACATTCAGACATTGAGTTTTGGTGTAATTCAAGGCACTTAAAATGGCCACATAAAACAAGTTACATCAACCTCTTAATCATGGCAAAGTAAAGGCTTCACATTGACATCAGTGCAACCAATCATCTTCTGGCATCTATTGACTCACTCAACCAGAGGCTCCAACCCATTATACTTGGTTCTACATATTATTTTGTTAAAGCGTCACACATTTATTATTTAAATGCATCAAATAACCCCTACGTTACCACTATTTAGTCAACCAATCAAGTAACTATTCTAAGGTTAGCGCAGCTATGTCTAGTTAAATGATAAACACAATAAATGGTTTCCCTTCATGTCCGTCCTTAAGTCATTTGCCTTAGTCAATCGTATAATGGTTTTCATTATAGGCCATTTCTCAACATTCTCCACTTTGTTTTTCTTCTTTTTCAGCTTGTTTTCTAATGCCCGTTTTGGCCAGACACCAAATTTAGGCAATGCATGTCTCTTGAGGCATGCTATAATTTAAGAAAAAAGGGGTCCCTATGGTGCATCTTTACTACTAAATCTACAAACACGCCGTGTAAGGGTCCCCTTTTTATAACTTTGCAATGTGATATCTATGTGTATGCATTTAGCTTTATCTGTGTTACGCAGATGATGGTAAGGACAGACATTTACCCAACCTTCGTTACTAACATATATCCTTCTTTGTTTTATTTACACTCAGATTTCTGAAACCAGTCCGCAATTCAAACTCAAGAACCAAGATCATAGTCCGTGTTCAGTGCCATTACGTCAGTCCGCGCTCCTCAGCATTTACTCAGCATCTGAAGTTTTGGGAGAAGTTGGGGAACATGGGGAGGTTGGCCTTTCAGGGGTAGTGGGGGGAGGATCAGGAATTCTGGCTTTCAGACAGTCGTGCAGTTCTCTGATGGATCTTTCCAGCTCCTTGTGCTGCTTGGCCAGGTTGTACAGGGCCCCCAGAGAATTCTTGCCCACATTCAGGGTGGTGGTGGGCAGCCCTAGCTGTTCCCTTTCCATATGCTCCATCATGCAGGCTAGCATGTCCATACTAGACTGAAGACCACACAGTTGAGTATGGAGGCCCTCCTGAGCACAAGAGATGTTGGCATTGTCACGGTGTATCCTGAACAGGTATGCAGCTGTCTGACTTAGTTGTGGCATGATTTCCTCAAATAGCTCATGGGGAATGTGATTTGTGAGGGGCAGGAGCTGCTCCAAGGTTTTTGGAACAGACTCTTGTGGAAGACGAAGCTCTCGAACCAAGATTGCCATGTCCTGTGGGGTGACCATGACCAGATTAAGGTTGTGCAGTCCAGGGGACAGGAAGTACAAGGGGGAAGGCATTTCGTGTGTGGGGGGAGTATTGTTGATGTCGCACAGGCAAGTGGGTGGGACACTCTGGGCATTTAGCAGCCTGTACAAAGCTCCCCTCTGTCCTGGTGGGTGAGTTCGGCTAAGGTCTACCCCTGCTGATCCTCCTCCAGAGGTACTGGGCTGATCAGAATATCTCTCCTGCCTTGGGGGTGGAAAGCTGGGGACAGGTCCTAGCAGTGAATTGGGTCTAGGATGCACTCGGGCGGTTGCTGCATATGGCCGACCTTGGCTGCCTCCCCTGGAGGGTATCGTTGCCACTGGCACATGTGACTGTCTCCATGGCATCTGCGGAAGGGGTGTGTTCCTGAGTCCAAAGGGTCCTTCAGGTGATGGTGGAGTCCTCGGGCCGACTCTTGCTGCAGGCAGATTCTGTGAAGCTGTCATCGCTAGGTGCTGGAACGATGAAGATCCTTCTGTTGCCAACTGGTTTAGCTGCTGGATGGATGGCGGCTGTGGCGACCAATCATGTCTCGACCATCCCTCCTGTATATCCTCTTCTCCAAACAGTTCTGAGAGTCCAATCAGACTTGATAGAGGCAGATCAGGCATAGGTCCCTGATCAGGGGAGTCTGGTCTCTCAGCCATACTCCTGTGTCCTAGTAATATACATATACGTTCATTATTACAGCTCCATGTCATTCTTTCAGATATTGTCTATCCTATCCCTCATTTTTGTGGGTGCATGTGTGTGAATATAAATGTGCGTGCATGTCTTCTTCCTTGTCTACAATATCACCAAGCACGGTCCATCCCAGTCCTCCCTATCTGGGGTGTACGCCACAATATTAGGGAGCTGGGGGCTGTCGGGGAGGATAATTGGTATTTCATCCATTTCCATATATTCTGGTTCTCTGTCTGTTTCGTTTGTGCTTTCTTCCAGGGCTCGGATGGCTAACAGTGGGAGCTGTCCTACTGTGGATGAAATCAATTTATTGACCAGAAATTTTATCAAGGGAATACCACAACATATTACCAGCAAGACCGCCACCCCTGTTAGTGCCAAGATTACACCTATCTGGTATAACCAGTCTTTCCATGATATCCACCCTCTCCTTAGAGTCCCAAACAGTGAAAACAGTGGGCCAATATTCATTCCATTCCCTACAATGTATCCAGAATCGTCAGTTTCATTTCTCCCTCCTATGGAGTTACTTAACAGTTCCTGTTGCATCTCTTCAAGTGTGATTAAGAGCTCTGTCAAATTTCCGTCTTCCCCTGTACGCATGGGAATAGCTGTGCAACATTCGGTGGCTTTGATCATAATACAAACTCCTTGTTCATCAGCCATCATCATCTCGATAGCTAATCTATTTTGCATTGTCATTAGCGAGGTGGCGTGCAGTTGTTCGGTTAAGGCTCCTACTGCTGCCAATGTCCAGTTCAGGTATCTTTGCTGATTATACCACAAGTAATTAATCCACTGCACCTCCTGGAACCTAGAACGGATTTTTGGAGTAACCCCAAACAGAGCCAATGCCCATCCCCATTTATCCGCATCTTCATCTGCTTTAACTCTGCTACTGTCTATGGCTTCTAACTGTCGGGGTATCCCTTCTGGTATCCCGTTTCTTACTGTGATGTTGTAGTCTGTTTTAAACGTCATTATTCCTCTTTTCTTACGAAGTTTCTGTGGCATGGGTTGTATTGAATTTGGCATTTCAATTACTGTTATTGCTCCTGTGAGCATCACAGGAGCACAAAGGCCTTTCCAATTCGGGGACAGCGATGACAGGAGTTTCCTTTTTTGTCCGCATATCCAAAAGATGTCAGCTAAGGGTACCGTTCCCTTAGCTAAATTTGGAGTAGATACCCATGAAGCATGGGTGAGATTCAGTCCAATTACAGTTCCCCCTGTGGCCGGTACTATTTGTTCACACTGTATGCCTGCTGCTGGCAGGGTGTGACAGACGGTAATGTTCCATGCTGTTTTGGCCGGTTTGTATTCTTGCTGCTTTTGCATACACTGTATGTGGTGTTTTGGCTGGGTCGTCCCTACCTGCCAATCGCTTATGTATTGTGCTACTAAGCCTTTAGCTATACAGAATGGGTGTATCATCCCTTTCTCTATTTTAATCATAGGTGGAACGGTTCCTTCTGTACTTAGGGGCACTGGACAAAGTTTACTGTCGGCAGCATATTTTTCATCACCTACTGCCATTTTCATAACACATTGTGTATAGCATTCTGCTTGGTCTGAGTTATGTTGGGGGCTCCTATAACAGTTGATATCAGGTAGGGGTTTAGCCTGAGGTATCACACCTTTCCGGTGACAGGCTATGCAAGGCTTTTCACTGATCTGCCTAGCCGAAAATTTCAACCATTGGTAAAATAAATTGGTCTTCAACCCTTGTGTGCGGGCTAGGTCTGTACTGGGATCCCATCTCCCTAAGTGACTGCTTGTTTCTAGGCTTCTAATTGTCCTCTTTTTCCTTGGTTTGATTTTTACCCATTTTGTGGCTTCATGTACTGTAACAGTTACGTCTTGCTTGGTTTCCCTGCATCCTCTTTTATCACAAATTACCTCTATGTTGAGTGTTCCCTCCTCTTCACATTTGATGCTAATGGCTTCGCCTAATATGTAATCCCCCAGCTTTCCCTGTATTCCTATGTTCTTGTAGGCTTTTGATTTAATGTATACCAAATTATATGTTTTTCCTGTGTTTAGAATGCCTTGTTTAGCTGCTATTGCGGCCATGGCCACGGCACAGTCCGTTGTATGTTTTGGATGTCTATTTTCTCCCATACTGACCACCAGTAGTATTGTCAATCCCTTGAATAATTCCTTAATCATTGCTCTGATGACTGTTGAGATGTGCTACTAGATGTGCTACTAAGTGAGCCGTCACTAGATGAGCTGTCACTAGGGATGTGTGGTGTATCTGTGCTTTGTCTGGGTTGTACTTCCTGCGGTTCTTCTGTCGGTAAATCTACTGAGTTGCTGTCCGAGTCTGATGTCTCCTGTGGCCTGTCTATCTGTCGGTCTGTATTTCTGTCTGTCTGTTGGCCTGCGTCTCCAGTTGTTTCTGAGTCTGCATCTGAGTCTGTCGCTGCTCTATCTGGCAGGGATCCACTACTCTCTGAAGCTGTGCGTCGTCTTTGTTCAATCAGTCTCTGTGAGCGCCTTGGCCAGTGTTCGCCTGGCCGCAGGGAGGCGTGGCCTTCCCTCGGTGCTTCTTCTGGCTGCAGGGAGGCGTGGCCGTCCCTCGGTGCTGCTGTAGGGTCTCTGGCTTCTCCTGCTTCCCCCCTTGGCCCGGCGGCTCTGCCAAGACGAGCTTGCCGAGGCCGCAGGGGCGCTGGGCCACCAACCCTACAGCAGTGGTTTAAATGAAACCAAGTGTCCTTACCGTCTACTTTGACTGCTGTACGTGAGGCAAGAATAACTTTGAAAGGACCTTCTCGGCGGGGCCTGTCCCACTTCTTTTTGAACACCTTGACGTAAACCAGATCACCAGGCTGGATGCTCTGATTTTCAAGTGGAATCTCTGCTTCTCTGTCTTCTGTAGCACCTTTGACCTGCAAAAAGATAGTTTTGTGTATTTGGGTTAACTGTCTCAGATAATTATGCCATTCGTCTTGTAGCTGCTCCAGCGATGGTCCTTCGTAGGGTCCTCTCAGGTATGGAATAGGCATCGGCCGACCTGTAAGAGCTTCAAATGGTGTCAAATGGGTTAGTCGGTTAGTTTGTGAGCGCATTGACAATAAAGCAAGCGGCAACGCATCCAGCCAGGTTAGTTTGCCATTGCTGTCTGCTATGATTTTTGCTAGTTTGTTCTTTAAAATGCCATTAGCCCGTTCCACCGCCCCATTTGATTGGGGGTGATAAACACACCCAAACTTCTGTTTGATACCCAATTGTTTGAATGTTTCTTGTGTAACCTTGGCTACAAAAGCCCTACCGTTGTCAGATGAGATAGTATCTGGAATGCCAAATCTTGGAAAGACATCTCGGCACAAGAATTTGGCTACCGTTTTATGGTCTTGATTTGCAGAGGCTACTGCCTCAATCCATCGGCTGAATCTGCATATCACTACCAAAACATATCTCATTCGTTTAACTCGATTTTCAGCTCCCATGTCTATGAAATCCATCATAAGATGTCTGAATGGCCCATCAGGGACCGGAACGTGGGCTAAAGGGGCTGTGAATGATTTCCGGACATTGTACTGTGCACATACCTCACACTCATTCAACAAACGGTCCACTGTTGCTGCCATATATGGTGACCACCAGACAGCTTTTAGTTTGTTCATAATTTGGACTCGCGAACAATGATCGGGTCCGTGGGCCCAAATGATTGCATGTCGTAATAAATTGGTGGGTAACACAAAATGTCCATGACTACTGCGCCACAGCTTGTCCGCTGGCCCCTGACTGCGTGTCTCAATAGTGCCTCGTTTAACCCACATTCGTTTTTCTTCTCCACTGGCCCTACTTTGAGCCACTATCAGTGCATCAAGTGAAACCAGTGGGGCACAATCTTGGATGGTTAGCAGGGGAAACATATTTTCTCCTTGTGCTCCTTTGCGCGCTGCGTCATCTGCTAGATTGTTACCTTGAGCTATGATGTTATTATTCTTTTGATGACCTGCACATTTAATGATGGCTACCTCAGACGGTAATTGGAGAGCTTGTAACAGTTGGGAAATCGCTTCTCCATGAGTGACAGGGGTGCCATCTGCTCTCAGGAATCCCCTTTGTTTCCAAATGTTTGCATGTACATGACATACGCCATAAGCGTAGGCTGAGTCTGTGTAGATATTAACACGTTGATCTTTAGCTATCTGGCAAGCCATAGTTAAGGCTTTGATTTCTGCCAGTTGGGCTGAACAAGGCTGATCAATTCCTTGGGACTCCAGTAATTCAAAGGTCTCGCCATCCGTGTTTAGTTTAACAATCCCCATACCCGCATGCAATCCCGCGGCATCCCGAAAGCATGAGCCATCCACGAACAGGGTTAGATCTGCATCTATGGCGTGATTATACAAATGTTCTCTGGCTCTCAAAAATTTCTCTGTCTCTGCCACACAGTTATGTGGAGTACCATCTAACGGTGTGGTCAATTTGGTGGCGGGATTCACCGTGTGACAACGTTGTATTGTTATTTCTGGAGCGGACAACACAACTTCATATCCAGTGCGTCTAGCTTGTGTTAAGACAAAACGTTGACTGGTTAGCAGGGCATGTAACTGATGCGACGTGTACAACGTTACTGCATGTCCCATGATTATGGATGATGCTTTTTGAAATGCAAAGGCAGCTGCTGCTAGACCCTGATAGCATGGTGGCAATCCTGTTTCAATGTTGTCAAGCTTTGTACTATAATAGGCCAATGGTTGTTTTCCTTCATTTGTTTCCTGCATTAGTACAGCACAAGCATATCCAGCTTTTTCAGTAACATACAAATGGAAAGGTTTCCCATAATCTGGGTTACCTAACGCGGGAGCAGATTGCATGTCTGTTTTTAGGGCCTCAAAAGCTCCCGTTGCCTGATCTGTCCAGACGAGGAGAGCTGCATTGCTTGTTTGCCCCACTGCTCTAATTATGGCACGCAAAGGTGCAGTTTTTATAGCATAATCACAAATCCACGGCCGACTGTACCCTGCCATCCCAAGGAATGAA
This sequence comes from Thalassophryne amazonica, assembly GCF_902500255.1. Classification (NCBI taxonomy): domain Eukaryota; kingdom Metazoa; phylum Chordata; class Actinopteri; order Batrachoidiformes; family Batrachoididae; genus Thalassophryne; species Thalassophryne amazonica. The sequence goes on along the minus strand of NC_047110.1, from coordinate 19,652,762 downwards.
AGCATCTGTCCCACTGTTTGGGGTTTGGGAGCCTTGATTATAGCCTCCACTTGGCTTGGGGCTATACATCGCGTGGTCCCACACAACTGTCTTCCCAAGTATTCTACTTGTTGTTTGCAGAACTGCAATTTGTCCTTACTTACTTTATGACCTCCATCTGCCAATGCATGCAATACAATTAATGAATCTTTTTCACACTGTTCTTGAGTCTCTGATGCAATAAGGAGATCATCCATATATTGCACCAATGTACTGGGTATGTCAAGGTGTTGTAAATCTTCAGCCAGGACTTTGTTAAAGATGGCTGGGGACAGGTTCAGTCCCTGAGGTAGCCGTGTATACGTTAGCTGTTGTCCCAGAAATGTGAATGCAAACAAATGTTGTGAGTCTGGGTGCACAGGCACACTGAAATAGGCTGAACACAGATCAATTACTGTGTACCATTTTGCTCCAGCAGGGATGCTTGATAGTATAGTATGCGGATCAGGTACTATAGGTGCATCCATTTCTATTATTGCATTGATAGGACGCAGATCATGTACCAGCCGATACTCTTTGGTATTGTTTTTAGGGATAGGATAGATAGGAGTATTGCATGGGCTTGCAGTTTTTATTAGAACTCCAGCTGCCATTAGTCCCTTAATTACTGGTTTTATGCCTTCAATAGCCTGAGGTTTTAATGGATACTGCCTTTGGTGAGGCAGTTTTGCTCCCGGTTTTACTTTTATTTTTACTGGTAAGGCTGTTTTTACTAGTCCTACATCCGTTTTGCTTTTGGACCACACCACTGGTGGTATTTGCTCTAACAATTTCTCTTGTTGGGCCGATAACACCATCTGTCCCTCTGGTCTAGGATTGAGCTCCACTTTTTGAGCTATAGCCTCATCATTTACTTTTAAATTAATTCGTATAAACTGCTGGTCTTTTGACAGATGTACTTGTGGACTTTCCATGTTTTGCCATTCTTCAACTTCTGAGGCTGTCTTTACCATTGGACCTAGGTCATGGGATTCGTACTTTTCTGAGACTAAAAGGGTCACATGAGGCATGGCATTCGGCACTTGATACCATTGTTGTTCAGCTGAAGTTAGCTTGACAGAAGCTGCGGCCCCTTGGGGGCCTAAATAAATTTCTGTGGTGGTTATGTGAAACAGCCGTTGATTCATCAATGCATCCCAGCAGCATGCATAGTCAGTTTGTTCTTGTTTGGCATCGAACATCAGGGTGACATGTAAAGGTAAACTAGGTGTATATACTGCTTCATAGTGTTGTTCGGCCCAGGGCTTCCATTTTTCCCATTGCAGTTGAAGATTTGAATTTTCTGGTTGTAACTTCAGCCAGTATACCATGGGTTGCACAGGTCGGACCTTGTTTTCCATGTCCATAAGCACCATAATGTTGGCGAGTGCTTCGTCGGGAAAGTGTATTTGCAGTCCTTGATGGGTACACACTATCTGAGTTTGTAGCTTACATAAAATGTCTCTTCCCAGCAAATTCACAGGTGTATTTTGTGAGTATAACAGGGGTGCTTCAATTGTTTTTCCTGCAATCGTTACAGGAAGTGGGCGTGTAAACGGTATTATTTGAGTCTTCCCAGAGAAGCTGATGGTCTTAATTACAGACCCAGAGAGGGGGAGATGAGCGCCCATTTTCCCTATGCAAGAGTATGTTGCCCCTGTATCCACCATGAAAGGGAAATCTCTGTTTTGTATATTAACAGTGACGGTTGGCTCTTCCTTAGGTATCATCGAAATAGCCAATGCCACCGTTTCCCCCTCTGTCTTCTCTAGGCCTCCCTATTGCCAATAGGCAGAGGGTCCAACCCAAGGTCGGGCCGGACAATTTCTCATTCGATGTCCAGGTTGTCCACAGCTCCAACACTCATTAGAGGGTTGATCCCCTATTGGGGGTGTTGGTCCCATAGGCGGTCCCGCTTGACTGTTCCTGGGAGCTGAGTTTTGGAATCTGCTTCCAAATGAAGGTTGGCGAGATCCTCTTCGCCACCCTCCTCTTTGACCTTGAAAGTTCCGTGACTCTTCTCTCCACCCATGACTGTAGGTGGGTCCATTTCCGGGTGTGCCAGTGCTATGGTAGTGATAGTGATGCTCCACTGGTGCCGAGACTTCTCCTGCAGCAGTGCTCCCTGCTGCTCCTTGGGGGCTCTGTGTGGCTGTTACCACAGGTGCCTGTATGGTGGCAGCAGTGTTTGTCGTAGGGGCTAGGCTTGCCGACTCAGAAGGAACAGGGGTCATCATTGGTGCCTGGGTCTTTGTTTTTTCTTTCTTGACTTTGGTTAGCTCTCCCAACTGCATCTGCACCAATTTTTTCGTCAGGGATTTTGCTGCATCTTCTTCTTTTTGTTTTTCTTTCTTGTAGATTTCAAGATGGTGACAAATATGCTCAGAGTATAAAGCCCAATTCATTTTTGATAGTCCCACGACTCCATCTAGGGCTTTCTGAACCTCATCTGGTAGAGCCTTTTTTACAGTTATTTTAAACAGGATTTCAGTTGCTGGAGAATGGTTCCATGCATTTCCTGTTTCCTCCGCCCATCTTTTCTGGAATCGGTGCAGGAACTTCTTTGGGCACTCTTCAGGTGTCCACTCCTCATCATCCAATTTAGAGGGATCCAAGACCTCAGGGTACTTTCTTCTCAGTCCTTCCCACATGGAGTTTCTATAGCGATTAAAGGGGACTTCATCATGTTGATTAGTGCCCATCATTTGTGTTAGTCCAACCTTTCCTGCTAATTCTTCAGTGTCATGTTTTCCCATGACATGCATTAGCAAGGCTTTTATGTCACCTAAAGACAAGGTTACCCCTGCAGTGCCTTCTTCTAAGGCAGTTATCCATCTCCCAGCTCCTTGGGTGATGTCTGGCAGTCTGTTGGCCAGCCCCACCATGTCTGTCCAGCTCCATGGGGTATACACATGATGACCATTTCTAACCACCAATGGGCATATGAGGTCTTCGTCCTCCTCTTCTTCTGTGCGGGCTCCATACTGTCTTCCAGATCGAGTGCGACTGACTGGTTCCAGGCAGTCCATCCAGTCGGTTATATTCTGTTCTAAAGCCGCTATGTCTTTGGCTACACATTGTTGTCTTTGCCTGAGTCGGGCCTCTTTTGCACTCTCAATGATGATCTCACCAGAAATTTTTCGGGTGGGTGGCTGTATAATGTGATTCCCTTGATTGGGCGTCGACTGTTGTAATATTCTTCTTTCCTCGGTGTCCCTATGTCTTTGTATTCTTTCCTTCGCTAGCCGAAGTTGCTCAGCTAGTTCTTCATTATCTCTTCTGGCCAGATCCAGTGTGTCACAGAAGCTCTTGTGCCACTCTTCGGAGCCTCTATAGCCTGTGAAGGTCCAGTCGGCTGACTTATGGTGAGAGGGGACGGTTTTCAGTGGACCTCGATGTGCAGGCGGAGCCTTCAGGTCTCTCTCTTTATCCTTGTCTGCCTCCGTGTCACTGTTATTTGTGGCCCCCCCTGCTGGTCGTGGTGAGCGACCACTTACTTTCGGACTTGGAGACCTTGTATGATCCATTTGACAGACTGAGGACCTGTCTCCTTGTGGCTCTCGAGCTTTTAGTGTCAGTGTGAATTTGCCCTCCACATCCATGCCTTGGTCCTCTTCACGAGTTCCTAATACAAATTGTCCAGCTGTCTTCCCCATATCATGACGTTTATATGGGGGTGGCTCTGCTTCCCAGCTCGGTGCACTGGCTTTAGTCTCTTTGGATCTTTCCTCTGTCATTTTTTCTCTTTTCTGCTGTAGCCTCTGTGCTTCCTGCTTGAACAAGGCCAAAACTTCTTTTTCTTCAGTGCGTTTTTTGTTGTTATTTACGTTCTTCTGCTGATCTTTAATTTCTTTTTTCTGTATTTCTACCGCAACTGCTTCACACATCACCGGATCAAATGATCCCACCAAAGGCCATTGCCTGCCCCCATGTGACCTTTTGTGCCACTTTTTCATACATTGGTTGGCCTTAATGCATTTTCCTGGATATTTTCTTAGTACTAAGTCTAGCGGGGTACTTTCCCGACCTTGACCTTGAGAGTTACCCATGTAACCCTGACAAACGCTATGTGAGGTGTTTCTATGGTGTTCTGGTAGTCCCTCAGGGGCTGTCCTGATCCAGACCAATAACTTGCTGGCTGTAACACCTGTTTTGTATTTTAAACCCTTAAAAGGATTAAATTTCCAACTGCTATGCCCGTCTTCTTTTTCTTTAACTAAATATGAAAATGTACCTGTTTCCCACCGAACCTTCCTTGAGACCACAGTCAGAGTCAACCTAGGAAACAGTTCTTCACCTGGATCGGTTGGTAGTGTTACTAAATGATTTAATGGTATGCTAAGTTCTTTATTAGGGTCAGCACAAAGCAGCTCCAGCCACGGGGTTAAACCCTGATGCCACAGACGTCTTATCAGCAGCTCCCAATTAATTAGAGGGAATTGTTCTTTCTTTTGCTTCAGATTGATTACCTTAGTAATCTGCCATAATTTCTGATTGATCTCTTGTTCGTCCTGCCAATGTTCTGCTCCTCCCCTGTCAAAATAGGTCCTTTCCAGCCAAAAATGTGTCCTGATTCCCTGGGTTTCGATGTCTCCGTCAGTCAAGTAATGTTCTGGGAGTATTATTTCATCATCACTTAAGTCTCCCATCAATGACTGTCCCAAGCATTGATCAGTCTGTCAGCTTTTTCACTATAATCTAAGCTTTATCTCTTTTGATTTATAACCAATTTTATTTATTTAATCCTCTTACAACCCTAACACTTCCTAATGTCTTTGCTCCCGACTTTCTATTTTCCTTCTAATTTTTTTAACTTTCTGCTTCTAGTCTTTTTCTGCTATATTTGTTTATTAGTTTTCTCTCTTTGAAATAATATCTACCTTCTCTGTATTTACATAGCACTCTTCTCCTGTCTTTTTCTTCACTGTCTCTGTTTCACACTTTCCTCTCTGCCTGTCATGCACCTCCCAAGTCCTCCTGTTGGGTCTAAATACCTCCCCCTCGTACTCTTTCACATTAATCTTGTATGTCAGCCAGCTTGCAAGCCCTCACAGCTTTTTGCTTGCACCTCCCCGCTTACTCTCCACTCTCCCACACACAATTTTCAACAGCTTTATACACAAAAATTATTAAAAACAACTTTCTATATATCTCTATCTAGACTTCTGCCACTTTTCACTCCGCGGCTTTAAACAACCTTTTTATTCACTTCTACGCCTTACCGCGCCTCGCGTGCGTATCCTGTGCTTAATATATTATTTTTCACCAGCTCCTTTCTGAGCATACAATATTTCATTTACTTCTACGCCTTACCGCGCCTCGCGTGCGTATCCTGTGCTTACTATATTATTTTCACAAGCTCCTTTCTGAGCATACAATATTTCATTTATTTCTACGCCTTACCGCGCCTCGCGTGCGTATCCTGTGCCTTTCTGCACTTTCTTCTACCTTTTTTTTTCACTTACTGAGCTCCTCGTGAGCTTAATGTGCCTTTGCACTGAAAATACTCTTTTTCTGGTCTTATAAAAAACTCATATTACTGTGTACTTAATTACTTATTCTTCTCCCACGCCCCACAAGCGTGTATCTGGTGCCTTACTGCACTATTTTCTGCTTCATTAATTCTCATGTATTCTGCACTAACTCTTCATTTATTTTTTTATTTTTTTTATAGTTTTTCTCTTTTCTTAAAAAATGACGTCCTTTATTGAGCTCTTTTACTTACTGTCAGCGGTGCCACTTTGCACTTTCCTCTTTAAATCTCTTTATCATGTACGGTATTTCTACTGCGCCCCCTCAGGCGCTTATCTTGTGCTTTCTCTGCACGTATTCTCTTGTTAAACTCTTTTTTCTCACTTATTTCACTTCAGTCTCTGTTAAACTCTTTAAATAACCTTGTATTACCTTGTATCTATTTGTCAGTATACTCCCCTAAATTAACCCCTACAGCGCATGCTATCAGCCGGCACGTTAGTAACGAATTTCAACACCAATTATTCCCCAAGCATCCAGGTTAGTTCTCCACGCACTCTTTCCGCACCAGAGTTCATGAACATTCCTGACCTTTCACTCACACAGACATTCTTTTTCCCGGGAACACACACACCTTCTGAGCATTTTATCTACAAGGCCTGATAATTTTCAATCTTATCTTTTTTAGTCTCTTATCAATTTTCTTAGTCCAGGTTCTTTTGGGTAAGAGGCAATTAAAAAATATCACCTGTCAACTTGGGCGGAAATCCCGACTCACTCCTCCAGATCGTGCAGAAATTATAAAAGGTTTCTGCTTACCTTTTAGTCGTGATCACTGTTATTTACGGTCTGGAGGGATGAGCTGGACTGCCCCAGGCTGCCGGAATGCCCCTGGACCCTCCTGAAGCTGGCTCACCAAGTTCTGTCGCGGCTCGTCTTTAGTCTTCTCAGGATGTCGTCTTTTAGATAACACAAACTAATTGCAAGTGATATGCTAGAAAATGACACAACACTTTAGAATAATTCAGCCTTAAGCAAGATAAAATGCACAGAGTTTTTAAGTTTATTTAAGCCTTCGACACAAAGCTTAGACAAACTGAGTCCTCTAGAGAGACTGAATATGACAACCGCGCTCGTCTATTTATTGGAGACCCGCGGGCATCGCTCCTCCTTCGACTTTTTTTATTTATTTCATTCCCAAGACATGGTTTTCTATTGGAAGCGTCCTCTAGTGAACCCTAAGCAGGTGTTAGGCCATTATTTCAATGTGACAAACGCTCCCATTAAAACATGAAGGATTTACAACTGATTTTTTTAAAAGACCTTCAGCCACAGGTGCAGCTGGCCTGAGGCCCCTGCACGCGGCCTGCGGGAAAGCACCTAAAAGGCCTTGGAAAGCCCCTGACAGACTAAATGACTAATAGAGCCCTTTTTTTGGGTTGAACACCTGCTAGTTCAACCAGAGGACATACAGTTCGGATCAGGACACTTGATAGTTCATCACAGTTCAAATATGGACCTAAAAATTCTTCTACAAATGTGCTGTTCATTTCTAAACTGGATGCTGTCTTGATCCGGTAGGTCGTCTGACTAGCACAGGAATTGTGAAAAGACATGGACATCAGCACATTAAGACAGACGTGCGGAGGAGTTCCGCGCGTCACGGTGGAGCTGCATGGCACAAAGCAACGCCGTGATGAAGCCTTCCAGGACATGTTCGGGTATGTCCAGCTCATGCACAATCACAATCGGATAATCATACGACTGAAAAGCAACCGGAATCCATCTGAAATCCACCTGAAAGCCGTTCTGTGAGACCAACACAGAGGTGGTTTTGTGTCGCGTAATGAACGGCTTCGTGGCGCGTCCCTCCGCTTTTCTTTCCATGAAAAAAACTCCTGTAACAGTGGAATGTGCCGTTTATTTCTAAACTGGACGCTGTCTTGATCCAGTATGTCGTCTGACTAGCACAGGAATTGTGAAAAGACATGGACATCAGCACATTAAGACAGATGTGCGGAGGAGTTCCGCGCGTCGCGGTGGAGCTGCATGGCGCAAAGCAACGCTGTGATGAAGCCTTTCAGGACATGTTCGGGCATATCCAGCTCATGCACAATCTCAATCGGATAATTACACGACTGAAAAGCAACCGGAATTCATCTGAAATCCACCTGAAAGCCGTTCTGTGAGACCAACACGGAGGTGGTTTTGTGCCACGTAATGAACAGCTTCGTGGCGCATCCCTCCGCTTTTCTTTCCATGAAAAAAACACCTGTAACAGTGGAATGTGCCGTCCACGACTTCTGCCTTTTTGTGAAAGTCAGACGAGGTCCCGGATCAACAAAGCCTTCACGTTGGAAATGATCTGGTTGTTTCAGCGGGGTCTGAGCCTGTCAATCGGCACTGGGAGCGCGCCGCACTGTTGGGACATGCCTATCTCGGCTTTCAGTGGCTTACCAGTTGAGTGAGTATAAGAGAAATTGTGGAGAGCTGGGCATGTCCCAACTTGTCTTCTGACACTCCAAAACGGAGGTGTTCTTTGTCTCGCTCCATCAGCGAATCCGTCGTGACGCGCGAAGCCTCCGCGTGGCTTTCCATGACAAAATCTCTTGTTAAAAGTGAAATCTGCCGGAAAATGGCTGATGTCCAGCTCTTGTGATAACCAGAGAAATTGCACACGATGGTCCCAGATCCATACAGCTATCCGTTTAGAAATGAAATGGTCGTTTCTGCCTGTCAATCGCGGCTTGGAGCGCGGCGTGCCATGCGCCATTGTGGGCCGTCCTTAAAGCTGTAGTAACACTCCTTAAACTGTGTGAAGCCCATAAAATTTTCACCGAAAGCCATGTGAATTTTCCGAATGGTTTCCCGCTGCCTGTCTCTAACAGTTTTTGAAAGAATTCTGATGGAACAAAGCCCAAATCATTCCGCCATTTCCTCGCAATGAAAAAACGACGAGAGGGGTGGATCAGTGCTCACTCAAAGCCTGCCCACAGCCGAATGACGCAACTAACAGGCGTGAAAAAACTCACGCATGCGCACAAAGGTTCAAGCTTGGCTGACGTAAAAACATATGAATCAAATCCATATATTTTTTGCATAAAATAAAAAGGTCGGATACTTTTCTCACAGACCTCGTATATATATATATATATATATATATATATATATATATATATATATATATATATATATATATATATATATATATATATATATATTCCGCTACAGTTACAGAAAAAAAGACTTATTCAGATTACAGGTATATTTAGTAAAAATGGGATTAGTTCGCAGGATTACAATTTTAATGCATTTTATGATATCTGTATATAATATATATTTTTTTTCTTTGAAACGACAGCATGGACAGCATGGACAGCATGGACAGCATGACGCGTCCTAACCAGGCAAAATATTGATGAAGTACCCGGATGTTAATGCATTCACGACTGAACACACTCAGAAAAATGCTTTATTATTATTATATTATAATATAACAATACATTTATATATATATATATATATATATATATATATATATATATATATATATATTTTTTTTTTTTTTTACACAATTATCCTTTATTGACCGAGTTTCATTCATGAAGTCAGTGGTGTGGGTGCACATCTCTATATGTGGATGTGACTGTGAGCGGCACAACGCGGGTCATTATAATCTCATTAGTTTAAGGTGCAAAATTTAACAAAAAAACAGTCTTGTCGAACAATTTTAATCACTAACGACAATTACTTTAACTAGACATTGGTCTAGCAGTGGAAAATATCAACTAGACATAAGTGAAGAGTTAATGGTCCGTGTCATCGGGAGACACGACAGGAAACATACAGCTGTTTATCATCCAAATATCACGGACAAAGTGACAAGAAGAACCAAAACCACTTACTTATGGAAGGAAATACTGTCTCCCTTGTTCCTCCATTTGTGGCTTTGCTAACATGCGCAGCTTTCCGGCATATTCCACCTGTTTCTTGAACTTCCATGCACGCAAATCACTAACTTGCCTGGAATTAAAATGGCGACCACGCCTCCTTACTGACAGTATTTACTTAATGGTTTTCATTACGCTGTTATTATTTTGAAAGTTCAATAAGTGGACTGATATGTTAAACATAGTGCGAATGCCATGTGAAAGACAAAAGTAAGATAATTTTATGTTTACTGAACAAGTAGTAGACTTTTTTTTTGTTTTGTATATTGTTCTGCAATGTTGTGAAAGTGTAGTGACACGGACCCACAACAGGGGGCGTAAATGAACGGACAATGAAAGAGTCAAATATGAACACTTTACTGTTGTGAAAAGCACAACCAAACACAGCAGATTACAGAATATGTACAACAGTCAATTAGCAAAGGTGACGTGTGGGCAGGCTCGAGGATAGAGGACGTCTGTCCTGAGAAGAACCGGAACCACACGATTTCCTCCGCCACCGAACCTGGAGAATACTGGAGCCGCCAAATCCCGAACACCCCAGGTCGCCACTGTCTCCGCGTGTCGGATCTGGTACTGCTGGCGAGGAGCAGAGACAATCAGATGTGGGTGTGTGAACACCCAGTAACAACAACGGTGGGAATTCCACCTCCACCTCTAACACACACACTCGTGCAGCGTCTGTCTATTCACTTATCTGGATATGCAGGCTGAGAAGGTTACCTCCTAAGGTAGATGATATCTCGGCAACGAGGTGGAGATGACGTCCAGTCTTTATGGAGTGGGATGATGAAGTGTAGATGGGTGACAGCTGTCAAGAGATAATGAGTGACAGCTGTCACCCCCGGCTGTGTCCGTGGTGGCAGCGCCCTCTCGTGCCTGAAGCCTGCACTTCAGGCAGGGCGCCCTCTGGTGGTGGGCCAGCAGTACCTCCTCTTCTGGCGGCCCACACAACAGGACACCCCCCTCAACGGGCGCCTCCTGGCGCCCGACCAGGCTTGTCCGGGTGACGGCGGTAGAAATCGGCCAGGAGGGCCGGGTCCAGGATGAAGCTCCTCTTCACGCAGGAGCGTTCTTCGGGTCCATACCCCTCCCAGTCCACCAAATACTGGAACCCCCGGCCCATCCGACGGATGTCCAGGAGCCGGCGCACTGTCCAAGCCGGCTCCCCGTCGATGATCCGGGCAGGAGGCAGCGCCGGTCCGGGAGCACAGAGGGGTGAGGCGTGGTGGGGTTTGATTCTTGACACATGAAAAACCGGGTGGATCCGCAGTGAAGCTGGGAGTCGGAGCTTCATTGCGGCAGGACTGAGGATTTTGAGGATTTCATACGGTCCAATGTACCTGTCCTTGAGCTTTGGAGAGTCCACCTGGAGGGGGATGTCCTTTGTGGACAGCCATACCTCCTGCCCGGGCTGGTAAGCAGGGGCCGGGGACCGCCGGCGGTCTGCATGGGTCTTCGCCCTCGTCCGGGCCTTTAACAAGGCAGAACGGGCGGAGCGCCACACCCGACGGCACTTCCGCAGGTGGGCCTGGACCGAGGGCACACCGACCTCTCCCTCCACCACGGGAAACAACGGGGGCTGATACCCCAAACACACCTCAAATGGGGAGAGGCCGGTGGCAGAGGACACCTGGCTGTTATGTGCGTACTCGATCCAGGCCAGATGTTCACTCCAGGCCATCGGGTGTGCGGACGTCACACAGCGCAGGGCTTGCCCCAATTCCTGATTGGCCCGTTCTGCCTGTCCATTGGTCTGCGGGTGATTCCCGGACGAGAGGCTCACAGTGGCCCCCAGTTCCCGGCAGAAGCTCCTCCAGACGTGTGAGGAAAACTGGGGACCACGATCAGAGACGATGTTGGTAGGTATCCCATGCAGACGGACGACGTGGTGGACCAGGAGGTTTGCAGTCTCCTGGGCCGTAGGGAGCTTCGGGAGGGCCACGAAGTGGGCCACCTTGGAGAATCGGTCCACTATCGTGAAAATGGTTGTCATGCCCTGGGACGGCGGGAGGCCCGTGACAAAATCCAGACCGATGTGGGACCAGGGGTGATGAGGCACAGGAAGTGGCTGAAGAAGTCACTGTGCCTTCTGGTGGTCTGCCTTGCCCCTGGCACAGGTGATGCAGGCCTGGATATATTCCCGGACGTCGGCCTCCAGGGACGCCCACCAGAAGCGCTGCCGGACCACTGCCACAGTCCTTTGCACCCCCGGATGACAGGAGAGCTTAGAACCGTGACAGAAATCCAAGACAGCAGCTCTTGCCTCTGGTGGGACGTAGAGTCTGTTCTTCGGCCCTGTTCCGGGATCCGGGCTCCGTGCCAGGGCCTCCTGAACGGTCTTTTCCACGTCCCAGGTGAGGGTGGCCACGATAGTGGACTCCGGAATGATGGGCTCCGGTGGATCCGATAGCTCAGTCTTGACTTCATCTTCATGCACCCGGGACAAGGCATCCGATCTCTGGTTCTTGGTCCCGGGGCGGTAGATGATCCGGAAGTCAAAACGCCCGAAGAACAGTGACCAGCGGGCTTGCCTGGGGTTCAGCCGCTTGGCGGTCCTGATATACTCCAGGTTCCGATGGTCAGTGAAATCCGTGAATGGCACAGACGCTCCCTCCAACAGGTGTCTCCACTCCTCAAGAGCCTCTTTCACCGCAAGGAGTTCTCGATTGCCGACGTCATAGTTCCGTTCAGCTGGGGTCAACCTGCGGGAAAAATAGGCACACGGGTGAAGGACCTTATCGGTCTCTCCGCTCTGGGATAGCACGGCTCCTATCCCTGAGTCAGAGGCGTCCACTTTGACCACAAACTGGCGGCTAAGGTCAGGCTAACTACCTGGCTATAGCCCTTTATGAACCTCCTGTAGAAATTTGCAAAGCCGAGGAACTGTTGCAGCTTCCTCCGGCTTGTAGGTTGGGGCCAATCTCTCACCGCCGCAACCTTGGCCGGATCAGGGGCGACGGAGTTAGAGGAGATGATAAACCCCAGGAAGGACAAAGAAGTGCGGTGAAACTCACACTTCTCGCCCTTCACAAACAGCCGGTTCTCCAACAACCGCTGCAGGACCTGACGTACATGCTGGACATGAGTCTCAGGGTCTGTGGAAAAGATGAGAATATCGTCCAGATATACGAAGACGAATCGGTGCAGGAAGTCCCGCAAGACATCGTTTACCAAAGCTTGGAACGTTGCGGGGGCGTTAGTGAGGCCGAACGGCATGACCAGGTACTCAAAGTGACCTAACGGGGTGTTAAATGCCGTCTTCCATTCGTCTCCCTTCCGGACCCGAACCAGGTGATACGCATTCCGAAGATCCAATTTTGTAAAGATTTTGGCTCCATGCAGGGGGGTGAACACGGAATCCAACAAGGGCAACGGGTATCGATTGCGAACCGTAATCTCATTCAGCCCCCTGTAATCAATGCATGGACGGAGTCCGCCATCTTTCTTGCCCACAAAAAAGAAACCAGCACCCATCGGGGAGGTGGAATTTCGGATCAACCCGGCAGCTAATGAGTCCCGGATGTAGGTCTCCATTGATTCGCGTTCAGGTCGTGAGAGGTTGTACAGCCTGCTGGACGGGAACTCCACGCCTGGTATCAAATCAATGGCACAATCATACGGACGGTGCGGAGGAAGGGTGAGTGCCAGATCCTTGCTGAAGATGTCAGCAAGATTGTGGTACTCAACCGGCACCGCTGTCAGATTGGGAGGGACTCTGACCTCCTCCTTAGCCTGTAAACCGGGAGGAACCGAGGATCCTAAACACACCCGATGGCAGGTTTCGCTCCACTGAACCATCACCCCAGACGGCCAATCAATCCGGGGATTGTGTTTCAACATGCAAGGGAAGCCCAAAATCATGCGGGAGGTAGAAGGAGTCACAAAAAACTCGATCTCCTCCCGATGATTCCCAGACACTACCAGAGTTACTGGTTGTGTCTTGTGCGTGATTAAAAGGAGAAGGGTGCCATCTAGTGTCCGCACCTGCAATGGTGAAGGAAGCGCCACCAGAGGGAGCCCTGCTTCCCTAGCCCATCTGCTATCCAGCAGATTCCCTTCTGAACCCGTGTCCACCAGTGCTGGGGCTTGAAGGGTTAAATCCCCACTCAGGATTGTAACTGGGAGTCGTGTGGCAATACGTGTGTGTCCCACGTGCATGTTATGACCCCCCTTTAGCCCAGTCTCTAAAGGCGAGTGTTGTCGTTTTGGCCGTTTGGGGCAGTTTCTCTGTATATGCTCCTTTGAGCTGCAGAAAAAACACTCCCCGTGGACCAGCCTCCTCATTCTGTCATTTGATCTTATCTTGGCCCTGCGCATTTCCCTAGCAACATCAGCAGGGGGTGCTGTTGCCCCATGGAGCGCTGCGGCTGTGGAGCGTGGGGAGGGCGGAACCGTTTCAGACCCGGAAGGGAGAGGGACGGCGCGTGCCCGGCCACGTCCTTCGTCTCGCTCCCAACGGCGTTCCTCTAACCGATTGTCTAACCGTATAACAAGATCAATAAGTCCATCCAAATCCCGTGGTTCATCCTTGGCCACCAGGTACTCCTTCAGGACCGACGACAGTCCGTTTATGAAGGCGGCGCGGAGTGCAGCGTTATTCCAGCCGGACCTCGCAGCCGCAATGCGGAAGTCGACTGCATAAGCGGCTGCGCGCCGGCGTCCCTGTCTCATTGACAGCAGCACAGTTGAAGCGGTCTCTCCCCTGTTAGGGTGATCAAACACGGTTTTGAACTCCCTCACAAACCCAGTGTACGTATGAAGGAGCCGTGAATTTTGCTCCCAAAGCGCCGTAGCCCAAGCGCATGCCTCTCCTCGAAGCAGATTCATTACATAAGCTACTTTACTAGCATCAGACGCGTACATGACGGGACGTTGTGCAAAGACGAGCGAACACTGCATGAGAAAGTCCGCGCACGTCTCCACACAACCTCCGTACGGCTCTGGGGGGCTTATGTATGCTTCAGGGGATGGTGGGAGGGGTTGTTGAATGACCACTGGAACATTCATATCCTGCACAGGGTCGGCAGGAGGAGGAGCTGCAGCAGCGCCCTGAGCGCTTGCTGCCACCTGTGCGGAGAGAGCCTCCACCCTGCGGTTCAGGAGGATGTTTTGCTCGGTCATCTGATCCAACCGAGCCGTAAAGGCGGTGAGGATGTGCTGCAACTCACCAATCACGCCTCCTGCAGACGCCTGTGCACCCTGCTCTCCCATTGGCCGTTCAATTGCTGGGTGACGCCCCTCGGAGTCCATGACGCTGGCCGAGATATCCTGTTGTGAAAGTGTAGTGACACGGACCCACAACAGGGGGCGTAAATGAACGGACAATGAAAGAGTCAAATATGAACACTTTACTGTTGTGAAAAGCACAACCAAACACAGCAGATTACAGAATATGTACAACAGTCAATTAGCAAAGGTGACGTGTGGGCAGGCTCGAGGATAGAGGACGTCTGTCCTGAGAAGAACCGGAACCACACGATTTCCTCCGCCACCGAACCTGGAGAATACTGGAGCCGCCAAATCCCGAACACCCCAGGTGGCCACTGTCTCCGCGTGTCGGATCTGGTACTGCTGGCGAGGAGCAGAGACAATCAGATGTGGGTGTGTGAACACCCAGTAACAACAACGGTGGGAATTCCACCTCCACCTCTAACACACACACTCGTGCAGTGTCTGTCTATTCACTTATCTGGATATGCAGGCTGAGAAGGTTACCTCCTAAGGTAGACGATATCTCGGCAACAAGGTGGAGATGACGTCCGGTCTTTATGGAGTGGGATGATGAAGTGTAGATGGGTGACAGCTGTCAAGAGATAATGAGTGACAGCTGTCACCCCCGGCTGTGTCCGTGGCGGCAGCGCCCTCTCGTGCCTGAAGCCCGCACTTCAGGCAGGGCGCCCTCTGGTGGTGGGCCAGCAGTACCTCCTCTTCTGGCGGCCCACACAACACTGCAAGCCACTTTTAATTACAAATTCATCCGCACACCGACTGAGTTTTCATTATCCTTCATTTGTTTGGCATTTTTTGTTGAAAATTTAGCAGGTGATGACTGGGTGTGTTTAAAACAATATTGTGGGTGTTCTTAATTCATAATGTGAAGTAAAATAGAGCATGCCATGTAAAAGAAACAGTTTTATTTTTGCTTAATAAACTGTACTATGTGGTCAGTTTTTTTTAGTTAGTTTAGTCTATTTAGTTTCTTTTGTCTGTATTAGCATGTTTGATACTGGAGTAATCCAGAAGTAATTGAAAGTAATCAAATTACATTACTTTAATATTATGGTACTTGGATTACGTTACTGACTACATTTTCAACAGGTAACTAGTAACTGTATCGGAATACATTTTTAAAGTAACCCTCCCAACCCTGTGTGTATATATATATATATATATATATATATATATATATATATATATATATATATATATATATATATATATATACAGTGAGGAAAATATGTATTTGAACACCCTGCGATTTTGCAAGTACTCCCACTTAGAAATCATGGAGGGGTCTAAAATTTTCATCTTAGGTGCATGTCCACTGTGAGAACATAATCTAAAAAAAAAAAAATCCCGAAATCGCAATGTATGATTGTTTTAATAATTTATTTGTATGTTACTGCTGCAAATAAGTATTTGAACACCTACCAACCAGCAATAATTCTGGCTCACAGACTTGTTAATTTTTCTTTAAGAAGCCCTCTTATGAGGTCTGTCAATAAAGTAACGGTCCTTTTTATTTTTTTCAAAAACTATATGGATTTCATTCATATGTTTTTACGTCAGACATGCTTGAACCCTCGTGCACATGCGTGAGTTTTTCCACGCCTGTCGGTGACGTCATTCGCCTGTGAGCATGCCTTGGGAAGGAGTGGTCCTGCCCCCTCGTCGGATTTTCATTGTCTGGAAATGACAGAATGAAAAGGCCTTTTTTTACAACAGAATTTTTTCAGAAGATGTTAGAGACTGGCACCTGGAAACCATTCGAAAAATTTATCTGGCTTTCGGTGAAACTTTTACGGGCTTCACAGAGAATAAGGTCTGTTAGTACAGCTTTAAGGACCCCTTTAAGGACGCTCGGCGCAACCACGCTCCGAGCTGCGACGACGCGGCACAAGCCACCGGACCATTTCTAAATGGATGGCTCTGTGGATACGAGACCGTTGTGTGCTCTTTCTCTGGTTATCACAAGAGCTGGACATCAGCCATTTTCCGGCAGATTTCACTTTTAACAAGAGATTTTGTCATGGAAAGCCGCGCGGAGGCTTCGCGCGTCACGACCGATTCGCTTTGGAAGCGAGACAACGGAACACCTCCGTTTCTGCATGTCAGAGGACAAGTTTGGACATGTCCAGCTCTCCACAATTTCACTGATACTTACTGGACTGGTAAGCACTGAAAGCCGAGATAGACAAAAATGGCTGATGTCCAGCTCTTGTGATAACCAGAGAAAGAGCACACAACAGTCTCGTATCCACAGAGCCATCCGTTTAGAAATGGTCCGGTGGCTTGTGCTGCGTTGTTGCAGCTCGGAGCGTGGCGCACCGAGCATCCTTAAAGGGGTCCTTAAAGCTGTACTAACAGACCTTATTCTCTGTGAACCCTGTAAAATTTTCACCGAAAGCCAGATACATTTTTTGAATGGTTTCCAGGTGCTAGTCTCTAACAGCTTCTGAAAAAATTCTGATGGAAAAAAAGTCCTTTTCATTCTGCCATTTCCAGACAATGAAAATCTGATGAGGGGGCGGGACCACTCCTTCCAAGACGTGCTCACAGGCGAATGACGTCACCGACAGGCATGGAAAAACTCACGCATGCGCACGAGGGTTCAAGCATGTCTGACGTAAAAACATATGAATGAAATCCATATAGTTTTTGAAAAAAATAAAAAGGACCGTTACTTTATTGACAGACCTTGTATTCTGCACTCTTTACCTGTATTAATTGCACCTGTTTGAACTTGTTACCTGTCAATCAATCAATCAATCAATCAATCAATCACACTCCAACCTGTCAACCATAGCCAAGACCAAAGAGCTGTCTAAGGACACCAGGGACAAAACTGTAGACCTGCACAAGGCTGGGATGGACTACAGGACAACAGGCAAGCAGCTTGGTAGAAGACAACTGTTATGATTATGTAATTCTGGTGGCTTATTGTTGTTGGCTTATTAGTGCAGCAGATAACTGACACAATCCTTCAAATGGTGATAGAAGCATCAAATTCAGCACAAATACAGCTGCAGCAAAATTAATGGAGCAACTTTAACTTTTGACCGCTGTACAAACTGAAACTGACCTTTATCACCATTCTTGCTGCTTTTACCTCATAATTTCATAACATTCAGTCACAGATTGTCCAAACTATACCTTTTTTGGAATCTTTATGATCAGGCAAATAATGTGGTGTAGTTTTCTATATGACTGAAGCAAAGGAGAAGTGCTCACTAACACAGATTTAGACAGATTTGTGAATGATATTTGAGATAAATAGTTTTTTTGTGTACAGTGGTCCCTCGCTATAACGCGGTTCACCTTTCGTGGCCTCGCAGTTTCGCAGATTTTTTTAGTGCAATTTTGCATGCTTTTTTTCAACAGCGCATTGTGTTCTGCGTCCTTATCAGGCGGCCCGGTCGCGGCACCGGTCGGCATCACCGCGATTGCTCTCACTGCCTCCAATACGCTTTCTACGGGCTTGGTAAATGCAGCAGCGGGCCACTCACACCGCCCTCCTCTCTGCTGTGCTGAGCTGCGCCAAATCTGGCAACAGGTCCAGAGACGCTCACTGTTTTGATGCGGATGTTGACTGCAGCCGCAGAGCTCCGTGGCCACCGAGAGAGGACTTCGATTCTTTGCGGGTCCCGCATCCGTACCCCCGGAGGCAGTGAGTGAAGGGAGAGCACGCGAATTGTGTTCTGCGTGTGTCTGTTTATAATCTTCCCGCACAGAAGAAAAAGAGTGTTTACACAAGAGAGAAAAGTGAGAAAATGTTCATGCCTGCTTGAGAAAAGTGTATAAAGTGTGTAGTGAGGGGTTTTACAGCCTTAAAACATCTATAATAATTGCAAAAAATAGCGCTGACTACTTCGCGGATTTCGCTAATCGCGGGTTATTTTTAGAACGTAACTTCCGCGATAAACAAGGGACCACTGTATATAAAAAAAATGTTTTAGATCTTTGAATTCAGCTCATGAAAAATGGGAGCAAAAACAAAAGTGATGTGTTTATATTTTTGTTCAGTGTGGCTCAAAATGGCTTTTCAATGTTGCGCAAAATCAAATATCTGCTAAATCTGCAATAAGCGAAGGCGACCGCGGAGGCGCCCCCATGAGGGGCACAGCGGCCGTGATGCACTCGCTTCATCCGTGCCCACTCTGTCTGCATGCGCGACATACCATTTGCGACCGTGATGTGGCCGTGCTGGGCACACGTCATATCTGTTTTGCACGCTGTCCCAGTCTGCCGCCAAGCCGCGCTAACCCGTTGGTTGCGGATATCAACGGATGACGGGATATGCGGCATGTTGGTTGTGTATGTCCTGCGTATGTCTTCAGTATGTGTTCAGGCAGTGATGCGAATCTCATCCAGCCAGGATTTTTGGTCGGCTCAAAAATCCTGCTGCGGACATGCGTGCCTCTGCGGATGATCACGGACATGTTCAGATGGCGGCCGACTCATACAGGAATGTTACACGGTTATTGCGGTTGTTTGGCGGATGTGGGCCACTTTTGCGCGCATTCCATCCGCAAATCCTCCTAAACGCCAGTGGGACAGGGCCCTAAACTCCGTTGGGCAAACTGGGACTTTGCATATATCCAAAAAGTGGGAGATTTCGGACTGAGTGGGTTTGCTCCATCACCCCGCTCTGCCCAGTGATGATGCCTGAAGGTCGGCTTCTCCGTGCGGGTCAGCCCGCTGTCGCGGTTCGATCAATATCCCACCAAGTCGTCAGTCCTCCCTCGGTCGGCGTCACTCCGAAAAGTAGATGAAAAAAAGCTTCTCCCAGCAGGGTGACGGGAGAATCGTTCTACTGCTGTTTTTTAAAGCTTTTTTGTGGTTCAGGTGACCCAAATTCAAGATGGCGATCGCTGAACTTTTTCAGGTTGTGGAAACAGCCAGAGTGTGACGTGGCAATCTCCGCCCCCTTGCCGCTTCCGAAGCGACGCGTTTGACGTCA
This sequence comes from Thalassophryne amazonica, assembly GCF_902500255.1. Taxonomy (NCBI): domain Eukaryota; kingdom Metazoa; phylum Chordata; class Actinopteri; order Batrachoidiformes; family Batrachoididae; genus Thalassophryne; species Thalassophryne amazonica. The sequence goes on along the minus strand of NC_047110.1, from coordinate 19,633,139 downwards.
TGCGTCGGATGCATCCGACGGATTGGGACACGTTGACGGATTGGCCTGAAGTATTCAGTGTGAAAGGCCCATTAGTGTATTCATTGACAGTGATTGAGGCTCTTTTGATTGAGATATAATGCAAAATGTACACCAAGTGGGCTTTTCAATATTAAATTCAAATGTCCACAAAATCCGCAATCTGCATCAGATCTGGATCAAACTTAGTCAGGCGATAGTGAGTGCCAGTCTGCACCTCTTTCATATATGAGAGTGATTGGGTATGTTTGATTAAGAGAGAATGTAAAATATACGAGTGTGTTATATGGCTGGGGGGGCCTGGCTGCCGGTTTGTTTCTGTCTTTTGGTTTTCCTCCCAGGTGGCGTGCGTTTGGGACTGAGTGGCTGTGTTGCTGAGGCTGTCAGGACCTCACCCTGATCACCTGCGACTCGTCAGGACTCACAGCTGTGGTGCATCTGGATGGATTGGAACATGTTGGCATTTAAGACTGGAGTGCACAGTGTGTATTTGCCAGAGACTCGACCTTGTGACCAGACGGGTGAGATCGTCGTCTCGGGAGCCATCTCATCAACAGCGGATGCTGAGAACGTCCAGGTTTGATGCACAGTCTGTGAAAGAGGAGGGGGTGAGGTTTCACGCTCGTCAGCACACTTCCTGAGGTACGTTAGATTTTGTGACTAACATTTATACAGTCAGTAAATGTGGTGTCCCTCACACCTTTATTATATTGAGCTGTATGTTAGTCATGTATCAGCTTTCACTGCAGTGGAGTTTTGTGAACTGATTGTTCCATGCCTGCAGGTTGGGAAGCTGATCAGTAATCAAGCCAGGAAGTGTTTGCTGTTTGTACACCTTTAAGTGTTCTGTGTGTAGAGTGTGGACTCACATAATGGTTCCTTCTTTCACAGACTCGGTTGTTGCGGCCACCTGGGGGGTGTCGGCGGGGTCCTTGGGTCCGAAACAGCTTCTGGCTCCGGACCGTTAGCGCTGCTGGGAGCGCACCACGCCAGGCCGCACCTTTTGTTATTATATTATCACTGTTATGGATTAAATTCCGTTAGCCTTTGTACCGTGCTCTGCTTATTTCATACTGGGTCCTTCAAACGCTGGTCGGTTCTCCGAGCTGCGTCCGACACATAACACGAGTGTTTTCAATGTTAAATTTAAATGGCCACAAAACCTGTTATCCAGACCAGATGTGGATCAAATTTTGTCAGTTGATAAAGGATGCCATCCTACATAATGCTCTCAAATATGAAAGAAATTAATTTTTTTTGACAGTTGTAAATTTCTGAAAATTCATTCAATGTTAAAAGATAGTTATTTTTTCCTGACTTTGACCTGTGACCAATATGAATTAATTCTTACCTATCAGGATATGAATCCTTTGTAAAAAAAAAAAAAAAAAATTGATAACAAAAAAATTGTGGGTTACAGACTGTTCACAAATAAACAAATAAACAAACAAACAGGGGTGAAAACTGCTGCCAAATCATTATTTATTCATGGGATTAAAACAAAGTTTAAAAAATTAATTTCAACCTTAGTTTGTGTTGCTGCATTTTTTTTTCTTGTGTGTTATTAACCATGCATACAAAAAATGAATTCATAAATGTTTTTCTTAATTTAACACCAGTTTTACATCTGTCCTAATTTAAAACTGTTTTGAGAACTAAATTATTCTAACAACATCAACTCTTTTTTTTTCTTTTTTTTTGTCAATCTGTGAAAATTTGTTACATGATCTTTTTGTAATGACGCTTTTCCGCAAATTCCTCCATACTACTGCAGATGGAAGGGCCACATTCCTTAATTACTTTGTCTGTCCATTATTTCTGGAACAGATTCTTGAATAACAAGAGTTTATCTTTAATGTGGCAATTATGTTTTAATTTAATTATACTGATGTTGCCAATAGCTTCTTTCTAATATAGTTGTGTCTGTGCATCATAACTGTGTCAGCATTCGACTGTCTGAATTTGTGCTGTTGTCTTATGTTTGATATATTTGAAATATTACATTGTCAGTGAAATGCAGCAAGTTGAATTGATCTTTTTTAGAAGAAGAAGGAAAATGTTACAAGAGCCAAATATTAAAATTTACAAAATTAGAGAAAACCAAAAGTGTGTGTCATTAGAAGAACTGCAGTGTACAACAAGATGGGTGATGGTTCATCTTTAATGAGTGCATTGACTTCAAAAGCTGTATCCATGTTTCCAGGGTAACAAACTCAGCCTGCTGTACAATGTTTGAATACAGACAATAAAGTGAATGAGATGCACATTTGGGTCAATGTCATGTTTAAAAAATCAAATACATTCCTGGTAGGGCTTTAAACTGTTATCTAAACCTGCATTTCTAGATAAACATCTCGATATACACGTACGTATTTCTGAGATAAAACAGCTGAATCAGTTTGTGTGTTCAGGTGTGTCTGGGTAGTTATTTTGGATTCTCTCTGTTGTATGGCTGGGGGGCCTGGCTGCCTTTTTGTTTCTGTCTTTTGTTTTTCCTTCCAGGTGCCTTGCATTTGGGACTGAGTGGCTGTGTAGCTGAGTTTATCAGGACCTCACCCTGATCACCTGCGGCTCGTCAGGACTCACAGCTGTGATGCATCTACATGGATTGGAACATGGTGGCATTTAAGACTGGAGTACACAGTGTGTATTTGCCAGAGACTCGACCTTGTGACCAGACGGGTGAGATTGTCGTCTCGGGAGCCATCTCATCATCAGTGGATGCAGAGAACGTCCAGGTTTGATGCATGGTCTGTGAAAGAGGAGAGGGTGAGGTCTCACGCTCGTCAGCACACTTCCTGAGACTCGGTTTGTCGCGGCCACCTGGGGGGTGTCGGCGGGGTCCTTGGGTCCGAACCAGTTCTGGCTCTGGACCGTTAGCGCTGCTGGGAGCGCACCGCAATCCACCACGCCAGACCGCGCACTTTTATATTTTTTCACAGCACTGTTATGTTCATTAAACTCTGTTATCCTTTGTACCGTGCTCTGCTTATTTTATACTGGGTCCTTCAAACGCTGGTCGGTTCTCCGGGCTGCGTCCGACACATAACACTCTCCATCAGATGGTCATAGGATGTGATGGGAGGATATTTGTTGGACCCATCACAGCAGGTTACCAGGGCTTCATCATCCGGATGCACAAAGAAAACCACTGACTGACGTGTTCCAAAGTCTCCAGAAGGGGGCAGCAATACTCTGTGGAGCTGAAAGACAGACACCAGCAATAAGCTGTTTTTTTGTTCTTTGCTTTGTGAGATTTAATTGTATTTTCATTTTGTCTCCTCAAAAGCCGCAATAAGAATCCTGGCTGGCGACCGTACATTTCTACAGCTATTGTGCCACCGCTGATACGTAGAGGTGATGCTAGGAACCGTTAATAGTGTGCAAAACAAGAAGTCATCAGAGTGATGTGCACATCAGAGACACACTGATAAACATTTAATACAACCACATGTTTGCAATTATATGGATGGGTATAAAAGCATGCACAAAGTGATGTGTAAAATGCAGTGGTGAGTAGAGTTTCGCTAACCCGCTAACTATCGAAGCTAATGTTTTCATTATCAGATTAGCTTTTCAGATAACTTTGAAAACCATCATCAGACCAATTATCTTCCAATAAATTTTGGTCCGATAATTTTTAGATCCCTAACATGTTTTAGTAGGTAAAGTGAATAAATCTTAATCAGTTAAAAACATTTATTAAATGTGATATCAAAGACTTTAGCACTTACCTATGAAATGTTCTGTAGCAGATAAACAGCTCTTTTCTTTGTAAAAAGAAGAGAGCTGGTTTAAGAAGAAACAGCTCTATCCTCTGCATTCAAAGAACAGCTGGTCATAAAATAATTGATCTTGATACCATACTGACTCACCGGCAATATCACCCAAGTCATCCAGAGGCATACAGTTTTAACTTATAGTTAAAATTGTTAACAAAACTAATTTCAGATGTTATTTAAATTAACATCACTTCTGAAGTTTTATAAAGTGAAAACATCAGCTATATGTTTTAGTTTTAAAGAATTGCACTAATTTTGAAGGTTTCAATGTGGACATGCTGTGTCCAGGTTCATTATGGGTAATCTCAGTACAGTCACGACAGGGGCAATGCATTTGAGAGGCTCTGATCAGGCTCCACATGGACAACAGCATTAAATTCTTTGTATATTGTGCCTAAAACTCTGGTGAGAATATATTCTCTGGCAGCAGAGTTGAAAAGCCAGCATCTGTGATGGTATGGGGGTGTGTTAGTGCCCATGGCATGGGCAACTTACACATCTGTGATAACACCATCAATGCTGAAAGGTACATCCGGGTTTTGGAGCAACACATGCTGCCATCCAAGCTTCTTTTTCAGGGATGTCCCTGCTTATTTCAGCAAGACAATGCCAAATCACATTCTGCACGTGTTACAACAACGTGGCTTCATAGTAAAAGAGTGCGGGTACTAGACTGGCCTGACTGCAGTCCAGACCTGTCGCCCATTGAAAATGTGTGGCACATTATGAAGCTCAAAATACGACAACGGAGACCCTGGACTGTTGAACAACTGAAGTCGTACATCAAGCAAGGATGGGAAAGAATTCCACCTACAAAGCTTCAACAATGAGTCTCCTCAGTTCCCAAACACTTATTGAGTTTTGTTAGGAAAGGTGATGTAACACAGTGTTAAACATACCACTGTAACAGCTTTTTTGAAACATGTTGCAGGTATCCATTTCAAAATTAGCAAATATTTGCACAAAAACAATAAGGTTTATCAGTTTGAACATTAAATATCTTGTCTTTGTGGTGTATTCAATTGAATGTAGGTTGAAATGGATTTGCAAATCATTGTATTCTATTTTTATTTATATTTTACACAACGTCCCAACTTCAGTGGAATTGGGGTTGTAAGTTATGCATTTTAAGAAACAGCAACACTAAATTGAATGCCACCGAAAACCTCAATTCATCCGTATTTTGTTTTGCTGTCTTTCTTGATGGTTTCTTATTGTTTCCTTTGTTTTTGTATGGCTAGCGTTTCGTTTGACTTCATTTACACCTTGTTCAACCTTACAAGTTACATATTGAATTTTTGCTGTGTGTTTATGTCACATACGCAACAAAAAGGATCATTTCCTTCTCTGCTGACAGGCTGTCAGTGCTGCAGCAGAAATGGGCCGGTGTCATGCCAAAGTAGTTATCCCCATCAGAATTTGTATCCCCTGGCACGGGAGCGTGCACTTGCTCATTGCAGCGCTTACAAACATTCTGCAGCTCTTACAAACAATCTCCCGCTGCTCCCAGACAAAAATAACAGTATGTTGGTTGTTCAATGCCAGTGCAATACCAGCTATAAAGATAGGGATACAAATTCTGGCAGGTGGACAGATGGTGGCTGCCAGAAAATGTATCCTATGCAGCTGTACCAAATAAAGACAAAACTTCCTCAGATTTACTGTAGTAATTATGTATGAGCTAAAGTATATATGAAGATAAAACACCTGATGGTAGGGTGCAATACCAGCTATAAAGATAGGGGATACAAATTCTGGCAGGCCAACAGATGGTGGCTGCCAGAAAATGTATCCCCTATGCAACTGTACTAAATAGAGACTGTCAGGGTCTGACAGGGGGTTTGGTTTTCTGCTTTGTTTCTGCTTAGCTTTGCCTTTTTCGGCACATTGAGACAGACGTGCGGAGGAATTCCGCGCGTCGTGGTGGAGCCGCATGGTGCAAAGCAATGCCGTGATGAAGCCTCACAGGACATGTTCTGGCATGTCCAGGCTCATCCACAATTTCTCGGTTAGTCACACGACTGAAAACCCACCGACAGCCGTCTGAAAGCCATCTCAAAGCTGTCCTGTGAGACCAACACGGAGGTGGTTTTGTGCCGCACCATGAGCGGCACGGTGGCGCAATCCTCCGCTTTTCTTTCCATGAAAAAAACTCCTGTAACAGTGGAATGTGCCGAAAAAGTACTGATGTCCATGTCTCCTGCCATTTTTGTGTAAGTCAGCCGACGTCCTGGATCAACAAAGCCTTCACATTGGAAATGATCTGGTTGTTTCAGCGGGGTTTGAGCCTGTCGATAGGCACTCGGAGCGCGCTCTCAGCAGCTCAGCGGTCTTTAAACCGGCTGGAGCAGTCCTTAATCTGTGTAATCCCCATAAAATTGTCCCTGTGCCTTCTTTCCAGCTCTTGAATTCTTGTTATCTAGTCCTACCTGCTATTGTGTGTTCTTGACCTCCTGCCTGCCTGTTACGACTACGAATAAGCCTGATGATCATTGTACTGCTGCTGTGTATTTTGGACTGCCTTCCCGTGTACCAACCACTGCTTCCCACATTAAAACCCTTCTGCAACCAGAGCTGTCTGTGTGAGCCCTGCATTTGTGTCCACCCATTCCAGCCTGTCAGATCAATCTGGCCCATGATGGACACAGTGGGCTCAGACCCATTTCAGTTGGCGGTACGCCACCATAGTCAGCAGCTTGCCCAACAGGAAGACCACCTTTCTACGCTCAGCGCCGGGATTAGCGAACTGTCTAAATGCAAGGACGCATTTATGTCTTTAGTGAGCGCCCAGATGAACCAAATACTGTCCCAGCTGGATCCTCAGGCTATATCGGATGCAGCCACCGGGAGTCCAAATACCCCGCTGGAGCCGCCAGCTGCCTTGCCGGCTCCTGTACCCTCCCCTTTTGTGTGTAACCAGTTGTCACGCCGAGAACACTTTTCAGGCGAATCAGGAGACATAAGACCTTTTATTACTCAGTGTGAGTTACATTTTGAATTAATGTCACCCATGTTCCTGACTGATAGAACAAAGATCACTTATATCATAACTCACCTGTCTGGACGAGCCGCTGCCTGGGCCACAGCCGAGTGGGAGTGTCAGTCACCGTCCTGGCGTTCACCACGGCCCTCAAGCAAGTGTTCCAGCACACGGCTCCAGGACGAGAGGCGGTGCGCTCCTTAATGAAGCTGAGGCAGGGCACCCGCCGGGTTACAGACTACGCCATAGACTTTCGTATCCTGGCGCCAAAAAGTGAGTGGAATCCAGCCGCGCTACTCGACGTGTTTTTCCAGGGCCTATCAGTGGAGATCCAGGATCAATTGATCGCCGTCGACTTACCAGAAGATCTGAACGAATTGATCGCCCTGGCCATCCACACCGACCGAAGGCTGCAGGACTCACCTCGCCGCGGAGGTAATCCAGATCACTGGATCAGCACTTCTCCCAGCCGCACCACCTCCTTCACTCACTCCCGACCTGACCCTCCTCCACACAACACCAACGAGCCAATGCAGTTGGGGCGCATGCACCTGACTCCAGCAGAGAGACAGCGCCGCTGTGTGGACAACCTCTGGTATTATCGCGGACAGTCAGGACACTTGATTGCTGATTGTCAAGCCAGGGGTGCCACTGCACAGTCAAGAACGGAGTTGCGGGTGAGTCTAAATTCCATTTCTTCAGTTTTGGCACAGAACATAATTCCGGCCAAAATAATTACTGAACACTCCGCCATTGATGTTTCGGCTTTTGTTGATTCAGGTTCTGATGCAAATCTATTTTTATTTTCTCTCGCCAGGGACCTACACCTTAAGACGCATAAGATATCTCGTCCGCTGGTGGTACGTGCTGTGGACGGCCATGTACTGGGCCAAATAACTCACCGCACGCAATCTGTTAAATTGCAAATCTTTCAAACTCACACAGAATCAATCACTTTTCATATTATGGAAAATATGACTCACTCAATCATTCTGGGGCACCCCTGGCTACAAAGGCACAGGCCTAATTTTGACTGGGTTAAAGGGGAAATAATTTCATGGAGCCTGGCTTGTAATAACCATTGTTTGCAAAGCACCGAAGGCACCCCGCGGGGTTCTAATCCGGATCTCATCGGGGTACCTGAGTGCTATCATGACCTTGCCGCAGTGTTTAGCAAAGCTAGGGCCAAATCATTGCCACCACACCGTGAATATGACTGCGCTATAGAGCTTCTCCCCAGTGCGAGTCCACCACAGGGAAAACTCTTCTCTTTGTCAGCACCAGAACGTCACACAATGAATACGTACATCCAGGAGTCCTTGGTGGCTGGTCTGATTCGACCCTCATCTTCACCCACGGGGGCAGTGTTCTTTTTTGTAGAAAAGAAAGATAAGACTCTTCGTCCTTGCATTGATTATCGTGGTCTGAATAACATTACTGTGAAAAACTTCTATCCATTGCCTCTAATCTCCTCTGCCTTTGAATTATTAGAAGGTGCAGCCATCTTTACCAAACTCAAACTTTGGAACGCATATCATCTAGTCCGGATTAGAGAAGGGGACGAGTGGAAGATGGCTTTAAATACTCCATCCGGACACTACGAATACTTAGTAATGCAGTTCGGACTGACAAATGCACCCACTGTGTTGCAAAATCTTGTTAATGACGTGTTGCAGGGATTTCTGAACAGGTATGTGTTCGTGTACCTTGATGACATCCTTATTTTTCTCCAGATTTGGCTACTCACACCCAACACGTTCGCTCCATCTTGCAGATGCTGCTCCAGAATAATCTTTATGTGAAAGCCGAGAAATGTGAGTTCCATAAACCCACTGTATACTTTTTAGGATTCATAATTTCAAAAGGGGAAATCAGAATGGACCCAGAGAAGATCTCTGCAGTGCGTGACTGAGCTGTACCCACATCCCGCAAGGATTTACAATGGTTTTTGGGGTTCGTAAATTTTATCGAAAATTTGTTCGGAACTTCAGTACGATCGCAGCTCCTTTGCATAGCGCCACCTCGTCACACAGGCCGTTTGCGTGGACACCGGAGTGTGACGAGGCATTCAAACACCTAAAAAAAATCGTTTTACCACAGTCCCCGTGCTGCTCCTCCCTGACCCCGCTCGACAGTTCGTGGTTGAGGTCGATGCCTCTAATGTGGGAGTAGGGGCGGTCCTGTCCCAGAGAGGCACCTCTGATAATAGGCTTCATCCGTGTGCCTTCTTGTCAAAGAAGCTGTCAGCAGCAGTGCGCAATTATGGCATCGGCGACTGCGAACTGTTGGCGGTAAAGGTGGCCTTGGAGGAGTGGCGGCACTGGTTGGAGGGGGCACAGCTACCTATCAACGTCTACACTGACCACAAGAATCTGGAATACCTTAAAACTGCTAGACGACTCAATTCGCGCCAAGCTCGTTGAGGCCATATTTTTTAGTCGTTTTAACTTTATCCTGTCCTATCGTCCAGGCACAAAGAACGGTAAGCCGGATGCACTTTCCCGTCAGGGGGACTCAGTACAAGGGACCATGGATCCGGATACCATTCTTCCCAAAACATGTTTTGTTGCGACGCTCACCTGGGATATTGAATCTAAACTATAGTCCGCAATAGGTAATGCACCGGTTCCCGTGGGTTGTCCACATGACAAGCTCTTCATTCCAGTTTCCCTTAGAAGGGACACTATTAGGTGGTGCCATGACAACTGCATATATTGTCATCTGGGTCTTAAGAAGACCCTGTACATAGTACCACAAAGATTCTGGTGGCCTGGGCTCATGAGGGATGTCACTGATTATGTCTCTGCCTGGTGAGTATGTGCCATGCACAAATCGTCTAACCATCTGCCGGCTGATGCCTTATTTCCATTGCTGGTTCCGACTCGCCCAAGGACCCACATCACGTTAGACTTTGTGACCGGTTTTACACCTTCAGGGGGGTATACTGTTGTGCTGACTGTGGTAGATCATCTTTCCAAGATGGTTCATTTCATACCGTTGAAAAAATTACCATCCATCAAGGAAATGGCTGAAGTTATACTTAACCAAGTTTTTAAATTACACGGTTTGACCTCCGCAAGATATAGTTTCTGCCCGGGGTCCACAGTTTGTATCTCATTTTTGGAGGGAGTTCTGCCATCTCCTCTGGGTGATGACTAGTCTAACTTTGGGCTATCATCCACAGGCCAATGGGCAAACGGAACGGCTTAACCAAGAACTAGAAAAGGGGTTCAGAATTCTCACGTCTCGACATCCCGCATCATAGTCTAAACAGCTTCCGTGGCTCGAACTGGCTCATAATAGTTTGCCCTCAAGTTCCACCAGTTACGCCCCATTTCATGTCGTTTTTGGTCACCAACCCACGCTGTTTCCCTCTATTAACCTCGACTCCATGGTTCCCTCCGCCCTTAGTTTGATTCTTTGTTGCCAGCGGACCTGGGACCGGGCTCGTGCGGCTGTGTTACATTCCTCGATGGCATATAAGTCTGCACCTGATCGTCGTCGGTCAGCAACCCCATCTTACTCTCCATGCCAGAGGGTTTGGCTATCAACCCCCCACCTTGCCCTGAGTGGCATGCCGAAAAAGCTGGGCCCCAGGTTTGTTGGTCCCTTCCCTGTTTCCAAGGTCATTAATCCAGTTTCTGGTTGTCTCCGCCTCCCCCGGTCCATGCGTGTTCACCCTACGTTTCATGTCAGTCAGGTTAAACCCGTCCGGTCCAGTGTGACTTCCATGCTGCTCATCCCTCTTCCCCTGGGCCGCCGGTGGTCGGCCGTGGCGGGGGGGGAGAGTACTGTCAGGGTCTGATGGGGGGGGTTGGTTTTCTGCTTTGTTTCTGCTTAGCTTTGCCTTTTTCCTCTTTGTTCATGTATGCTTTTCTTTATGTTCCTTTTCTTGTGGGGGTGTGTCTGCTCCTTTCTTGCACTCGGTCTCTGGCCACGCCCTGTTTTTGGTCCTCTCTATGCACACCTGTCCTGGATTTACTGATTAACTCCCGGGAGTATATATGCTCACTGCTTGTGTCTGTTCCTCGCCAGATTGATGCGCCTTGTGCCTTCTTTCCAGCTCTTCAGTTCATGTTATCTAGTCCTGCCTGCTTTTGTGTGTTCTTGACCTCCTGCCTGCCTGTTACGACTATGACTAAGCCTGATGATCATTGTACTGCTGCTGTGTATTTTGGACCGCCTTCCCATGTACCGACCACTGCTTCCCACATTAAAACCCTTCTGCAACCAGAGCTGTCTGTGTGAGTCCTGCATTTGTGTCCACCCATTCCAGCCTGTCAAAGACAAAACTTCCTCAAATTTGCTGTAGTAATTGTTTATGAGCTAAAGTATAAATGAAGATAAAACACCTGATGGTAGGGTGCAATACCAGCTATAAAAGATAGGGGATACAAATTCTGGCAGGCTGACAGATGGAGGCTGCCAGAAAATGTATCCCCTATGCAACTGTACTAAATAAAGACGAACCTTCATCAAATTTACTGTAGTAAATGAATATAAGCTAAAGTATAAATGAAGATAAAACACCTGATGGTAGGGTGCAATACCAGCTAAGACAGGGGATACAAATTCTGGCAGGCCGATAAATAGTGGCTGCCAGAAAATGTATCCCCTATGCAACTCTACTAAATAAAGATAAAACTTACTCAAATTGACTGTAGTAATTCTGAATGAACTAAGGTATATATGATTATAAAACACCTGATGCTAGGTTGCAATACCAGCTATAAAGATAGGGGATACAAATTCTGGCAGGCCTTCAGATGATGGCTACCAGAAAATGTATCCTATTCAACTGTACAAAATAAAGACAAAATTCCTCAGATTTACTGTAGTAATTGTGTATGAGCTAAAGTATATATGAAGCTAAAACACCTGATGGTAGGGTGCAGTACCAGCTATAAAGATAGGGGATACAAATTCTGACAGTCCAACAGATGGTGGCTGCCAGAAAATGTATCCCCTATGTAACTGTACTAAATAAAGACAAAACTTCCTCAAATTTACTTTAGTAATTGGGTATGAGCTAAGATACATATGAAGTTGAAATAGCTGATGGTAGGGTGTAATTTCAATTTAACCTTTATTTAACAGGTTAGTCCCATTGAGATCAAGATCTCTATTGCAAGGGAGACCTGAACATGTATAAAGTTTCCAGTTCATCTAACTTACATGTCTTTAAATGTTGGAGGAAATCGGAGCACCCGGAGGAAACCCATACAAACATGGGGAGAATATGTAAACTCCACACAGAAAGGCCACAGGTGGTAATCTATCCCATGACCTTCTTGCTCTGAGGCAACTGTGCTAACCACAAGCTACCGTGTTTACTAATCTATAAGATACAGACAGATATCAGGGGTGGTGGCCAAGTCTTTAGTGCACTAAACAAAGGTTCCTGGTTTGAACCCCACCCTTGCCACATTTCACTGCAATGTGATGTTGCAGCAGGAAGGGCATCTGATGTACAACTTGTGCTAAATCAACATGCAGACCCTCCTTGCCTCTGCTGTGGTGACCCTGAATAAAATCAAGGGAGCAGCCAAAGGGACTTAATATATTTGTAAATTTTACAAAAAAACAAAAAACAAAACAAAACACAAAAAAACTTTAATATCAGCATGGCAATGAAAGTTCAACGTGAAAAAGACCATCAAAATTAAAATCAAATCAAATCAATTTTATTTATATAGCGCCAAATCACAACAGACAGCTGCCCCAAGGCACTTTATATTGTAAGGCAAGGCCATACAATAATTACGTAAAATCCCAACGGTCAAAACGAGAGAAAGAAACACTCAGTGCATCATGGGAACCCCCCAGCAGTCTAAGTCTATAACAGCATAACTAAGGGATGCTTCAGGGTTACCTGATCCAGCCCTAACTATAAGCTTTAGCAAAAAGGAAAGTTTTAAGCCTAATCTTAAAAGTAGAGAGGGTGTCTGTCTCCCTGATCTGAATTGGGAGCTGGTTCCAGAGGAGAGGAGCCTGAAAGCTGAAGGCTCTGCCTCCCATTCTACTCTTACAAACCTAGGAACTAGGGTTCAAAACCTTATAAGTAAGAAGAATAATTTTAAATTCTATTCTAGAATTAACAGGAAACCAATGAAGAGAGGCCAATATGGGTGAGATATGCTCTCTCCTTCTAGTCCCTGTCAGTACTCTAGCTGCAGCATTTTGAATTAACTGAAGGCTTTTCAGGGAACTTTTTGGACAACCTGATAATAATGAATTACAATAGTCCAGCCTAGAGGAAATAAATGGATGAATTAGTTTTTCAGCATCACTCTGAGACAAGACCTTTCTAATTTTAGCGATATTGCGCAAATGCAAAAAAGCAGTCCTACATATTTGTTTAATATGCGCATTGAATGACATATCCTGATCAAAAATGACTCCAAGATTTCTCACAGTATTACTAGAGGTCAGGGTAATGCCATCCAGAGTAAGGATCTGGTTAGACACCATGTTTCTAAGATTTGTGGGGCCAAGTACAATAACTTCAGTTTAATCTGAATTTAAAAGCAGGAAATTAGAGGTCATCCATGTCTTTATGTCTGTAAGACAATCCTGCAGTTTAGCTAACTGGTGTGTGTCCTCTGGCTTCATGGATAGATAAAGCTGGGTATCATCTGCGTAATAATGAAAATTTAAGCAATGCTGTCCAATAATACTGCCTAAGGGAAACATGTATAAAGTGAATAAAATTGGTCCTAGCACAGAACCTTGTGAAACTCCATAATTAACCTTAGTCTGTGAAGAAGATTCCCCATTTACATGAACAAATTGTAATCTATTAGATAAATATGATTCAAACCACCGCAACACAGTGCCTTTAATACCTATGGCATGCTCTAATCTCTGTAATAAAATTTTATGGTCAACAGTATCAAAAGCAGCACTGAGGTCTAACAGAACAAGCACAGAGATGAGTCCACTGTCTGCGGCCATAAGAAGATCATTTGTAACCTTCACTAATTGTTGTATGGCTGGGGGGGCCTGGCTGCCTTTTTGTTTCTGTCTTTTGTTTTTCCTTCCAGGTGGCTTGCATTTGGGACTGAGTGGCTGTGTAGCTGAGTTTATCAGGACCTCACCCTGATCACCTGAGGCTGATCACCTGCGGCTCGTCAGGACTCACAGCTGTGGTGCATCTACATGGATTGGAACATGGTGGCATTTAAGACTGGAGTACACAGTGTGTATTTGCCAGAGACTCGACCTTGTGACCAGACGGGTGAGATCGTCGTCTCAAGAGCCATCTCATCATCAGTGGATGCAGAGAATGTCCAGGTTTGATGCATGGTCTGTGAAAGAGGAGGGGGTGAGGTCTCACGCTCGTCAGCACACTTCCTGAGGTACGTTAGATTTTGTGACTAACATTTATACAGTCAGTAAATGTGGTGTCCCTCACACCTTATTATATTGAGCTGTATGTTGGTCGTTTAAATCAGCTTCCACTGCAGTGGAGTTTTGTGAACAGGGTGTTCTATGCCTGCAGGGTGGGAAGCTGATTTGCAATTAAGCCAGGAAGTGTTTGCTGTTTGTACACCTTTGAGCGTTCTCTCTGTGTGTTGAGTGTGGACTCACATAATGATTCCTTCTTTCACAGACTCGGTTTGTTGTGGCCACCTGGGGGGTGTCGGCGGGGTCCTTGGGTCCGAATTGGTTCTGGCTCCGGACCGTTGGCGCTGCTGGGAGCGCACCGCAAAAACCACCACGCCAGACCGCGCACTTTTATATTTTTTCACAGCACTGTTATGTTCATTAAACTCTGTTATCCTTTGTACCGTGCTTTGCTTATTTTATACTGGGTCCTTCAAACGCTGGTCGGTTCTCCGGGCTGCGTCCGACTCATAACACTAATGCTGTTTCTGTACTATGATGGATTCTAAAACCTGACTGAAACTCTTCAAATAGACCATTCCTCTGCAGATGATCAGTTAGCTGTTTTACAACTACCCTTTCAAGAATTTTTGAGAGAAAAGGAAGGTTGGAGATTGGCCTATAATTAGCTAAGATAGCTGGGTCAAGTGATGGCTTTTTAAGTAATGGTTTAATTACTGCCACCTTAAAAGCCTGTGGTACATAGCCAACTAATACAGATAGATTGATCATATTTAAGATCAAAGCATTAATTAATGGTAGGGCTTCCTTGAGCAGCCTGGTAGGAATGGGGTCTAATAGACATGTTGATGGTTTGGAGGAAGTAACTAATGAAAATAACTCTGACAGAACAATCAGAGAGAAAGAGTCTAACGAAATACCGGCATCACTGAAAGGAGCCAAAGATAACGATATGTCTTTGGGATGGTTATGAGTAATTTTTTCTCTAATAGTTAGAATTTTATTAGCAAAGAAAGCATGAAGTCATTACTAGTTAAAGTTAAAGGAATACTTGGCTCAATAGAGCTCTGACTCTTTGTCAGCCTGGCTACAGTGCTGAAAAGAAACCTGGGGTTGTTCTTATTTTCTTCAATTAGTGATGAGTAGTAAGATGTCCTAGCTTTACGCAGGGCTTTTTTATAGAGCAACAGACTCTTTTTCCAGGCTAAGTGAAGATCTTCTAAATTAGTGAGACGCCATTTCCTCTCCAACTTACGGGTTATCTGCTTTAAGCTGCGAGTTTGTGAGTTATACCACGGAGTCAGGCACTTCTGATTTAAGGCTCTCTTTTTCAGAGGAGCTACAGCATCCAAAGTTGTCTTCAATGAGGATGTAAAACTATTGACGAGATACTCTATCTCACTCAGAGTTTAGGTAGCTACTCTGCACTGTGTTGGTATATGGCATTAGAGAACATAAAGAAAGAATCATATCCTTAAACCTAGTTACAGTGCTTTCTGAAAGACTTCTAGTGTAATGAAACTTATTCCCCACTGCTGGGTAGTCCATCAGAGTAAATGTAAATGTTATTAAGAAATGATCAGACAGAAGGGAGTTTTCAGGGAATACTGTTAAGTCTTCAATTTCCATACCATAAGTCAGAACAAGATCTAAGATATGATTAAAGTGGTGGGTGGACTCATTTACATTTTGAGCAAAGCCAATTGAGTCTAAGATTAAATGCAGTGCTGAGGCTGTCATTCTCAGCATCTGTATGGATGTTAAAATCGCCCACTATAATTATCTTAACTGAGCTAAGCACTAAGTCAGACAAAAGGTCTGAAAATTCACAGAGAAACTCACAGTAACGACCAGGTGGACGATAGATAATAACAAATAAAACTGGTTTTTGGGACTTCCAATTTGGATGGACAAGACTAAGAGTCAAGCTTTCAAATGAATTAAAGCTCTGTCTGGGTTTTTGATGAATTAATAAGATGGAATGGAAGATTGCTGCTAATCCTCCGCCTCGGCCCGTGCTACGAGCGTTCTGGCAGTTAGTGTGACTCGGGGGTGTTGACTCATTTAAACTAACATATTCATCCTGCTGTAACCAGGTTTCTGTAAGGCAGAATAAATCAATATGTTGATCAATTATATCATTTACTAACAGGGACTTAGAAGAGAGAGATCTAATGTTTAATAGACCACATTTAACTGTTTTAGTCTGTGGTGCAGTTGAAGGTGCTATATTATTTTTTCTTTTTGAATTTTTATGCTTAAATAGATTTTTGCTGGTTATTGGTGGTCTGGGAGCAGGCACCGTCTCTACGGGGATGGGGTAATGAGGGGATGGCAGGGGGAGAGAAGCTGCAGAGAGGTGTGTAAGACTACAACTCTGCTTCCTGGTCCCAACCCTGGATAGTCACGGTTTGGAGGATTTAAGAAAATTGGCCAGATTTCTAGAAATGAGAGCTGCTCCATCCAAAGTGGGATGGATGCCGTCTCTCCTAACAAGACCAGGTTTTCCCCAGAAGCTTTGCCAATTATCTATGAAGCCCACCTCATTTTTTGGACACCACTCAGACAGCCAGCAATTCAGGGAGAACATGCGGCTAAACATGTCACTCCCGGTCCGATTGGGGAGGGGCCCAGAGAAAACTACAGAGTCCGACATTGTTTTTGCAAAGTTACACACCGATTCAATGTTAATTTTAGTGACCTCCGATTGGCGTAACCGGGTGTCATTACTGCCGACGTGAATTACAATCTTACCAAATTTACGCTTAGCCTTAGCCAGCAGTTTCAAATTTCCTTCAATATCCCCTGCTCTGGCCCCCGGAAGACAATTGACTATGGTTGCTGGTGTCGCTAACTTCACATTTCTCAAAACAGAGTCGCCAATAACCAGAGTTTGATCCTCGGCGGGTGTGTAAAAGCTGAATTTTATTTATTGTAAACCAAAACAACCCATCACCCACATCACATTTGTCTGCTTATCTTTTAAGTCACAGACAAGTACAAGAGTGTAGAGGTTATAACTGTTCATATGTTAATCTTGAACGACCGAACTGAACTGAAGAAAGAGTGAAAATCATTGGATTATCTTGACAGTGCGATCATAAACGTCTTACAGCGTGGTTTTTGTTTTGTTTTGTTTTTTACATATATAAACGTCTTACAGCGTGTTTTTGTTTTTTTGTTTTTTGTTACATATATAAACGTCTTACAGCGTTTTTTTATGTTGGACACCGTTTCTGTGCTGGCATTAAATGTCGTGAAAAGATTATGAAACTTATTTTTTGAATGTCATGTATTGAACATCCAATATGCTGTCATTTTTGTCTGGGAGCAGCAGGAGATCGTTTGTAAGAGCTGCACTGAGTGAGTGTGCGTTCCCGCACCAGGGGGTACAAATACTGACGGTGATAACTACTTTGGCACGACACTGCCACTGGTGACAGCGGTGGAATGAAAATGACTCCTTTTTCATTGGTGGAAAATGCATGAACTAACCAATCACAAGTCACTAATCCCACGTGTGTTTGATCAAAGCCCACCCACCTCATGTGGTTTTGTTTGTGAGTGCACAATTCGCGCATGACGCCAGCGAACAGAGTTTCAGTAACAACTGTGTGGAGCAGTTTGTGTACCTCTTACTACGAGGACAAGCAAGGATTTTTGAGGCGTGTGTGGTGAGGACGAGGCTGTTAAGAGCCCATTATCTGAGTACCTGGCAGCTAGGAGGACCTACGAGGCTATTTTGGACAGGCTGTTTTGGAGAGGCTCAGCCCTCTTGCGCACAATTCCACCTGCTTTGTGCGCTGGACACTATATAAAATAATTATTTTGAAGCGGATTAATCATTTTCTGTCAGAGCTTCAGTGTTGAAAACACCTCTAATCGCTTCTGGAATCACAGAAGAATGTTTCATCTGGACCATTTTTGTCCCTCTCCTGCTCCATGAAGTGGACAATGTATTTTGGAACAGCTTAAAAGGGAACTATTTTTATTGTAATAGCTTGGTAAAAGAGTTGCATGTTCATTCCTTCTTTATAAGCTGCTGTAAAAGTATGTTTATGATAGATTTAACATCTTGTTAATGGATCAGATGAGGCGCGCTCTGTGCGCACTGACACATTTCCTTCTTCCCTCTCTGCCTGAACACAAGTAAAAAACAAAACATGAATTTGTCTGCATCACTGGTGGAAAATAAACTACATAAGCCAATAACAATGATCCCCAAGCCGCGTAATTTGGTTGATGACAGAAGGAATATGAGGTCTGTTAGAAAAGTAACGGACCTTTTTATTTTTTGCAAAAACTATATGGATTTGAATCATATGTGATTGCATCAGCCAAGCTTGAACCTTTGTGCGCATGCGTGAGTTTTTTCACGCCTGTTGGTTGCGTCATTCGCCTGTGAGCACGCCTTGTGGGAGGAGTGGTCCAGCCCCCTCGTCGGATTTTCATTGTCAGGAAATTTGGCTGATCGACTGCCGCTTTGGTTCATCAAAATTTTTTCAGAAAGTGTGAGAGACAGCCAAGTGGAAACCATTTGGAAAATTCAGATGGCTTTCGGTGAAGATCTAATTGGGATCACACAGATTAAGGACAATTACAACTGGATTAAAGACGGTCCACAGCGGCGGATGGCGCGCTGCGCATCGAGCGGTGATTGACAGGCTCAAAAGACCAGATCATTTCCAAAGTAAACGCTTTGTTGATCCGGGACGTCGTCTGACTATCAGAGAAATGGCAAGACAGCTGGACATAGCACTTTTTCAGCACATTCCACTGTTACAGGAGTTTTTGTAATGGAAAGAGGAGCGGAGAAATTTGCCACAGAGCCGCTCATGGCGCGGGATGAAAGCGCCTCCGTGTTGGTCTCACGGGACAAGCCCTAACATGCCCAGCTCTTGCACCATTCAGAAGATTGAGATGGCTTCCGGTGGCTTTTCAGTCGTGTGACTTTCCGAGAAATTGTGGACGACATGCCACAACATGTCCTATGAGGCTTCATCACGGCGTTGCTTTTTGTTGTGTGCCCTGCGCCTCCGTCCCGACGTGCGAAGTCCTCCGCACATCTTTTCATGACAAAAAACTCCTGTAACAGTGGAATGTGCCGTTCACTTCCAAAGTAAACGCTTTGTTGATCTGGGACGTCGTCTGACTACCACAGAAATGGCAGAAGAGTTTGACATCAGCACTTTTTCGGCATGAAAAAAACGTTCGGAGGAATTTGCGCGTCGGGACGGAGGTGCAGGGCACACAACAAAAAGCAACGCCGTGATGAAGCCTCATAGGACATGTTGTGGCATGTCTAGCTTGTCCACAATTTCTCGGATAGTCACACGACTGAAAAGCCACCGGAAGCCGTCTCAATCTTCTGAATGGTGCAATAGCTGGGCATGTTAGGGCTTTCCCAACAGTCTCGTTCCATTGTTTCATTGTTCCAGCCTTTTGTTCCTAGCTCTTGATCTTGTCTGTTTTTGCTTAGCCATGTTTGGAACCCTTGCCTGTTTTTGACCTCGCTTTCATCTCATGTTTTGAAAACTGTTGCTGATTTTGGCTTGGCTTCCCGTGTACTGACCTTGGCTTGAATATCCAGTAAAACGCTTCTTATTCACAACACTCCAGAAAGAGTCTTGCATTTTTGTCCAACCTTTTTGGGTCCAGGTCCATGACAAAAGCTTCTGATTCTGATGAGTGAGTGTTAAAGCTGCTATGTGTATACCAGTACCTCATCTTTATTTGTGTGGCAGTATGTACGAGGTCTGTTAGAAAACTATCCGACCTTTTTATTTTTTTTTTAAACTATATGGATTTGAATCATGTGCGCTTGCATCAGCCAAGCTTGAACCTTCGTGCACATGCGTGAGTTTTTTCACGGCTGTCGGTTGCATCATTCGCCTGTGGGCAGGCTTTGAGTGAGCACTGGTTCACCCCCCTCGTCAGATTTTCATTGTCAGGGAAATGGCTGAGTGATTGGAGCAGCGCTGAATCAAATTTTTCCAGAAAGTGTGAGAGACAGCCAGGTGGAAACCATTCGGAAGATTCAGATGGCTTTCGGTGAGGATACTCTGGGCATCACACAAATTAAGGAGCATTACAACCGGATTAAAGACAGCCCACAGCAGCGGGTGCGCCGCGCTCCGAGCGGCCATCGACAGGCTGAAACGACCAGATCATTTCCAAAGTGAAGGCTGTGTTGATCCGGGACGTCGTCTGATGACCAGAGAAATTGTGGCAGAGGTGGACATCAGCACTTTTTCAGCACATTCCACTGTTACAGGAGATTTTGTAATGAAAGACGTGCGGAGGAATTCGCGCGTTGGAACGGAGCCGCGTAATGGCGCACAACAAAAACCACGTCCGTGTTGGAAGTCTCACAGGACAAGTTGTGACATGCCCAGCTGTTACACAATTTCTCGGATACTCACTCGACTGAAAAGCCACCGAAATCTTCCGAATGGTTTCCAATACGGACGTGCTTTTTGTTGTGCGCCATTGCGGCTCCGTCCCGATGCACGAATTCCTCCGCACGTCTTTCATTACAAAATCTCCTGTAACAGTGGAATGTGCCGCAAAAGTGCTGATGTCCACCTCTTCCGCAATTTCTCTGGTAGTCAGACGACATCCTGGATCAACAGAGCATTCACTTTGGAAATGATCTGGTCGTTTCAGCCTGTCGATGGCCGCTCGGAGCGCAGCGCGCCCTCCGCTGCTGTGGGCTGTCTTTAATCCGGTTGTAATAATCCTTAATCTGTGTGACGCCCAGAGTATCCTCACCGAAAGCCGTCTGAATCTTCCGAATGGTTTCCACCTGGCTGTGTCTCACAGTTTCTGGAAAAATTTGATTCAACGCTGCTCCAGTCGCTCAGCCATTTCCCTGACAATGAAAATCCGACGAGGGGGGTGGACCAGTGCTCACTCAAAGCCTTCCCACAGACGAATGACGCAACCGACAGGCATGCAAAAACTCACGCATGCGTACGAAGGTTCAAGCTTGGCTGATACAAGCGCACATGATTCAAATCCATATAGTTTTTTAAAAAAAATAAAAAGGTTGGATAGTTTTCTAACAGACCTCATATGTGATTTTGCTCAGTGTTTGTTGTTGTTAAAATAAAGATAATGTTGGGGGAAAAATGAACTCACTGTGGAAACAAACTGGTCACTGGTCCAGCGCTGCATCAGGTCAGCGATGTTGACAAGGATGGCTCCAGGGATGGTGGGAACACTGACATATTTCCCCGAACAGTCTCGGACTTCAAGGTGAGCAAGTGCCAGATTAAATACTTGCAAGGTCAAAGTATTTTTATTTGTACGCAAAGACAGATTTGGTTTACAGTGAATTCACCTTTCTACACACGCTCAAATAACATTTAAAACACAATTAAACAAAAAAAAAAACAAAAAAAAAAAAAAACAAACTGACAACAGTGCTTCATCCTCAAAGATCAGTGCAAGCAAGTAATATACGAGGTCTGTCAATAAAGTATAGGTCTTTTTTATTTTTTCAAAAACTATGTTCTTACATCAGACATGCTTGAACCCTCGTGCGCATGCGTGAGTTTTTCCACGCCTGTCGGTGACGTCATTCGCCTGTGAGCACTCCTTGTGGGAGGAGTCGTCCAGCCCCTCGTCGGAATTCCTTTGTCTGAGAAGTTGCTGAGAGACTGGCGCTTTGTTTGATCAAAATGTTTTCTAAACCTGTGAGGCACATCGAAGTGGACACGGTTCGAAAAATTAAGCTGGTTTTCCGTGAAAATTTTAACGGCTGATGAGAGATTTTGAGGTGATACTGTTGCTTTAAGGACTTCCCACGGAGCGAGACGTCGCACAGCGGTCCCAGGCGCCATCCCAGGCGCAGTCGTCAGCCTGTTTCAAGCTGAAAACCTCCACATTTCAGGCTCTATTGATCCAGGACGTCGTGAGAGAACAGAGAAGTTTCAGATTCAGCATTTTATCCGGATATTCCACTGTTAAAGGAGATTTTTTTTAATGAAAGACGTGCGGGTGGATTGCAGCGTCAGCTCGCAGCCGCCGCGATGCTCCGCCACAGGAAAAACACCTCTGTTGGAAGCCTTAAGAACAAGTTGGAACATGTCCAGCTGTTAAACAATTTCTCATATACTCACTCCACTGAAAGCCATCAAAAGCCGCCTGGATTTTACAAATGGTTATCAACACGGAGGTGTTTTTCCTGTGCCGCCGCGCAGCCGGCGCGGTAAGTTGGGGCTCTCCAATCGGCCTACTAAACAAACCCACAATTACTCAGACAACCTTTATTTTTTAGGGTAAGGTTTATTGAACCAAGACACCAAGCTAAGAGATAAAATCAATTCAATAAATGAGTGATAAAAAGGTCAAGAGTGTTCTATCAATGTGGAAAAGGAACAAACAGTGCAAATGCTGATTCCCCTTCTTATACACAGCTTCGCAGTTTGCCTCAAAAGTTCATTTACTGTCGAGATATTAATATTTTTCCACACACTCCAACATGGAGAGGTAATCCTTCAAGCCTACAGTGAAATCTTGATTCAGATCCGGATGACCTCCAAAATGCAGTGGAGGCTTCCATGGTCTAATATCTATCTGTGGTAAAGATTATGTCAAAGATTACCTAAAGATCACGGACTGGCAGATAACAGAGATATCTGCCAATCCAGATCCTATCACCTTCAAAATTGAGTGAGGTCTTCGATGCCTTAACCCTCTGGGGTCCGAGGGCATTTTTTGGACAGTTCACTCGCTTGGCAAAATGTATTATTATTGCTGTTAACAGCTCTCCCTGCATCCCACAATCAAGTTTTATGTCTGTTTTTTTTTTTCAGGACAACCTGTGCTTTCAGAATATATATGTTTTTGTTGTGTTTTATAAGTGTAATAAAGGTTTACAATCAGAAATAAAAAAGGAAAAAAATAAAGTGAAAAATAATTTTCCATACACATTTATTCAAAACACACAGCAAACTATAATAAACAACTGTTTTGACACTTTATAAAGGTAATTTGAGGTCTTGTGTGAAAGACTGTACAACAAAAAGGTTCAAACAATAAACACAAATGCACATTTTGAACAATATATACAAAATGGTCTATGCGTTTTGTTATTTTGATATGGTAAACAGTGCTTTACGCCGAGAAAGCAACAGAGTGATCCAGCAACATTCACATGAAAACTAGTGGAGCAATCCTTATAGTTACACACTCTTTGTTTGAGCACATGAGATTGTCATCAGAGGCTCTCCATCTGCTCCGTCTGCTTTCACTTTCACTGTGTAATGGAGCAGGGCACACTGGAATAGTATGTACTCATTGGAGCACCCAGGGGGCTATTCAAACGGGCCAACTAGTAACATAACACACCTGAAAACGATCTTTGGCTTTTCATGTGAGGTAAATCTGCTCTATTATTGCATTTTAAAAAACCATGTGACGATGAACCAATTCCGAATGGACACTCACATTGTGCACATCATCACACAGCTTCTATGAAGAGTGCAAAGATGGCCGATGGCTGGCTCGAAAGTCTGTGGAATTAACTTTTCAGCAAAAAAAGTATGTATCTCTTATCATTAAAAAGTTATTTAGAATTTAGTAAAGCTTGGTCTTAGTCATTGTATACGACGACGTTGGCCCCAGAGGGTTAATATCTATCTGTAGTGCAAATTTGGTGAGAAATCCCTGAAGTAGTATTGATGTAATCTTTTAAAGCCTATATAAAGAAAATCTTGATCCAGAATCCAGATCTGGATCACCTCCAAAACCTAATGGAGTCTTCCATGGCCTAATATATGTATCTGTGGTGCAAATTTGGTGAAATTTCGTGCAATAGGTTTGATGTAACCCTTCAGAGCATATGTACGAGGTCTGTGATAAAAGTAACAGACCTTATTATTTTTTTCAAAAACCATATGGATTTGAATCATGTGTGATTACATCAGACATGCTTGAACCCTTGTGGGCATGCAAGAGTTTTTTCACGCCTGTCGGTTACGTCATTCGCCTGTGGGCAGTCTTTGAGTGAGGAGTCGCCCACCCTCTCGTCGTTTTTTCATTGTTTAGGAATGGCTCAGAGACTGCTGCTTTGTTTGATAAAAATTTTTTCAAAAACTGTAAGGCACAACTGAGTGGACACCATTTGATAAATTCAGCTGGTTTTCTGTAAAAATTTTAACGGCTGATGAGAGATTTTGGTCTGGTAGTGTCGCTTTAAGGATGGCCCATGGCACCTGACGGCGATCTGCGCTTCGAGGCGGCAGCGTCTCGCCGTGTCAAGTTGAAAACTTCCACATTTCAGGCTCTGTTGACCCAGTAAGTCGTCAGAGAACAGAGAACTTTCAGAAGAAGTCGGCATGAGGAGTTTATTCGGACATTCCATTGTTAGCGGACATTTTGTAATGAAAGAACGTGCGGGCAGAGTCGCATGTCCACCGGACCCGACCGCGGGGGGTCGCGACAGGAAAAACACCTCCGTTGGAAAGCTTATCGGGCAAGTTGGAACATGCCCAAGCTGTTAAACAATTTCTCAGTTACTCACTTGTTGAAAGCCATCAAAAGCCGCCTGAATTTTACAAATGGTTTTCAACACGGAGGTGTTTTTCCTTTTGCGGCGCACACAGATTCGCCGAGTCGTCACGGAAATGACTCAGCGAATTTGCGCGCACGTCTTTGATTACAAAATGTCCTTAAACAGTGGAATGTCCACAAAAAGTCCTCATGCCGGCCTGTTCTGAATCTTCTCTGTTCTCTCACGACGTCCTGGGTGAATTAAGCCTTAAATTAGAATGTTTTCAGGTCGAAACAGGCCGACGACGGCGCCTGGAAGCGCTGCGCGACGTCCCGCTCCGTGGGAAGTCCTTACACCGACAGAAACACCCCGTAATCTCTCATCAGCCGTTAAACTTTTCACCGAAAACCAGCTTAATTTCTCGAATAGTGTCCACTCGGATATTCCTCACAGGTCCAGAAAAAATGTTGATAAAGCAACGCGCGCCACCTGCAGCGGCTATTCAGACAAAGAGATTCCGACGGGCGGGGTGGAGCACTCCTCACTCAAAGCCTGCCCACAGGCGAATGACGTCACTGACACGCGTGAAAAAACTCACGCATGCGCACGAGGGTTCAAGCTTGTCTGACGTAAAAACATATGAATCAAATCCATTTATTTTTTGAAAAAAATAAAAAGGACCGCTTTTTTCATCACAGACCTTGTAAAGTCAATCAATCAATCAATCAATTTTATTTATATAGCGCCAAATCACAACAAACAGTTGCCCCAAGGTGCTTTATATTGTAATAATTACGTAAAACCCCAACGGTCAAAACGACCCCCTGTGAGCAAGCACTTGGCGACAGTGGGAAGGAAAAACTCCCTTTTAACAGGAAGAAACCTCCAGCAGAACCAGGCTCAGGGAGGGGCAGTCTTCTGCTGGGACTGGTTGGGGCTGAGGGAGAGAACCAGGAAAAAGACATGCAGAGTGGTGCATACAGAGCAAAAAGAGAAAGAAACACTCAGTGCATCATGGGAACCCCCCAGCAGTCTAAGTCTATAGCAGCATAACTAAGGGATGGTTCAGGGTCACCTGATCCAGCCCTAACTATAAGCTTTAGAAAAAAGGAAAGTTTTAAGCCTAATCTTAAAAGTAGAGAGGGTGTCTGTCTCCCTGATCCGAATTGGGAGCTGGTTCCACAGGAGAGGAGCCTGAAAGCTGAAGGCTCTGCCTCCCATTCTACTCTTACAAACCCTAGGAACTACAAGTAAGCCTGCATTCTGAGAGCGAAGCGCTCTATTGGGGTGATATGGTACTACGAGGTCCCTAAGATAAGATGGGACCTGATTATTCAAAACCTTATAAGTAAGAAGAAGAATTTTAAATTCTATTCTAGAATTAACAGGAAGCCAATGAAGAGAGGCCAATATGGGTGAGATATGCTCTCTCCTTCTAGTCCCCGTTAGTACTCTGGCTGCAGCATTTTGAATTAACTGAAGGCTTTTCAGGGAACTTTTAGGACAACCTGATAATAATGAATTACAATAGTCCAGCCTAGAGGAAATAAATGCATGAATTAGTTTTTCAGCATCACTCTGAGACAAGACCTTTCTAATTTTAGAGATATTGCGTAAATGCAAAAAAGCAGTCCTACATATTTGTTTAATATGCGCTTTGAATGACATATCCTGATCAAAAATGACTCCAAGATTTCTCACAGTATTACTAGAGGTCATCCATGTCTTTATGTCTGTAAGACAATCCTGCAGTTTAGCTAATTGGTGTGTGTCCTCTGGCTTCATGGATAGATAAAGCTGGGTATCATCTGCGTAACAATGAAAATTTAAGCAATGCCGTCTAATAATACTGCCTAAGGGAAGCATGTATAAAGTGAATAAAATTGGTCCTAGCACAGAACCTTGTGGAACTCCATAATTAACCTTAGTTTGTGAAGAAGATTCCCCATTTACATGAACAAATTGTAATCTATTAGATAAATATGATTCGAACCACTGCAGCACAGTGCCTTTAATACCTATGGCATGCTCTAATCTCTGTAATAAAATTTTATGATCAACAGTATCAAAAGCAGCACTGAGGTCTAACAGAACAAGCACAGAGATGAGTCCACTGTCTGAGGCCATAAGAAGATCATTTGTAACCTTCACTAATGCTGTTTCTGTACTATGATGAATTCTAAAACCTGACTGAAACTCTTCAAATAGACCATTCCTCTGCAGATGATCAGTTAGCTGTTTTACAACTACCCTTTCAAGAATTTTTGAGAGAAAAGGAAGGTTGGAGATTGGCCTATAATTAGCTAAGATAGCTGGGTCAAATGATGGCTTTTTAAGTAATGGTTTAATTACTGCCACCTTAAAGGCCTGTGGTACATAGCCAACTAATAAAGATAGATTGATCATATTTAAGATCGAAGCATTAAATAATGGTAGGGCTTCCTTGAGCAGCCTCGTAGGAATGGGGTCTAATAGACATGTTGATGGTTTGGATGAAGTAACTAATGAAAATAACTCAGACAGAACAATCTGAGAGAAAGAGTCTAACCAAATACCGGCATCACTGAAAGCAGCCAAAGATAACGATACGTCTTTGGGATGGTTATGAGTAATTTTTTCTCTAATAGTTAAAATTTTATTAGCAAAGAAAGTAATGAAGTCATTACTAGTTAAAGTTAAAGGAATACTCAGCTCAATAGAGCTCTGACTCTTTGTCAGCCTGGCTACAGTGCTGAAAAGAAACCTGGGGTTGTTCTTATTTTCTTCAATTAGTGATGAGTAGTAAGATGTCCTAGCTTTACGGAGGGCTTTTTTATAGAGCAACAGACTCTTTTTCCAGGCTAAATGAAGATCTTCTAAATTAGTGAGACGCCATTTCCTCTCCAACTTACGGGTTATCTGCTTTAAGCTGCGAGTTTGTGAGTTATACCACGGAGTCAGGCACTTCTGATTTAAGGCTCTCTTTTTCAGAGGAGCTACAGCATCCAAAGTTGTCTTCAATGAGGATGTAAAACTATTGACGAGATACTTTATCCAATCTCCCTCTTGCTTGCCTCTACTGGTGGTTGGCTCTCACTGTGGTATTGTATCACTTCCTGTTCCGGAGCACAGCGGTGTTTTTCTGTATCTGTTAGCTGTTTAATCTGCGCAGTTAGATTGATCTAGTTATCTAGATTACGATTTGTTTCCCAGTGTAATCTTTACGTGCCTTAACTAAAGCACTCCTTCTGCTGAATCACCTCTAAATTATTTACACATTATTCACTTTGCGTGTTTTTAGGAATCCGCTAGCTTAGTGTAGCTACTAGCTCTTAGCCGATTTAGCATGGCGGCTTCTCCTGTCTCTCCCGCACTTTTCTGCTCTGGGTGTGAAATGTTTAGTTATTCCTCGGCCTCCTTTAGCAGTAATGGTACTTGTAATAAGTGTAGCTTATTCGTAGCTTTGGAGGCCAGGCTGGGCGAATTGGAGACTCGGCTCCGCACCGTGGAAAATTCTACAGCTAGCCAGGCCCCTGTAGTCGGTGCGGACCAAGGTAGCTTAGCCGCCGTTAGTTACCCCCTGGCAAATCCCGAGCAGCCGGGAAAGCAGGCCGACTGGGTGACTGTGAGGAGGAAGCGTAGCCCTAAACAGAAGCCCCGTGTACACCGCCAACCCGTTCACATCTCTAACCGTTTTTTCCCACTCGACGACACACCCGCCGAGGATCAAACTCTGGTTATTGGCGACTCTGTTTTGAGAAATGTGAAGTTAGCGACACCAGCAACCATAGTCAATTGTCTTCCGGGGGCCAGAGCAGGCGACATTGAAGGAAATTTGAAACTGCTGGCTAAGGCTAAGCGTAAATTTGGTAAGATTGTAATTCACGTCGGCAGTAATGACACCCGGTTACGCCAATCGGAGGTCACTAAAATTAACATTAAATCGGTGTGTAACTTTGCAAAAACAATGTCGGACTCTGTAGTTTTCTCTGGGCCCCTCCCCAATCAGACCGGGAGTGACATGTTTAGCCGCATGTTCTCCTTGAATTGCTGGCTGTCTGAGTGGTGTCCAAAAAATGAGGTGGGCTTCATAGATAATTGGCAAAGCTTCTGGGGAAAACCTGGTCTTGTTAGGAGAGACGGCATCCATCCCACTTTGGATGGAGCAGCTCTCATTTCTAGAAATCTGGCCAATTTTCTTAAATCCTCCAAACCGTGACCATCCAGGGTTGGGACCAGGAAGCAGAGTTGTAGTCTTACACACCTCTCTGCAGCTTCTCTCCCCCTGCCATCCCCTCATTACCCCATCCCCGTAGAGACGGTGCCTGCTCCCAGACTACCAATAACCAGCAAAAATCTATTTAAGCATAAAAATTCAAAAAGAAAAAATAATATAGCACCTTCAACTGCACCACAGACTAAAACAGTTAAATGTGGTCTATTAAACATTAGGTCTCTCTCTTCTAAGTCCCTGTTGGTAAATGATATAATAATTGATCAACATATTGATTTATTCTGCCTAACAGAAACCTGGTTACAGCAGGATGAATATGTTAGTTTAAATGAGTCAACACCCCCGAGTCACACTAACTGTCAGAATGCTCGTAGCACGGGCCGGGGTGGAGGATTAGCAGCAATCTTCCATTCCAGCTTATTAATTAATCCAAAACCCAGACAGAGCTTTAATTCATTTGAAAGCTTGTCTCTTAGTCTTGTCCATCCAAATTGGAAGTCCCAAAAACCAGTTTTATTTGTTATTATCTATCGTCCACCTGGTCGTTACTGTGAGTTTCTCTGTGAATTTTCAGACCTTTTGTCTGACTTAGTGCTTAGCTCAGATAAGATAATTATAGTGGGCGATTTTAACATCCACACAGATGCTGAGAATGACAGCCTCAACACTGCATTTAGTCTATTATTAGACTCTATTGGCTTTGCTCAAAAAGTAAATGAGTCCACCCACCACTTTAATCATATCTTAGATCTTGTTCTGACTTATGGTATGGAAATAGAAGACTTAACAGTATTCCCTGAAAACTCCCTTCTGTCTGATCATTTCTTAATAACATTTACATTTACTCTGATGGACTACCCAGCAGTGGGGAATAAGTTTCATTACACTAGAAGTCTTTCAGAAAGCGCAGTAACTAGGTTTAAGGATATGATTCCTTCTTTATGTTCTCTAATGCCATATACCAACACAGTGCAGAGTAGCTACCTAAACTCTGTAAGGGAGATAGAGTATCTCGTCAATAGTTTGACATCCTCATTGAAGACAACTTTGGATGCTGTAGCTCCTCTGAAAAAGAGAGCTTTAAATCAGAAGTGTCTGACTCCGTGGTATAACTCACAAACTCGTAGCTTAAAGCAGATAACCCGTAAGTTGGAGAGGAAATGGCGTCTCACTAATTTAGAAGATCTTCACTTAGCCTGGAAAAAGAGTATGTTGCTCTATAAAAAAGCCCTCCATAAAGCTAGGACATCTTTCTACTCATCACTAATTGAAGAAAATAAGAACAACCCCAGGTTTCTTTTCAGCACTGTAGCCAGGCTGACAAAGAGTCAGAGCTCTATTGAGCTGAGTATTCCATTAACTTTAACTAGTAATGACTTCATGACTTTCTTTGCTAACAAAATTTTAACTATTAGAGAAAAAATTACTCATAACCATCCCAAAGACGTATCGTTATCTTTGGCTGCTTTCAGTGATGCCGGTATTTGGTTAGACTCTTTCTCTCCGATTGTTCTGTCTGAGTTATTCTCATTAGTTACTTCATCCAAACCATCAACATGTTTATTAGACCCCATTCCTACCAGGCTGCTCAAGGAAGCCCTACCATTATTTAATGCTTCGATCTTAAATATGATCAATCTATCTTTGTTAGTTGGCTATGTACCACAGGCTTTTAAGGTGGCAGTAATTAAACCATTACTTAAAAAGCCATCACTTGACCCAGCTATCTTAGCTAATTATAGGCCAATCTCCAACCTTCCTTTTCTCTCAAAAATTCTTGAAAGGGTAGTTGTAAAACAGCTAACTGATCATCTGCAGAGGAATGGTCTATTTGAAGAGTTTCAGTCAGGTTTTAGAATTCATCATAGTACAGAAACAGCATTAGTGAAGGTTACAAATGATCTTCTTATGGCCTCGGACAGTGGACTCATCTCTGTGCTTGTTCTGTTAGACCTCAGTGCTGCTTTTGATACTGTTGACCATAAAATTTTATTACAGAGATTAGAGCATGCCATAGGTATTAAAGGCACTGCGCTGCGGTGGTTTGAATCATATTTGTCTAATAGATTACAATTTGTTCATGTAAATGGGGAATCTTCTTCACAGACTAAAGTTAATTATGGAGTTCCACAAGGTTCTGTGCTAGGACCAATTTTATTTACTTTATACATGCTTCCCTTAGGCAGTATTATTAGACGGTATTGCTTAAATTTTCATTGTTACGCAGATGATACCCAGCTTTATCTATCCATGAAGCCAGAGGACACACACCAATTAGCTAAACTGCAGGATTGTCTTACAGACATAAAGACATAAACTCAGATAAAACTGAAGTCATTGTACTTGGCCCCACAAATCTTAGAAACATGGTGTCTAACCAGATCCTTACTCTGGATGGCATTACCCTGACCTCTAGTAATACTGTGAGAAATCTTGGAGTCATTTTTGATCAGGATATGTCATTCAAAGCGCATATTAAACAAATATGTAGGACTGCTTTTTTGCATTTACGCAATATCTCTAAAATCAGAAAGGTCTTGTCTCAGAGTGATGCTGAAAAACTAATTCATGCATTTATTTCCTCTAGGCTGGACTATTGTAATTCATTATTATCAGGTTGTCCTAAAAGTTCCCTAAAAAGCCTTCAGTTAATTCAAAATGCTGCAGCTAGAGTACTGACGGGGACTAGAAGGAGAGAGCATATCTCACCCATATTGGCCTCTCTTCATTGGCTTCCTGTTAATTCTAGAATAGAATTTAAAATTCTTCTTCTTACTTATAAGGTTTTGAATAATCAGGTCCCATCTTATCTTAGGGACCTCGTAGTACCATATCACCCCAATAGAGCGCTTCGCTCTCAGACTGCAGGCTTACTTGTGGTTCCTGGGGTTTGTAAGAGTAGAATGGGAGGCAGAGCCTTCAGCTTTCAGGCTCCTCTCCTGTGGAACCAGCTCCCAATTCAGATCAGGGAGACAGACACCCTCTCTACTTTTAAGATTAGGCTTAAAACTTTCCTTTTTGCTAAAGCTTATAGTTAGGGCTGGATCAGGTGACCCTGAACCATCCCTTAGTTATGCTGCTATAGACGTAGACTGCTGGGGGGTTCCCATGATGCACTGTTTCTTTCTCTTTTTGCTCTGTATGCACCACTCTGCATTTAATCATTAGTGATCGATCTCTGCTCCCCTCCACAGCATGTCTTTTTCTTGGTTCTCTCCCTCAGCCCCAACCAGTCCCAGCAGAAGACTGCCCCTCCCTGAGCCTGGTTCTGCTGGAGGTTTCTTCCTGTTAAAAGGGAGTTTTTCCTTCCCACTGTAGCCAAGTGCTTGCTCACAGGGGGTCGTTTTGACCGTTGGGGTTTTACATAATTATTGTATGGCCTTGCCTTACAATATAAAGCGCCTTGGGGCAACTGTTTGTTGTGATTTGGCGCTATATAAAAAAATTGATTGATTGATTGACACTCTATCTCACTTACAGAGTTTAGGTAGCTACTCTGCCCTGTGTTGGTATATGGCATTAGAGAACATAAAGAAGGAATCATATCCTTAAACCTAGTTACAGCGCTTTCTGAAAGACTTCTAGTGTAATGAAACTTATTCCCCACTGCTGGGTAGTCCATCAGAGTAAATGTAAATGTTATTAAGAAATGATCAGACAGAAGGGAGTTTTCAGGGAATACTGTTAAGTCTTCAATTTCCAGACCATAAGTCAGAACAAGATCTAAGATATGATTAAAGTGGTGGGTGGACTCATTTACATTTTGAGCAAAGCCAATAGAGTCTAATAATAGATTAAATGCAGTGTTGAGGCTGTCATTCTCAGCATCTGTGTGGATGTTAAAATCGCCCACTATAATTATCTTATCTGAGCTAAGCACTAAGTCAGACAAAAGGTCTGAAAATTCACAGAGAAACTCACAGTAACGACCAGGTGGACGATAGATAATAACAAATAAAACTGGTTTTTGGGACTTCCAATTTGGATGGACAAGACTAAGAGTCAAGCTTTCAAATGAATTAAAGCTCTGTCTGGGTTTTTGATGAATTAATAAGCTGGAATGGAAGATTGCTGCTAATCCTCCACCTCGGCCGGTGCTACGAGCATTCTGGCAGTTAGTGTGACTCGGGGGTGTTGAAAGTGAAACTTGATCCAGAATCCGGATCAACTCCAAAACTTAACCGAGTCTTTCATGGCCTAATACATATCTGTGTTGCAAATTTGGTGGGAATCTGTAAGTAGTTTTGACGTAATCCTTCAAAGCCTGTATGAGGTGAAATGTGATCTGGATCACATCCAAAATTTAATGGAGTCTACCGTGGCCTAATATCTATCTGTGGTGAATATTTCGTCAAAATCTGTGTAGTAGTTTTGATGTAATCTTGCTAACAGTCAAATAAATAAATAAATGAACACAGATGATTTGATTACATCCTTGGTCGGACGTAATAAATAAATAAATAAAAGCCAATGATGTTATTAAGTCCTTGGTGGATGTAATAAAGGATTATTAACTGAGCACGAGGTCTGCATGTGAAAATAACAGACCAAGGTGTTGACAGTACACAGTAAATTTTGCTGATTAAAATTTATTCAGCTGGGATAACATTTGGTCCCAGTCAGTGTGTGTGTGTGTGGGTGTGTCTGTGCTTGTTTGTCTGTTTGTGGCCCTGCGACAGACTAGCGTCCTGTCCTCTGACTGCTGGGATAGGCTCCAGCCCCCCGCGACCCTTAATTGGACTAAGCGGTAGAAGGTGAATGAATGAATGAATAAATGTTAATGATAGATGTATGAAATTTGTCTGTGTGAGCAACAGCATAATTTCCTGTGAAGAATCAATAAAGTATCTATCTATCTATCTATCTATCTATCTATCTATCTATCTATCTATCTATCTATCTATCTATCTATCTATCTATCTATCTATCTATCTATCTATCTATCTATCTATCTATCTATCTATCTATCTATCTATTCAACAGACCACAGCTTACAATCTCTGCATTTACTCGTAACCAGTCTTGCATAAAGCACCTCATAGTGACTGAGTGAAAGTACAAGTATCTCACCATAAAATTACTTTGATAAAAGTTAAAGTCTTCAAAAATATTACTTGAGTAATAGTCTTAAAATATCTGTCATGTACTGTAAGTATCAAAAGTAAATTAATCATATAAAATGTACTTTAAGTAAAAGTTTTGAGTGAAAGTAAAATCCAAAATGAGTGGAGCGTGAAAAAGCAACAAAAGAAAGCCAGTGTGGTGTCTGGAGAAACCAGGAGGGGGCCTCAGCCCCTATAAAAGGCTGGATCCACCTCTAACAGAGCAGTTAGTGTTGGTGACAGGATGAGTGAGCAACAGGTGGATGTATATAGCTGTAAAGAAAGCTGCCCATCTTTCTCTGAAGATGCAGTCTTTTTCCTGGAAGACCCACAGACATTTTTCTGTTAAACACAAGAGCCAGGCTCTTGTGTTTAACAGAACAGTAATTTATAGCTACAGAGTTGTGCGCAGCCAGTACATTCTGAGTGCCGGTCCCAAGCCTGGATAAATGAGGAGGATCGCATCAGGAAGGGCATCCGGTGTAAAACAAGCCAACCCAACTATGCAGACTAAGAATCAAATTTCCATTCCGGATTGACAAAGACAAAGCAGAACATAAGTATAGTAGTGGTGATCTGCGGGCGGCCTGGAGAGGCATTAAATCTATGGCCTCAGTCACTAATGTTCAACAGGAAAATAACAGAGCACCAATTAGAATAGAGGGAGGCAATGAAGATCTGCCAAATGCTTTTAATTGTTTTTACTCCCGGTTCAAGAACCATGAGCTTTCAGACAAATTATCTCTTGAGGGTATTCCCTCTGCTACTGATTGTAGTGTGGTCATCAGTGAGGAAAGTGTAAACAATCTCCTGAAGAGGGTTAATGTAAGAAAGTCCTTTGGCCCAGATGGGACCGGATTGTTTTATGGTTGTCAGATATTTTTTTAACTAACAGAAAGCAGAGGGTTTTTGCAAATGGTTGTGTTTCAGACTCCTTAGCTTTGTCCACCGGTTCACCACAAGCAGTGGTGGGCACAGATAACCAAACAATTAACTTTGATAACAGATAATCAGATAACTGAAAAGTTATCTTTGATAAAGATAAAACGATAAACCACCCAAAAATGTATCGGAAGTTACAGATAACCAATAAATTCCAATATTGTCTCTGGTACACTTGCAACTGCTAACAAGCTGATTTTGAGTTTTAACACCACGATCACTTTTGGAAGCATCAAAAGTGACAACAGACCCAAACAGTGAGTCAGCACTTCTGTCTTTGAGCATCCTGCCCCCTGCTGGAAGCTCCAGTTTGCTACATGGCTTCCAGCACAGAAGCAACAGAGAGGAGCCACAAAGCTCAACTCTCTACCCAATAGCAACGCTGCCGTCAGGCCGAGATCTTGGAAAATAAAGCAGTGCTGAGTTATGGTTTTGTGTATAAATAAAATGAATACTGATAGAATAACTCCATTAATGTCAATTCTGTCATTTGTGCAAAGTTATGATATAACATATATCTTTTAATGTTGAGTAATGCACTAATTCAGAAGTTTTGTAACACAGACAAATTGGCATTCTGGGTAAAATGTGCCACCGGTAACATTGATTGGTTGATTCATTCTATGTAAACCAACACGTTAATGTGAGGTGTGTCGTGTGTTGGTGTTTACAGATAAATGTGCTTTTGTAAATTATGCCAATTTTTATTTGTAAAAAAAGGCATTTAAAAAAAAAAAAGCCAAGTTGTAATTAGATAACCGTCTGATATAACTGGTGTCAAAATAAATAGAACACTGCCATGAACTACTGGTGCCAGTGCGAGTTTTGGCCCCTTTTCAGCTGATTTTTTCATCCGTGCAAGAACTTTTTGGATCACACAGACTTTCAGGTTAATCGCGCGTCGCGCGTCCTGCATCATTTAGTATACATGGAGTAACGAGCTGCGTTTAACATCTCACGACCACCTCCTGATCGCCAATCGTATGGTCAGATGAAAAGCAAACCTGTTTGATATTCTGGTCGGCCGTTGTGAGGGTATCCCGCTGCTGAAGCGCTACAAGCATCCAAACTCTCGCACTGTGCATGTGCAAACACCACAGACCTGTCTTGTAATGTTTTTTTTTTTTTTAAACTTTGGTGTCTCCCATGGAGTGTTTTTGTAAATTAAGTTTGAAAAAAAAGCTTCTGTTTACGTTTTGCTTCTGGAAACACAACTCTGACGTGTGGTTTTTGAACGTACAATGTGTGTGAGAACATAAATTATGCGCTCTGAACTTTTACACCGTGTGGTTCTGTGGTACAGCTGAGCTGGAACCAAGTACAGTGATTGAAAATATCAGCCCAGCTTCAGGGCGAATACTGCCATGAACACTACTGGCCAGCAGATGGCAGTAGAGACCTTGAGAACTTGCCAAAACAATCACCCCCCTATCACCAGTGGTGGGCACAACTCCGATAATCCAATAACCAATAATTGTCGAAGATAATGTTTTCATTGTCTGACTATCTTTTTAGATAACTTTAAAAACCATTATTGGACTAATTATCTTGCAATAAATTTTTGTCTGATAATTTTTAGACTGATAACATGGTAAATAAAGCTGAACAGCTACAAATATTTATAAAACTTAAAATCAGTTGAGCACCTACCTGTTAAATGTTTGATGAGTAGTTCTACCCTGTGCAAAACAGAGAAGAGCTGCTTTAAGAAGAAACCGCTCTATTCTCTGCAGGTATGAGTTGTTTTTTTTTTTTTTGTAACCAGTTTTTCTTTGCCTGCAGAGGATAGAGCGGTTTCTTCTAGAAGCAGCTCTCCTCTGTTTGCAGAGGGTAGAACTACACATCTGTTTACCATGTAATAAAATTTCAGCGACAGACAGCATCATTCATAGCAAAGCTGTGGAAAGAGTTCCTGCATATAAATACCTAGGTACCTTTTTTGATGAGAAGCTGAAATTTGATGTGAATACTGCAGATATTGTGAAGCAAGGGCAACAGAGAGTCTATCTCCTCCGCAAACTGAACTCTTTCTCTGTCAGCCCTGTTATTATGTGTCATTTTTATCAGTCTTTTATTGAAAGTCTCCTGTGTTTCTCTTTCATCTGCTGGTTTCCCAGCCTCGCACTGAAAGATAAAAACAGCTTGTACAGTATTATAAAAACATGTTCAAAGATCACTGGAGTGAAATTTAGGGATCCTGTTGTGTGGGCCGCCAGAAGAGGAGGTACTGCTGGCCCACCACCAGAGGGCGCCCTGTCTGGAGTGCGGGCTCCAGGCACCAGAGGGCGCAGCCGCCTCACAGGAGCAGCCAGGGTGACAGCTGTCACGCATCACCTGCAACAGCTGTTACCAATCATCTGATCGGCAGGAGTATATCAGCAGGACGACGTCTCCACCTCTTTGCCGAGATATCGTTTCTACCGAGAAGGTAACGTACTCAGCTAACTGTTTGACAGTGATCTTTGTGACTTTGTGCATTACTCTGAGAGAACTTTCCAAGGAGAGGTGGAGGCAGCTTACCTGCCGTTCGGATTCCTGGGTGCGAACGCGCCCTCCTTTAATTGTTCTTTATTCCTCGCCAGCAGTACCAGGTCCGACACGCGGAGGCAGTGGCCACCTGGGAATTTGGGACTTGGCGGCTCCAGTATTCCCGGGGTCTGGTGGCGGAGGAAACCGTGTGGTTCCGGTTCTACTTTGGAGAGGCGTCTCCTATCTTCGAGCCTGCCCACACGACACCTGTGTGAATTTGACTTTGTCCATTATTGTAATCTGTTGTACTTGTTGTGCATATTCACAACAGTAAAGTGTGTTATTTGACCTATTCCATTGTCCGTTCATTTGCGCCCCCTGTTGTGGGTCCGTGTACTTACACTTTCCCAACAGGATATCTCGGCCAACGTCATGGACCCTGTGGGGCGTCAACCGGCTGTTGAACGGCCAATGGAAGAACAGGGCGCACTGGCGTCCGCAGGAGGAATGATCGGTGAGTTGCAGTGGATCCTCACCGCTTTCACGGCTCGGTTGGATTTAATGACTGAGCAGAACGTCCTCCTTAACCACAGGGTGGAGGCTCTCGCCGCGCAGGTGGAAGCACGCCCTCAGGGCGCTGCTGCGGCTCTCCCTCCTGTCGACCCTGTGTGTAACAGTGACGTTCCACAGGTCGTTCAACGACCCCTCCCACCTTCCCCTGAAGCATACATAAGCACTCCAGAGCCGTACGGGGGTTGTGTGGAGACATGCGCGGACTTTCTTATGCAGTGTTCGCTCGTCTTCGCACAACGTCCCGTCATGTACGCGACTGATGCTAGTAAGATAGCTTATGTAATTAATCTGCTTCGCGGCAAGGCACGCGCTTGGGCTACAGCGCTTTGGGAGCAAAATTCACAGCTCCTTCTGACATATGATGGGTTTGTGAGGGAGTTCAGAACAGTGTTCAATCATCCAAATAGATCCAATGAGACAGGGGCGCCGGAGCGCAGCTGTTTATGCAGTCGACTTCCGCATCGCGGCTGCGAGGTCCGGCTGGAATAACACTGCCCTCCGCGCCGCCTTCGTAAACGGACTGTCGTTGGTCCTGAAGGAGCTCCTGGTGGCCAAGGACGAACCGCGGGATTTAGACGGGCTTATTGATCTCGTTATACGATTAGACAATCGGTTAGAGGAACGCCGTCGGGAGCGAGGCGAAGGACATGACCGGATACACGCCGCCCCTCTCCCTTCCGGGTTCAAAAAGGGGCCGCCCTCCCCACGCTCCACAGCCGCAGCACTTTGTGGGGCAACAGCTCCCCCTGTTGACGTTGTTAGGGAAACGCACAGGGCCAAAATGGGGAGGCTGATCCGTGGAGAGTGTTTTCTCTGCAGCTCAACAGAGCACACAGAGAGAGACTGCCCCAAACGGCCAAAACGTCAACACTCGCCCTTAGAGACTGGGCTAAGGGGGGGGTCAAGACATTCAAGTGAGACACACACAAATTGCCACACGACTCCCAGTCACAATCCTGAGCGGGGATTTAACCCTTCAAGCCCGAGCACTGGTGGACACGGGGTCAGAAGGGAATCTGCTAGACAGCAGATGGGCAAAGGAGGTAGGGCTCCCTCTGGTGGTGCTTCCTACGCCATTGCAGGTGCGCGCACTAGATGGCACCCTCCTCCCTTTACTCACACACAAGACACCACCAGTAACTCTGGTGGTGTCTGGAAACCACCGGGAGGAGATTGAGTTTTTTGTAACTCCTTCTACCTCCCGCGTGATTTTGGGCATCCCATGGATGTTAAAACACAATCCCCGGATCGATTGGCCGTCTGGGGTGGTGGTTCAGTGGAGCGAAACCTGCCATCGGGTGTGTTTAGGATCCTCGGTTCCTCCCGGTTCCCAGGCTAAGGAGGAGGTCAAAGTCCCTCCCAATTTGACGGCAGTGCCGGTTGAGTACCACGATCTTGCTGACGTCTTCAGCAAGGATCTGGCACTCACCCTTCCCCCGCACCGTCCGTACGATTGTGCCATTGATTTGGTTCCAGGCGCTGAGTTCCCGTCCAGCAGGCTGTACAACCTCTCACAACCTGAGCCCGAATCAATGGAGACCTACATCCGGGACTCATTAGCTGCCGGGCTGATCCGGAACTCCACCTCCCCGATGGGGGCAGGTTTCTTTTTTGTGGGCAAGAAAGATGGCGGACTTCGTCCATGTATTGATTACAGGGGGCTGAATGAGATTACGGTTCGCAACCGATACCTGTTGCCATTATTAGATTCCGTGTTCACCCCCCTGCATGGAGCCAAAATCTTTACTAAGCTGGATCTTAGAAATGCGTATCACCTGGTTCGGATCCGGAAGGGAGACGAATGGAAGACGGCATTTAACACCCCGTTAGGTCACTTTGAGTACCTGGTCATGCCGTTTGGCCTCACAAACGCCCCCGCGATGTTCCAAGCATTGGTTAATGATGTCTTGCGGGATTTCCTACACTGATTCGTCTTTGTATATCTAGACGATATCCTCATCTTTTCTCCGGATCCTGAGACTCATGTCCGGCATGTACGTCAGGTCCTGCAGCGGTTGTTGGAGAACCGGCTGTTTGTGAAGGGCGAGAAGTGCGAGTTTCACCGCACTTCTTTGTCCTTCCTGGGGTTCATCATCTCCCCCAACTCTGTCGCTCCTGATCCGGCCAAGGTTGCGGCGGTGAGAGACTGGCCCCAACCCACTAGCCGTAGGAAGCTGCAACAGTTCCTCGGCTTTGCACATTTTTACAGGAGGTTCATTAAGGGCTACAGTCAGGTAGTTAGCCCCCTGACAGCCCTGACCTCACCAAAAGTCCCCTTCACCTGGTCGGATCGTTGTGATGCCGCGTTCAAGGAGTTGAAACGGCGCTTCTCGTCTGCACCCGTTCTGGTGCAGCCCGATCCTAGTCGCCAGTTAGTGGTTGAAGTGGACGTCGGACTCAGGGATAGGAGCTGTGCTTTCCCAGAGTGGGAGGACCGATAAGGTCCTTCACCCGTGTGCCTATTTTTCCCGCAGGTTGACCCCGGCCGAACGGAACTATGACGTCGGCAATCGAGAACTCCTTGCGGTGAAAGAGGCTCTTGAAGAGTGGAGACATCTGTTGGAGGGAACGTCCGTGCCATTCACGGTTTTCACTGACCACCGGAACCTGGAGTATATCAGGACCGCCAAGCGGCTGAACCCCAGGCAAGCCCGCTGGTCACTGTTCTTCGGCCGTTTTGACTTCCGGATCACCTACCGTCCCGGGACCAAGAACCAGAAATCGGATGCCTTGTCCCGGGTACATGAAGATGAAGTCAAAACGGAGTTGTCGGATCCACCGGAACCCATCATCCCGGAGTCCACTATCGTGGCCACCCTCACCTGGGACGTAGAGAGAACCGTCCGGGAGGCCCTGGCACGAAGCCCGGACCCCGGGACTGGGCCGAAGAACAAACTCTACGTCCCACCAGAAGCTAGGGCTGCAGTCCTGGACTTCTGTCACGGCTCTAAGCTCTCCTGTCATCCAGGGGTGCGAAGAACCGTGGCAGTTGTCCGGCAGCGCTTCTGGTGGGCGTCCCTAGAGGCCGACGTCCGGGATTATATCCAGGCCTGCACCAACTGCACCAGGGGCAAGGCTGACCATCGCAGGGCTTCGGGACTGCTCCAGCCGCTGCCCGTGCCCCGTCGCCCCTGGTCCCACATCGGCCTGGATTTTGTCACGGGCCTCCCGCCATCCCAGGGCAACACCACCATCCTCACGATAGTGGACCGATTCTCCAAGGCGGCCCACTTCGTGGCCCTCCCGAAGCTCCCAACGGCCCAGGAGACAGCGGACCTCCTGGTCCACCACGTCGTCCAGCTGCATGGGATACCATCGGACATCGTTTCGGATCGTGGTCCCCAGTTCTCCTCGCAAGTCTGGAGGAGCTTCTGCCGGGAACTGGGGGCCACGGTGAGTCTCTCATCTGGGTATCATCCCCAGACCAACGGGCAAGCAGAACGGGCCAATCAGGAGGTGGAGCAGGCCCTGCGTTGCGTGACAGCCGCGCACCCGGCGGCCTGGAGTACCCATCTGGCCTGGATCGAGTACGCCCATAACAGCCAGGTGTCGGCAGCCACCGGCCTCTCCCCTTTCGAGGTGTGTCTGGGGTACCAACCTCCTTTGTTTCCAGTGGTTGAGGGAGAGGTCGGTGTGCCCTCGGTCCAGGCCCACCTACGGAAGTGCCGTCGGGTGTGGCGTGCCGCCCGTTCTGCCTTGCTGAAGGCCCGGATGAGGACGAAGGCCCATGCAGACCGTCGGCGGACCCCGGCCCCTACGTACCGGCCAGGGCAGGCAGTGTGGTTGTCTACAAAGGACATACCCCTTCAAGTGGACTCCCCCAAACTGCAGGACCGGTACATCGGTCCGTTCAAGATCATCAAGGTACTCAGTCCAGCCGCAGTGAGGCTTCAGCTTCCGGCCTCACTGCGGATCCATCCCGTTTTCCACGTGTCCCGGATTAAGCCCCATCACACCTCACCCCTCTGTACTCCCGGTCCGGCACCACCTCCTGCCCGGATCATCGATGGCGAGCCGGCTTGGACTGTGCGCCGGCTCTTGGATGTCCGTAGGATGGGCCGGGGCTTCCAGTATTTGGTGGACTGGGAGGGGTACGGACCTGAAGAACGCTCCTGGGTGAAGAGGAGCTTCATCCTGGACCCGGCCCTCCTGGCCAATTTCTACCGCCGCCACCCGGACAAACCTGGTCGGGCGCCAGGAGGCGCCCGTTGAGGGGGGGGGGTCCTGTTGTGTGAGCCGCCAGAAGAGGAGGTACTGCTGGCCCACCACCAGAGGGCGCCCTGTCTGGAGTGCGGGCTCCAGGCACCAGAGGGCGCAGCCGCCTCACAGGAGCAGCCAGGGTGACAGCTGTCAGGCATCACCTGCAACAGCTGTTACCAATCATCTGATCGGCAGGAGTATATCAGCAGGACGACGTCTCCACCTCTTTGCCGAGATATCGTTTCTACCGAGAAGGTAACGTACTCAGCTAACTGTTTGACAGTGATCTTTGTGACTTTGTGCATTACTCTGAGAGAACTTTCCAACGAGAGGTGGAGGCAGCTTACCTGCCATTCGGATTCCTGGGTGCGAACGCGCCCTCCTTTAATTGTTCTTTATTCCTCGCCAGCAGTACCAGGTCCGACACGCGGAGGCAGTGGCCACCTGGGAATTTGGGACTTGGCGGCTCCAGTATTCCCGGGGTCTGGTGGCGGAGGAAACCGTGTGGTTCCGGTTCTACTTTGGAGAGGCGTCTCCTATCTTCGAGCCTGCCCACACGACACCTGTGTGAATTTGACTTTGTCCATTATTGTAATCTGTTGTACTTGTTGTGCATATTCACAACAGTAAAGTGTGTTATTTGACCTATTCCATTGTCCGTTCATTTGCGCCCCCTGTTGTGGGTCCGTGTACTTACACTTTCCCAACAGATCCAACCAGTTTTTGTGACCAGCAGATTCTGAGGAAAGCAAATTGTATTTTGTCTTCTTCTGGTCACATGCTGGCAGGTGAATTTTCTCTGTTGCCTTCAGCTCATCGCTTTGTTTCACCTGTCTGTAAGATGAACCGTTTTTTAAAATCCTTTATTCCCTCTGCTATTCGTCTTTTAAACTCTTTGTAGGGTTTTTTTTTTTTTATCAAATTGTTGTGATGACATTGTATCCTATGGTATTTTTTTATTTTATTTTTTTTTGCTGACTTATTTTTTATGTATCTTTTGTATTGGGTGGTTACTGTGTTCTGTGTTTTGTGTGCTTGTATGTAAGCTGCTGAAACTAATTGCCCCTGGTGGGATGAATAAAGTCAGCTAAGTCTAAGTCTAAGTCTGCCACGAGTGGGACCAATGCTGCCTTGGTCAAGGGAGCAGAAACCGCAGACCCTGCTAGGCCAC
This sequence comes from Thalassophryne amazonica, assembly GCF_902500255.1. Taxonomy (NCBI): domain Eukaryota; kingdom Metazoa; phylum Chordata; class Actinopteri; order Batrachoidiformes; family Batrachoididae; genus Thalassophryne; species Thalassophryne amazonica. The sequence goes on along the minus strand of NC_047110.1, from coordinate 19,589,844 downwards.
CAAAGCGAAGTCTTTCTCAGATGGTTGGGAACTGATCCTCTGACATGCTCTAATTTTTAGGTCACCACTTCCCCAATAGAATCAAGTAATGTGGTAAGGCTAGCCGATTTGATAGGTGCCACTATGTTGGTGTAGCAAGATGAATGGTCTTGTCTCAGAGTGATGCTGAAAACTAATTCATGCATTTATTTCCTCTAGGCTGGACTATTGTAATTCATTATTATCAGGTTGTCCTAAAAGTTCCCTAAAAAGCCTTCAGTTAATTCAAAATGCTGCAGCTAGAGTACTGACGGGGACTAGAAGGAGAGAGCATATCTCACCCATATTGGCCTCTCTTCATTGGCTTCCTGTTAATTCTAGAATAGAATTTAAAATTCTTCTTCTTACTTATAAGGTTTTGAATAATCAGGTCCCATCTTATCTTAGGGACCTCGTAGTACCATATCACCCCAATAGAGCGCTTCGCTCTCAGACTGCAGGCTTACTTGTAGTTCCTAGGGTTTGTAAGAGTAGAATGGGAGGCAGAGCCTCAGCTTTCAGGCTCCTCTCCTGTGGAACCAGCTCCCAATTCAGATCAGGGAGACAGAACACCCTCTCTACTTTTAAGATTAGGCTTAAACTTTCCTTTTTGCTAAAGCTTATAGTTAGGGCTGGATCAGGTGACCCTGAACCATCCCTTAGTTATGCTGCTATAGACGTAGACTGCTGGGGGGTTCCATGATGCACTGTTTCTTTCTCTTTTTTGCTCTGTATGCACCACTCTGCATTTAATCATTAGTGATCGATCTCTGCTCCTCTCCACAGCATGTCTTTTTCTTGGTTCTCTCAGCCCCAACCAGTCCCAGCAGAAGACTGCCCCTCCCTGAGCCTGGTTCTGCTGGAGGTTTCTTCCTGTTAAAGGGAGTTTTTCCTTCCCACTGTAGCCAAGTGCTTGCTCACAGGGGGTCGTTTTGACCGTTGGGTTTTACATAATTATTGTATGGCCTTGCCTTACAATATAAAGCGCCTTGGGCAAACTGGTTTGTTGTGATTTGGCGCTATATAAAAAATTGATTGATTGATGATGAATGGGTCTTCATGATTTCAGCTGGTGGTTTGATTCCAGCTAATTTGTGGAAGAGAATGCTCTTATAAAAGAGGGCGGAGAGCGTTCTTCTCTCTCCCTGACTCACTGGAGATTTGCTGCAGGTGCTTCTCGTGCATGTCTACTTCCGTGTTCCTGTGAGGAAAGGTAGGTGCCAGCCACCTCTGTGGGCTCATTGACGCATGTGCTTTCAAGTGCTGATGTGAATGGTTTTGTAAATTTAGAGACCTCTGTGGGAGTTTGGCGCTGGGTCTGGGCTGCAGAGTGTTGTGTATTGTGTGGCTTTCTTCCCTCCTTCAGACATTTGTGTGTCACTTATGTTCATGCTGCCAAAAGTTACAGGTCCGTGGTGGAGAGAAGTGAGCTCTGTCGGACGCCGCTGCGACTTTGTCCTGATGTTCTGCTGGGAAACTTCGTTCTATGGGGGTCCCTTGGATGTGCCTGGCTTTCTGTCTGCCCAGACGCTTGCCGTTGCTGTGGGGAACGGCTCATCAGCTTTGTGTCGGGCTGACAGCTGCATTAGATGTTGAACTGTGTGGCGCAAAGGGTGCCCTCATGTGGCTGTGTTCAATAAAGTTTTAATTTAGTATTGATTAATTATTTTAAACAGCGTTATTACAAATAGTTATTAATAAACTGTTCTGTATGGGGAACCACCTACTCTGCCTCGCTTTGCAACAAACCTGTGTGATTTGATGGGGTGAAGAGTTCTCTGGGTGAAATTCCCAGGGTGGTGTCGGAAAATACGACTTGTCATTTCCATTCATGAACTCTGATAGCCTCAATGATTAAAACAACTTGTCTGCTTTGCCACATTGGCATTTATTTATTTTGGGCATCTTTCAGGTTGAGCTTGAAAACTCCAGGAAGTATTGAGATTTCCATGTTATAATACAAAATGGACAAACTGATTAGAAAACCATAACTTCCTGGTGAAACACACAGTTTTATTGATTGACATTTGCACTGGCAGGTGTGGCAATTTGTTACCTGCAGGCCTCCCTCAGGGCTCTGGACCAATAAGGTGATGGCGCCCATAGTCTGAATGCTCCCCACATCTCACCTGGTTGGGTTTCTCTGCTCGCTGCTCACAGGTGGGTAGTACAGTGAGCGCAGTGTTGTGCAGTTTCCATGAGCTGTGAGAAACAACATCACTGTCAACATGTACAGCACATCCTGTAACTAACGCCAACACGTTGACGGCTGGAAGGAACCCATTTAAAACAATCTGTTATGCATTAAATGTTAAGGGAAAATGGCAAAATCCTTTTATCCTGGTTGGGTGTGAAATGATTGAAGTGCAAGCCTGGCTGTTTGGGTAGTTTGTTTTTTTTTTCCCCTCAAACATTTTCCAGGTCTTGATCGACCAGCAGAAGTCCCTGGTTTTGTGGAAGGAGGTCTATTGTAGTTCTCTTGACAAAGGTTAAGTGTCATCAGCCTCTGAATGATTATCGTGCTGTTGCTGTTATACATCTTATTATGAAACATTTGAACAAAGTGCTAGTAAAATAGCTGACATGGGTTAAAACACCGCAGCAGCCTTTTAACTGCATATCAGCTGTTTGTTTTTTTATTTTATTTTTTTAAGGGATCCTTCAATATTATTCTCTTTAAAAAGTTCCTTATAGAGATTGACGGTTTAAATCTGAAAGTGTAACTAGGATACCCGAGTGGCGAGGGTTTATTATTGTTCAGTGAGTGTGGCTAGTTGGTGTTGCCCAAGTAACGTTCCCTGCAAGCTGAAGGCTTGAAAAATTGGGTCTGCTCCCGTTGAGTCCATGTGGGTGGCCAGACACTTCTGTTAAGAATCAACAAGAGACAAGTGTAAGGACTCAAAATGCAGGGAGCCACAGGTAACCAAAGAAAAAAAACAATTTATTGAAAATGCAGTTAAATTTTGATGAGAGAGGGATTCAAAATAAGGTCCGTTGACACCCAGGAGCGATTCTCAGGACCATAACACTTCCAGTCCACCAGATACAGGAAACCCTGGCCCCGACGCCACATATCCACAATGCGTTGACAGCCCAGGCTGGATGACCATCCATGACCCTGTTCGGGAGGTGGGGGATTGGCCAGAGGGCACAGAGGGCTGAAATGCTGGCTTGAGATGAGACACATGAAACACTGGGTGGATCCGGAGCAACAAGGCAGCTGGAGTTTGACAGTCACCCAGTAATAAGTCATTCAAAAAGAAAAGATCCCAAATACCTTGGTTTTTAGTTTATTTGCTTCTGTTTGGAGGGGCACAGCTCTGGCCAAGAGCCACACCCCCCTGGCCCAGGTGATAGTTGCGAGCTGGGGTACGGTGCCAGTCTGCAAGGCACATGGCTTCTTCCTTTGCCCGAAGCAGGGTGGAACAGGCAGTCCTCCACACCTGTCAACACAGTCGTCAATGAGCTTGCACCGAGGGAACAGGCAGGTCACTTTCTTGCAATGGAAACAGAGGTGATTGACTGTAGCAGTGTTTATGTGAGAGTTGTAAGCATATTCAACCCGAGGCAGCTGATCACTCCAAGAAGATGGGTGGGAGGCTCTAACACACCAGAAGGCGGATTTAAGGTCTTGATTAGCTCGTTCCACTTGGCTGTTGGATTGCAAATGGAACCCAGATGACAGGCTCTGATCACAGAACAAAAGGTCTTCATACTTGAGACATAACCTGCGGGCCCCAGTACGACACAATGTCCTGGGGAATGCCATGTACTGGAACAAATGGTGAACTAGCAGGTCCACTGTCTCCTGGGCAGATGGAAGCTTCGGTAGGTCCATAAAATGTCTTGCCTTGGAGAACCGGTCCATGATGGTCAGGATGGTAGACTTGCCCTTGGAGATGGGGAGACCTATAAAATCCAGACAGATGTGCGACCATCCTTGACATACACGTGCACATTTGCCTGGACAGAAGGCCACCAGTCTGCTGGAGGAGGTGAAGGGTCCGTTGAATGCCTGGGTGGTAGGAGAACTTAGGAGTGTGGATGAATTGGAGGACAGCAGATCGGGCAGAAGGTGGTACAAAAGAGCCACCAAGGAGTCAGGCACCGGATATGTCTTCTGGGCCTCCCGGACGACCTCCTCAATGTCCTAAATTAGGGCTCTAATTCCATCTGGCTGGAAAGGATTTTGTCTGGAGATGTGGAGCAGTCCTTCATGGAGAATTGACCCAGAAGTACCCGGAACTCACTGAATAGGCCGCCACACTACGAGCCTCCTGACGAACAGATAACAGTCTTTTGGAGATTGATAGCCCCACAATGGATGATTGAAGACCATCCTGAATTCCTGCACAAATGTGGAATAAGACGCTAAACTCTGGTCCCACAGTGCAGTCGCCCATGCCAAGGCATCACTGTGAAGTAAGCTAATAAGGTAAGCTAATTTATTTGTATCAGCAGTGTACATGGAGGGTTCTATTAGAATACCAAAGAACATTGCAAAAGAAAAGAGGCACAAGTATCTGTAGATCCTGAGTATCATTCAGGATGGCATATGAGTGGTTCTTGTGAGGGATTAAACAGAGCCGGGGACGGAGCTAATAAAGCAGAAGTGGAGGGAGCTGTAGCAGCTACAGTGTTAGGTGGACTAGCAGCTAAACGAACAGTTAAAGCTGAAATCTGAGAGCATAACTAGGATACATGAGTGTCAAGGCTTATGTTGTTGTTCAGTAAGTGTGGCTAGTTGCTGATGGTGGTGCCCAGGTAATGTTACCTGCAAGCCGAGGGCTTGATGAATCGGGTCTGCTCCTGCTGAGTCTATGTGGGTGGCCAGAAACTCCTGTTAACAATCAACCAAAGACAAGTGTAAGGACTCAAAATGCAGGGAGCCACAGGTAACCAAAACCTGAAAGGAGGCAAGATGCGGAAAGCAAAAGGAGATTTGAGTAAGCCAGAAACAACAGAATCAAAGGAGTACCGGGTAAACATAGGGCATCGAGCCAGGTACCAAGTGAGCAAAGCTGAGTTTCTGGTGTCTGTGGAGTGGAAGAACCAGAGCTTAAGTACAGGTGTAGTTGATTGAAGACAGGTGTGGATAAGCAGCTCCAAGCTGCAGCTACCTGATGACAGAGCAAGGGAGGAGGAGGAGGAGAGTAGCAATACAGGCAGCACAACATAGACAGATATGTGGTCAGATCTGTGTGATTGTACAGATGTAATCAGATCTGTGATATTACACATCAATGTTCACAGCGACAATAAAACAGCTGAGCTGCGCATTAACACAGCGTGCTGCACACACACATATCCAGTCCCAGTCCCACAGACTCTCTCAAAGTAAAATAATATTTTTATTTAATTGAAAGCTCCATTGAAAGGAACACAAAGCAAAATACAACTCAATTATCATGCCACTCACCGAGTTGTAAAGATTTTCAAATAAAAAAGTCCACAACATCAAAGAAGTCCCCATGCACACATTGCAATCGCACTTCAAATCAAATCAAATCAGTTTTATTTATATAGTGCCAAATCACAACAAACAGTTGCCCCAAGGCGCTTTATATTGTAAGGCAAAAGCCATACAATAAGTACAGAAAAACCCCAACGGTCAAAACGACCCCTATGAGCAAGCACTTGGCAACAGTGGGAAGGAAAAACTCCCTTTTAACAGGAAGAAACCTCCAGCAGAACCAGGCTCAGGGAGGGGCAGTCTTCTGCGGGGACTGGTTGGGGCTGAGGGGAGAGAATCAGGAAAAAGACATGCTGTGGAAGAGAGCAGAGATCAATCACTAATGATTAAATGCAGAGTGGTGCATACAGAGCAAAAAGAGGTGAATAAAAAGAAACACTCAGTGCATCATGGGAACCCCCCAGTAGTCTAAGTCTATAGCAGCATAACTAAGGGATGGTTCAGGGTCACCTGATCCAACCCTAACTATAAGCTTTAGCAAAAAGGAAAGTTTTAAGCTTAATCTTAAAAGTAGAGAGGGTGTCTGTCTCCCTAATCCGAATTGGGAGCTGGTTCCACAGGAGTGGAGCCTGAAAGCTGAAGGCTCTGCCTCCCATTCTACTCTTACAAACCCTAGGAACTACAAGTAAGCCTGCAGTCTGAGAGCGAAGCGCTCTATTGGGGTGATATGGTACTATGAGGTTCTATTCTGGAATTAACAGGGAGCCAATGAAGAGAAGCCAATATGGGTGAAATTACAATCGTCCAGCCTAGATGAAATAAATGCATGAATTAGCTTTTCAGCATCACTCTGAGACAAGACCTTTCTCATTTTAGAGATATTGCGCAAATGCAAAAAAGCAGTCCTACATATTTGCATAATATGCGCATTGAAGGACATATCCTGATCAAAAATGACTCCAAGATTTTTCACAGTATTACTGGAGGTCAGGGTAATGTCATCCAGAGTAAGGATCTGGTTAGACACCATGTTTCTAAGATTTGTGGGGCCAAGTACAATAACTTCAGTTTTATCTGAATTTAAAAGCAGGAAATTAGAAGTCATCCATGTCTTTATGTCTGAAAGACATTCCTGCAGTTTAACTAACTGGTGTGTGTCCTCTGGCTTCATGGATAGATAAAGCTGGGTATCATCTGCGTAACAATGAAAATTTAAGCAATGCTTTCTAATAATACTGCCTAAGGGAAGCATGTATAAAGTGAATAAAATCGGTCCTAGCACAGAACCTTGTGGAACTCCATAATTAACCTTAGTCCGTGAAGAAGACTCCCCATTTACATGAACAAATTGTAATCTATTAGATAAATATGATTCAAACCACTGCAGCGCAGTGCCTTTAATACCTATGGCATGCTCTAATCTCTGTAATAAAATTTGTGAGTGCAGCTCTGCCCAGTTCAAATTCTGTTGACTGGGGCACGAATTTACTGAAAAGCATCTTTCTCCTTTTTGTAACGTAACTACATCTCTCTCAAAACTTTAACTTTTTCTAAAATCAAAAAGCCTTTAAATCCCATTCCACACATTTGTGGAAGCCACCAGAAACCATTTTCAACAAATACCTTCACCTCTTGGGTCAAGCAAGTTTATTGGTGTTGCCATGTGTGGCCAAAGTTCAAAGTTAACACTGCAAATAATAATTTGACTATTAATTTCGTTACTTTTTTATTGTGCCCCATGTGAGGCCAATTTAGAATTGAACATCTGTTTCTGGCTGACACAAAATAAATCCTCATGAGATGTTCCTAAACTCCTTTTTCTGTGAATGAAACAAAGCCACAAATTTAAATTTTTATGATTAAATTAAGCATTTATTTATGTTATTAAATGCAGGCAAATGTATTAAGGCCTTTGACAAAAGTATTTTTTGTGATTTTTCCACATAATTACTAATCGTCTGGATTTAAGTTTGTTTCTATGACTGTTCAAGAACTTAAACCACTGATCTGAAGATACAAAAATAACATTGATTAACTACATCTTTTCCAGTTAAAAGCATTGTTATTTTACCCACATTTAAAAGTGTTGTTTTAAGTTCAAAATAACATCTGTGTGCTCTGAGCAAAAATTTAATAATTTAAATGTTGTAAAGGACGAACACATCCAGACAATTTTGAAAGCACACTGTGCTAAAATCAGCCTAGTAACTTTCCAAAAATAGCTACTGGTTTAACGCAAAAGTGAATTCTTTTTGTCCGAATGTCTCTGCTTTTGCGGAGTTGAAAAGCGGCCGCGTGATTTGCGACTTGTGACAAAGTGCAGAATTTAACCACGCACAAAAATAAGCAAAGCCGTGCCAAATTAGCATTAGATGCTAATGCACTAACTAACTTTAAAATAAAAGTAGTGATAAAATTTGTCGGCACAAATTAATGCCAATCAATCGAATAAAACCTAACAAACAGAAACTTCGAGTCCGTTTGCAGATTTTAAATTTACAACACCCTAAAAATTTAAAAGTTAGCATATTACCACATGGGCTAAGCTAACCTAGGCTAACCTCTGCTAAGTCACTCGAAAACCACGGAAAGTCACAAAGCTCCTGTTGAAGCACATTGTAAAAGCTGCAGAGCTTAAGCAATAGTTTCCTCAAGACAAAAACAGCCAAAAGAATTTTCCAAAATTTATTTTCGTTTTATCTGAAAGTCATACATCTGGGACATTGGTCACGTGATCTGTAGCGCACCATCATCGCCATTTTAAACCAAGTGAAAACCAAGCTGACTTGTCTTTTGAGTCTGTAGTTCTTCGAATGGTGCAGTGTAGCCGGCTGTACAGCCAATTTGTTAAAAAATGTGGGCCGGGAGTAGGAGACAGAACTGGCTTAGAGCTGGAGTGGTAAGGAGTTAGCACACGACATGTCGTCACAATCATGTTACTGTTGTTTTCTTGAAGTAAGAGAGTTTGTATTTGTAAGTGATTTTCTATGGCAACTGGGCTTCAAACATGCTCCAGCAGACAGCCCGAAGCAAGTGAACACCACATTCGGAACCGGACATAAAAGAGTAGCGAGAACGAGTCCAGCAGAGAGGGAGAGGCAGAGGTTTTTTTATCAGTCGGACCTGCTGCCCGGAGGACAGATGTGCAGTCAGTTACAGACGGTGGCACCGGCAGAGAACGAGTCACTTGGAAGAAAAGTGCTAAATCAGTGGAAGTTCCACAAAAATCACACAAGCAGGATATATATATTTTTTTCTTCCCTTTATCACACAAGAGGCCGTAACTTCAGCTTGTCGGTGAGCTGACGTGACACCGGTAACAGTGGCAGTATTTGAAGGAACAAGTCAAGTCCCACAAAATGGACGCTATTTTTAACTTCAGTTGATGATCCAGTCCAGGTGTGAGAGTTGTCTGCCCCACAAAAAAGCCATGTTAATGAGGAACAATCAATCAATCAATCAATTTTATTTATATAGCGCCAAATCACAACAAACAGTTGCCCCAAGGCGCTTTATATTGTAAGGCAAGGCCATACAATAATTACGTAAAAACCCCAACGGTCAAAACGACCCCCTGTGAGCAAGCACTTGGCGACAGTGGGAAGGAAAAACTCCCTCTTAACAGGAAGAAACCTCCAGCAGAACCAGGCTCAGGGAGGGGCAGTCCTCTGCTGGGACTGGTTGGGGCTGAGGGAGAGAACCAGAAAAAGACATGCTGTGGAGGGGAGCAGAGATCAATCACTAATGATTAAATGCAGAGTGGTGCATACAGAGCAAAAGGAGAAAGAAACACTCAGTGCATCGTGGGAACCCCCCAGCAGTCTAAGTCTATAGCAGCATAACTAAGGGATGGTTCAGGGTCACCTGATCCAGCTCTAACTATAAGCTTTAGCAAAAAGGAAAGTTTTAAGCCTAATCTTAAAAGTAGAGAGGGTGTCTGTCTCCCTGATCTGAATTGGGAACTGGTTCCACAGGAGAGGAGCCTGAAAGCTGAAGGGACCTGATTATTCAAAACCTTATAAGTAAGAAGAAGAATTTTAAATTCTATTCTAGAATTAACAGGAAGCCAATGAAGAGAGGCCAATATGGGTGAGATATGCTCTCTCCTTCGAGTCCCTGTTAGCACTCTAGCTGCAGCATTTTGAATTAACTGAAGGCTTTTCAGGGAACTTTTAGGACAACCTGATAATAATGAATTACAATAGTCCAGCCTAGAGGAAATAAATGCATGAATTAGTTTTTCAGCATCACTCTGAGACAAGACCTTTCTAATTTTAGAGATATTGCGTAAATGCAAAAAAAGCAGTCCTACATATTTGTTTAATATGCGCATTGAATGACATATCCTGATCAAAAATGACTCCAAGATTTCTCACAGTATTACTAGAGGTCAGGGTAATGCCATCCAGAGTAAGGATCTGGTTAGACACCATGTTTCTAAGATTTGTGGGGCCAAGTACAATAACTTCAGTTTTATCTGAGTTTAAAAGCAGGAAATTAGAAGTCATCCATGTCTTTATGTCTGTAAGACAATCCTGCAGTTTAGCTAATTGGTGTGTGTCCTCTGGCTTCATGGATAGATAAAGCTGGGTATCATCTGCGTAACAATGAAAATTTAAGCAATGCCGTCTAATAATACTGCCTAAGGGAAGCATGTATAAAGTGAATAAAATTGGTCCTAGCACAGAACCTTGTGGAACTCCATAATTAACCTTAGTCTGTGAAGAAGATTCCCCATTTACATGAACAAATTGTAATCTATTAGATAAATATGATTCAAACCACCGCAGCGCAGTGCCTTTAATACCTATGGCATGCTCTAATCTCTGTAATAAAATTTTATGGTCAACAGTATCAAAAGCAGCACTGAGGTCTAACAGAACAAGCACAGAGATGAGTCCACTGTCTGAGGCCATAAGAAGATCATTTGTAACCTTCACTAATGCTGTTTCTGTACTATGATGAATTCTAAAACCTGACTGAAACTGTTCAAATAGACCATTCCTCTGCAGATGATCAGTTAGCTGTTTTACAACTACGCTTTCAAAAATTTTTGAGAGAAAAGGAAGGTTGGAGATTGGCCTATAATTAGCTAAGATAGCTGGGTCAAGTGATGGCTTTTTAAGTAATGGTTTAATTACTGCCACCTTAAAAGCCTGTGGTACATAGCCAACTAATAAAGATAGATTGATTATATTTAAGATCGAAGCATTAAATAATGGTAGGGCTTCCTTGAGCAGCCTGGTAGGAATTGGGTCTAATAGATATGTTGATGGTTTGGATGAAGTAACTAATGAAAATAACTCAGACAGAACAATCGGAGAGAAAGAGTCTAACCAAATACCGGCATCACTGAAAGCAGCCAAAGATAACGATACGTCTTTGGGATGGTTATGAGTAATTTTTTCTCTAATAGTTAAAATTTTATTAGCAAAGAAAGTCATGAAGTCATTACTAGTTAAAGTTAAAGGAATACTCGGCTCAATAGAGCTCTGACTCTTTGTCAGCCTGGCTACAGTGCTGAAAAGAAACCTGGGGTTGTTCTTATTTTCTTCAATTAGTGATGAGTAGTAAGATGTCCTAGCTTTACGGAGGGCTTTTTTATAGAGCAACAGACTCTTTTTCCAGGCTAAGTGAAGATCTTCTAAATTAGTGAGATGCCATTTCCTCTACAACTTACGGGTTATCTGCTTTCAGCTGCGAGTTTGTGAGTTATACCACGGAGTCAGGCACTTCTGATTTAAAGCTCTCTTTTTCAGAGGAGCTACAGCATCCAAAGTTGTCTTCAATGAGGATGTAAAACTATTGACGAGATACTCTATCTCACTTACAGAGTTTAGGTAGCTACTCTGCACTGTGTTGGTATATGGCATTAGAGAACATAAAGAAGGAATCATATCCTTAAACCTAGTTACAGCGCTTTCTGAAAGACTTCTAGTGTAATGAAATTTATTCCGCACTGCTGGGTAGTCCATCAGAGTAAATGTAAATGTTATTAAGAAATGATCAGACAGAAGGGAGTTTTCAGGGAATACTGTTAAGTCTTCAATTTCCATACCATAAGTCAGAACAAGATCTAAGATATGATTAAAGTGGTGGGTGGACTCATTTACATTTTGAGCAAAGCCAATTGAGTCTAATAATAGATTAAATGCAGTGTTGAGGCTGTCATTCTCAGCATCTGTGTGGATGTTAAAATCGCCCACTATAATTATCTTATCTGAGCTAAGCACTAAGTCAGACAAAAGGTCAGTAACGACCAGGTGGACGATAGATAATAACAAATAAAACTGGTTTTTGGGACTTCCAATTTGGATGGACAAGACTAAGAGTCAAGCTTTCAAATGAATTAAAGCTCTGTCTGGGTTTTTGATTAATTAATAAGCTGGAATGGAAGATTGCTGCTAATCCTCCGCCTCGGCCCGTGCTACGAGCGTTCTGGCAGTTATTGTGACTCGGGGGTGTTGACTCATTTAAGCTAACATATTCATCCTGCTGTAACCATGTTTCTGTAAGGCAGAATAAATCAATATGTTGATCAATTATTATATCATGTACTAACAGGGACTTAGAAGAGAGAGACTTAATATTTAATAGACCACATTTAACTGTTTTAGTCTGTGGTGCAGTTGAAGGTGCTATATTATTTTTCTTTTGAATTTTTATGCTTAAATAGATTTTTGCTGGTTATTGGTGGTCTGGGAGCAGGCACCGTCTCTACGGGGATGGGGTAATGAGGGGATGGCAGGGGAGAGAAGCTGCAGAGAGGTGTGTAAGACTACAACTCTGCTTCCTGGTCCCAACCCTGGATAGTCACGGTTTGGAGGATTTAAGAAAATTGGCCAGATTTCTAGAAATGAGAGCTGCTCCATCCAATGTGGGATGGATGCCGTCTCTCCTAACAAGACCAGGTTTTCCCCAGAAGCTTTGCCAATTATCTATGAAGCCCACCTCATTTTTTGGACACCCACTAGACAGCCAGCAATTCAAGGAGAACATGCGGCTAAACATGTCACTACCGGTCCGATTGGGGAGGGGCCCAGAGAAAACTACAGAGTCCGACATTGCAAAGTTACACACTGATTCAATGTTAATTTTAGTGACCTCCGATTGGCGTAACCGGGTGTCATTACTGCCGACGTGAATTACAATCTTACCAAATTTACGCTTAGCTTAGCCAGCAGTTTCAAATTTCCTTCAATGTCACCTGCTCTGGCCCCCGGAAGACAACTGATATGGTTTTGCTGGTGTCGCTAACTTCACATTTTCTCAAACAGAGTCGCCAATAACCAGAGTTTGATCCTCGGCGGGTGTCGTCGAGTGGGGAAAACGGTTCGAAATGTGAAAGGCTGTTGGCGGTGTACACGGGGCTTCTGTTTAGAACTACGCTTCCTCCTCACAGTCACCCAGTCGGCCTGCTTTCCCGGCTGCCTCGGGATCTGCCAGAGGGAAACTAACGGCGGCCTAAGCTACCTTGGTCTGCACCGACTACAGGGGCCTGGCTAGCTGTAGAATTTTCCACGGTGCGGAGCCGAGTCTCCAATTCGCCCAGCCTGGCCTCAAAGCTATGAATAAGCTTACATCTTATTACAAGTACCATTATGCTAAAAGAGGCGAGGAATAACTAAACATTTCACACCAGAGCAGAAAAGTGCAGGGGAGAAGGAGAAGCCGTCATGCTAATTCGGCTAAGAGCTAGTAGCTGCACTAAGCTAGCGGATTCCTAAAACACACAAAGTGAATAATGTGTAAATATTTAGAGGTGATTCAGCAGAGGAGTGCTTTAGTTAAGGCACGTGAAGATACACTGTGAAACAATCGTTATCTATTAACAGATCAATCTAACTGCGCAGATTAACAGCTAAACAGATACAGCAAAACATCGCTGTGCTCCGGAACAGGAAGTGATACAATACTGCAGTGAGAGCCAACCACCAGTAGAGGCAAGCCAAATCAGGCTGAAGAACAAATAAAACTCCCACTTGACACGGCAGACAAGTCTCGTTTCTTACCCCACACCAAGAGTCCTGGTTAGTGACTTAATCCACAAAAAGGTGAGTCATGATTGATCAAATGGCTTGATGAAGTGTAACTTGTGGTACGCAACATTTGTTTTACGAGTGAGAGCATTTTATTGATTAAATGTGAATAAGCCAGTTTTGAGTTTCTCAGTGTGCATGCGTTTTCAAAACAGGGACAGTATTACTTTGTGCACAGTACAAAAATGTTGTCAATTGCTTTAGGCCCTAATTGTATCAACTGCTACAGGAGTGGTGGGCACAGTTCTGCTAATTGATAGCCGCTAATAATCCAAGCTAATTTTTTTTTTGTTAGTGGATTAGTTTTTCAGCTAACTTTAAAAACCATCTGCGGACCAATTCGCTTCGATAAATTTAGTTCTGATAACTTTACACCACAAACATTTTTTTTTACATAGTAACAGTGAAAAACATTATAAACATGGTTGGCTCTATTCTCTATGTATTTTGTTGCAGTGAGGCAGCTAACTCACCCCCGCCAAAGGGCCTGATTGCCCAGGCTGCTACAGGAAAAAAACAAAAACAAGAACAAAAGTCATTACCCTTTACAGCATACAGTGGTCCAGCCATGAGGCTGAATTCCTCAAAAGAAAAGCAGGTTTGAGTTATGATTTTGATTTATAAACAAAATTAATCCAGATAGTTTAACGACATTAATGTCAACTCTGTCATTTGTACAAAGTGACTGGTTGATTCATTTAACCAACACAAAATCGTGTGTGTTGGTTGTTGCAAATAAATGTATATATGTGTAAAATATGCCATTTTTTCATTTGTTAAAAAAAGGCATTTGCAAAACTGAAAATACTGTTTAAGTTGTGATTCAGCCAGGCAGTAACAACCATGTGATATAACCAGACATCATTCACACTGCCATCCAGTAGATGTCAGTGTTCTATGCTTTTTGACCCATCTACTGGATGGCATATTACATACTGGCATATTACTATGTTAGTATACTTTTTACTTTTTACTCTTATACGAAGCTTTGTAATCTTTAAATTATTTTATGTTGTTTACTGAATTGTTTTGTGTGAAGCACCTTGAGGCAACTCTGTTGTGATTTTGTGCAATATTAAGTGAATAAATTGAACAAATTGAGGCTCAGTTTACTCATAATGCAGTTGGCATCTGTGTGTGTTAATATGTTCAAAACTTCAGAATTAGTGCAGTAATTTAAAATGAAAAGATATGTTTTATATTTTCACTTTGTACAAATGACAGACTTGATATTAATGTAGTTAAACAATCTGGATTAATTTAGTTTAAAAATCAAAACCATAAGTCAAACCTGCTTTCCTTTTCAAGACATCTGCCTCACGGCTGAACAACTATATGCAGTCAAGGTAAGTGACACTTACCTACAGCAGTGGTTAGCGTGCACAAAGACAGACTCATTGGCCGTATTTGGGTTTGTGATCGCCTTTGAGTCTATCAAAAGTGTTGGCGGTGTTTAAACTCAAAATCGGCTTGTCAGGAGCTGAGAGTGTATCGGAGACAATACTGAAAGTTATCGGTTACCTGTAGCTTCTGATGTTTTTTTTGTTTTTTTTTTGGTGGTTTATTGGATAAGTGTTATAAAAGATAACTTTTCAGTTAGCTGATTAGCAGTTATTGAAGCTAACGTTTTGGTTAGCTGTGCCCAACCACTGCTGTTACAGCCAGCAACACAACCCATGTATATAGCACATTGTATATGTGCTATATACATATGTGCCTTATATGTTCTGTATATAGCATGCTAACGCTCCCTCACCACCCATTCGTAGCTCATTTTTAACTACTACTGTTTTTATAAAAAGGTCCTTGCTGTACCACCTCTACTACATAACAGCACTGTTTCATCAACCACAAAATGGTGGTCCTGGTCCCCAATGTAGTCACATGAAATGATATCACACCCAGCATCATGCTGTCTTCAGGGATCCAGCCTCTTCGAACAAAGATGGAGAAAACAGGAAACCAGTGGAGGGAACCCTTGAGATTACAAGTGTTGTAAGCGGTGATCCCACCTACAGGTGGCAGACTGCACTGCACCTTATTTGGCTCCAAAAAGTCTAACGCCAAACTTGAAAATATTTTGACCAGCTTAATTCTGTGAATAAACAACACTGATCAGCTAAACTTACTGCATTGTTTAATGATTTTTTAATCACTTTTAAACTAATTAAGCTGGTACACTCCTGATTCAAATTAGAAACAAAAGGGTTTAGTGATTGACTACTCCACTTTAATAAATTGAGATTATGCATTTTTAAATCCAGTTCATTTGTCCTCTGATTTTTGACAATTGTCTAATTTTGAATTTTTACTGTTTTTGATTTTTTTTTTTTTTATGAATTCTATGCTTAAACTAATTCTGCTTTCAGCATTGAAGTAATCTTACAAACAAATTTGTTTTTGCCTAAAACCAATACAATTGAAACCATTTTACAAAAAATTAATTTCTTAATCAAATTAAAATAACACTTGAATGAATTAAAACACTATTTATTCAAATGTTTAGTTTAATTAATTAATTAAAATAGTTGATTTTCAGATACTACAAATGAAAGGAAACACTCCTTTTCCTTTTCAGATATGGAAAATTTCTCTTGAAACCAATTTGAGAATCAATCAGAGCGAATCATATTCTCCATATGCACCTGTAAAGGGTATCTTAGAAATAATTGTACATTTTGTGTTCATCTGTTAATCTTTTTTAGCAGGAAATTGAAAATGCTGTTGTTTTCCGTGAAGGAGTCAAATGCACCCAGTGGCTCCGAAACGCCCAGTCACACTGCTTCAGACGATTCAGTCACGCTGGTACTAAGTCTGTAACTGCAGAGTTATTACTTAGATATTCCGATGACCTTCAATATGCTACGCAGAAGAAGGTGAGCACAGAAATGTCTAACTTCTAAAGTCAAGCTTTTAACACATCGCAAAAGGGAAACAACTTGGCTGTAATGCTAGGAAAATGAGCCTTAACTTCTTTTGCTAAACTAAAGCATGTTGAATCCCTGTTATCACACTCTGTTTCTCACTTCCAGGAACAAAAGGAGGAGAACCAGCGTTTGGAACCAGGGGCGTAGGTTTGCATATGGACCATAGGGACAAGTCACAACCAATATTTTGGGATGGCAAAATAGTCCCTACCAATATTTAGCATTTTTTTTATATATCAAAATCATTCACTATTTTTTTGCGAACTCGATACTATAATTTTAGTCGTCACGTTTTGTGTTTTCGAGGTGCCAGAGTGACAGGGTTACCATGTTGCAATTTCATTGGCTCACGTTCTTCTCACATGGATGTAAACAAAGCGCATCTCGTGGCAGGCAGTGCTTCATTTGTAAAGTGGGAGGTCCCGGAGCGCAGAGGATGGGTGGCTCCGGTGCAGTGTTGCCAGATGTACGATAATTATCGTATTTGTACGATAGTTTTGCCCTCTGTACGATCAATAATGGGAAAAAATCCAATATGTACGATAATTTCAGTTGGTTGCCCAAACACGCATCTCTCTCTGACACCCAAGAATCATTTTGCAGGCGTTGCACTCAGGCGGCATCAAAGACACACCACACACAGGGCTGCTGCTGGCTTTGGGCGACCGGGACAAAGTCATTGAAAGCCCGCCCCCTCTCCATACAAGTTCCCATCCTATCTCTGCCGTGACAGGAAGATTCCCCAGCCAACATCTTTTTTTTTTTTTTTTTTCGAAACTTTATTTCAACAAATGCAATAACAAACGAACAAAACACAAGAGCAAAGAGATATACAAGAAAAATATAAAAAAAAAGGTTCAAGTTCCTTATGGAGGTGTCAACATTTTTCTGTGTTCAACAAAATCTGCACAAGTGGCCATGGCATCGGATGACGACAGCGACCTCAAGGTTGAATTCGACTCTTTCTAGTCTGGTAATTGACACGTTTGTGTCCCTTCACAGAAAAAAAAATCTTTCTAGTCTGGTAGTGCATTTGCTTGTGCATTTGTGTTCTTTCTGTGCCATAGTTTCCCCATTACTATAATTACTGTTTAAAAATGTGACAAAATTCTTTGTAAATTTAAAAAAAAAAAAAAAACGCAAAAATAGCTACGTTGTATGCGTTTTGTTTGTGTACGATAATTTCTCCCAAAATACGATAATTTTGAGGTTTTGGTACGATAGTTTCATATTTCATATCTGGCAACACTGCTCCGGTTTTGCGCTCTTTTTCATACTTTTCCCTCGTTTCAAAAGTCACTGAACGCACTTTACCATAATATATGCAACATATAGCATACTGTTGGAAAGCACGGGTTCTGGCTTGCTGTCAGTGTTGAAATTTTTCAGAGTGAGGGCTTACATGAGAACTTACGGTAATGAGAATCAGCGGCGCACTAGTGTGAAACTTCCGTGTTTTTCCTCTGCGTTATGACATCACAGGCTTACGTTTACCGTAATACACCATATATGTTATTGGAAATCCCTTTTTTTTTTTTTTTTTTTTTGGCAAATTAGGTTTCCAGATACCTACAACTGCATTATTGATGAAGAGAATAGATTATACATCTTGGTTGCAAAACTTTTTTTTTTTTTTTTTTAGCTCCACAAGTATATTTTTTGTTGTTGTCTTGTTCTCTCAGCTGTAGGCCTATAGAATAGATTCGTGATTTTGGGTGCAATTTTGTTATTTAAGCTATTTGTTTGTTTGCCTACACACTTAATATTGTAAATAAAGTGTTAAATTATTCAGCATTATGTCGTCATATGTTATGTATTATGCTGTACTTGTGCGTCTAATGGTATGAGTGGGTTAGGGGTTGGTGGTGGGCAGGGGCCACCCCGGGGGGGGGGGGTGGTATTGTCCCTACCAAAGCTGAGACCAAACCTACGCCCTTGTTTGGAACAGACGAGATAAGAAAGAAAAATCTTTGATCCTTGCTGAACAATGCAGACAAAAAGTTAACAGTCACAGTACTCAGTGATGAGGTCCGTGCCCTGGAAGAAACAACCAGCGAACGTGACGAGATAATCACTGACTTACATGACCAACTCAAGCAGGGACATTGCGAAATCACAACCCCACAAAATGAGACTAAAACATGCAGACAAGTTCTGGCTCTTGAAAAATCAAAGAACCATGAACTTCGCAAACATCTGATTGATACAGATGCTTGTCTGACTGAAACTTGCCAACAGCTGGAGGTCACGAGTGAAGAAGTGTTCTCACTAAGACATGACTTGGAAAATTCTCGCATGAAATGCTTCAGACAGCTACATGACCTTGTCCAAAAATACTTGGAGAGAGAAAAACAAATTCCTCTTGATGGGTACACAGAGGACTTTTCCACCTCCCTTCATGGAAGCAACCTCTTGTCATCCAGAAAACTCAGACCAGTATCCCAAGACTCTTGAAAACTCACCCCACGATCCTCCTCCACACACTCAGCCTCTTTCAGTTCTCACTGATCGAGAACAAGATCGCACATCACATACCCACTTTGAACCAAGTCCTGATGGCTCCATGGACACTGGTGCTTATTTGAACGACATCAGATATTCTCTCACAAGATTTCCTCAAGCTACCAGTGATGACTTTATCTATCTTGTCAGATGAACTTCTAGCTGAGAGGTTAGCAGGTTCATTGAACGCCAGTGCCACTTCTTGAAATATGCTTAATTTGTTTGGTAAATGACATAACTCAGAGTCTTGACAACCAGTTTCTCCACAGGTCTTAGTTTGAAGAAAAGACCTTTGTTCAATGCAAAGAACATAATTTATTTATCTACATATGAAAATTGTAATGTTTGCTTATGTATTAATCAAACAAATGTTTTGCATGTTTTAACCAGTGGTTTGTTTATGTGTTAGCTGGGTAACTTTAAAAATGTTATATTTATTCAAACATATCTTAGAACAAAGTGTGCGACAACATAGTTAATGTTTTTAAATATTTAATTCCTCATCTGTGTCTTCTTGCACATAAAGTGTCCTGAAGTTAAATTCCACACACCCCAAGTGGGTGGAATTAATGACCCTGCAGGTCCCCTTTAAAAATGTCATAATGTCCCTGCCATCTGCCCACTTCTTTCTTTCTGCAGACGCTAAATTTTTCTTTTTGTTCGCTAACAAGGCTTCAGACAGCCTAGCTTCATGTAGCTAAACTACCACATGGCTCTTTGTTCTTTGTTTCATCACTTTTGATAACAACTTACCAGCCCGATAACTATTTTTAAGGCTTGTCATGTCTTCATTTTTATAAGATAACTTCCAAGCGGAACTTCTCAGAACTATGTCTGTCTCAAAACTTTAACTTTTTCTAAATTCACAAAGACTTTTAATCTGGATCCACAAATTTTTTGGAAGCCACCAGAAACCATTTTTAACAAACACCTGCACCTCTTGGGTCAAGCAAGTTTACCACGGACTTGCTGATGGCCTCAGTCTGTCCTGTCGGTGAAACCAGCCAATACTGAAGCCTGGGCTCACCAGGGAAAACCAGCAGTTTAACTACAGACCCAGGCAAGCTCAGGCCGAAAAGGCCTACCACAAAGGAACTGGACGGACGCTGCATCAGAACCGCCTCTTCCATGGACCAGATAAGTGACCCCATTAAACGTTCCCACAAGGGTTTGTTGTCAATGAATGCAAAGTGGCTTTATTCATTTAATAATATTAATAATAATAATTGGCTCCCAATTCATCACTAAATTTAAATTTAAATTTGAATTCGATTTATTTATTTTTATATCCTTAAGCCCTGGTCCCACCGAATAATGAAGGATGAATAATGAGCCACATAGCATGTTTTATTGGTACGAGTCCAGTTTTTCAACAATCATGGGAGAATAGTGGCTCTGAGAGGCTCTTAGAAGCAGAATATTCAGCTCACAAGACTCATCTCTGAGTGTGGAGCTATTTTCCAGAAGTTCAAAATTAAGCAACAACAGTGTGGGGCACTTTGTGTACGAGTGACTACGAGGACAAACGAGGATTTTAGAGGCATGTTTGTAGTGAGGATGAGGCTGTTATAACCCCATTATAGAGAACCTGGTGGCTACAAGGACAGGACAGGCTATTTTGGACAGGCTATTTTGGCTCACCCCTCTTGCACACTACGATCCCACCTGCTTTGTGCGCCGGATACTGTATATAAAATAATTATTTTGTAGTGGATTAATCATTTTGTGTCTCAGTTTCAATGTTGAAAACACCTCTAATGGCTTCTGGAATCACAGAGGACATTTGGAGCTTTTTTTCCTCGCTCTATCTCGTGCACTGAGGTGGAGAACATATATGGAACAGCCTAAAAGGTAATTTATTTGTAATGTTTATATTGTCATGGTTTGGTAAAACACTTGCATGTTCATTCCATCTTTATAAGCAGCTGTAAAAGTATGTTTGTGATCGATTTAACATCTTGTTATAATGGATCAGAGCGGCTCAGCTATGTGTGTGCACTGATGCAATGACCGCACTCAAGACGAGCATTTATGCAGAACGCGAACTTGCAAAAGAGTGATTTTGCAGACATTAACAGACAAACACAAAGTTAAAAGTTGGATCATGGCGTAAAAATGACTGTAAAACTGTGGAAGAAATAAAGCCAGCGAGAAGAAGTGCAGAGGTGACTGTCCAGGAAACTGTGGTTCAATTCTGGCTGGTCTGGTTATGGATGCATTTTGTGTTGTGTTTTTTTTGGGGGGGGGGGGGGGGTGATCCACACAGTTGCGGGTGTATATAATTAAAGCGGCCACCTCATTGTGGTGTCTTTTTTATCACAGAGAGCTGGGTGAACAAGCAGGACTGCTGCATGTAATGACTCTGGAACACAGGTGAACAGCCTGTGACTGTGCAGGAGCGACTTTTTTTTTTCTTTTTTTCTTTTTTACTGTGTATAAAAAATGTGACATCTTGAATGGATGCTGTGAATTGAAAACCCACAAGGGATCAAGTGTGGGAGAGCTAGATGCTTGGACCAAACCCATGCCTAAACGTGCACCAACGTCGCGTTACATGGCACTACATGGATCATATATGGCTTGACGTGGATCATATGGGGCGACACGACCCATTTGAGGCTGGACGGGTCTCAAATGGCAGGTCGGTCATGGCTCACTAGAGGCTGATATGTGGCACATATGAGGTACAGAGAGGCACATAGAGGTGCCTTAGTAGCGTATACGTGATAGATTAAAATGTGGCTCATTCTTTAATTAATCGCTGACACACCCATGCGTGGCTCATTATTCATGGCTTATTATTCAGTTGGACCGAGGCTTTAAGCTTTATTTCACTGCTCTCTTTCAACATCTCATGAGTAATGAATGTGTCCATAATGTTAATTCTTCCCCCAGTTCTTTCTGTAATACTGCCCCTTACAAAGTACAAACTCGAACTATTCCGTACTTTTTAAATTTAATCAAAGTCACAGCAAAAATAATCAGGCCTGGGCCCTGCAAGAACTTCTCTTACAGACAAGATCCGCTCATACAGAACCCCGGACAATGGATACAAACGGTTTTTATACAGGATTACATATGAGTAACAGAGGCGGACCTTATTTCGCAAAATCCTTCTCTTATTGGCCCCTGTGGGCATTCAAGGGAGGTCCATCCCCCTGCCACAGGCCCGCGCAATAACAGGATATGGTTTATAATTGTAATAATAATAATTGTAAATAATAATTGTAACCTAACTCTCTTCATTGTAACTTAACTATCCTAAGTGGTACAAACTGGTTAAATCCAGTTCTACATGCACATAACTTATTTAGTCACTGTTCATATACTCAAAATGCCAGTAAACTGTTCATTTTTCTTGTACGAGGTCTGTTAGAAAACTATCCGACCTTTTTATTTTTTGCAAAAACTATATGGATTTGAATCATGTGCGCTTGCATCAGCCAAGCTTGAACCTTCGTGCACATGCGTGAGTTTTTTCACGCCTGTCGGTTGCGTCATTTGCCTGTGAGCACGCTTTGAGTGAGCAGTGGTCCACCCCCCTCGTCGGATTTTTACTGTGAGGAAAATGTCTGAACGATTTGGAGCTTTGCTGCATCAAATTTTTCCAGAAACTGTGAGAGACAGCCAGGTGGAAACCATTCGGAAGAATCAGACGGCTTTCAGGGATGATTCTATGGGGATCACACAGATTAAGGAGTGTTACAACCAGTTTACAGGCGACGCACAATGGCGGAGGGTGCGCCGCGCTCCGAGCGGTGATCGACAGGCTGAAACGACCAGATCATTTCCAAACTGAACGCTGTGTTGATCCGGGACGTCGTCTGACTACTACAGAAATGGCAGAAGAGGTGGACATACCACTTTTTCGGCACATTCCACTGTTACAGGAGTTTTTGTCATGGAAAGAGGAGCGGAGGAATTTGCCACAGAGCCGCTAATGGCGCGGGACAAAAGCACCTCCGTGTTGGTCTCACAGGACATGTTTTAACATGCCCAGCTCTTGCACCATTCGGAAGATTCAGACGGCTTTTGGTGGCTTTTCAGTCGTGTGACTATCCGAGAAATTGTGGACAAGCTGGACATGCTGCAAAATGTCCCGTGAGGCTTCATCACGGCGTTGCTTTTTGTCCCGCGCCATTAGCGGCTCCGTCCCGACGTGCGAATTCTTCTGCACGACATTTTCCTCACAATAAAAATCTGATGAGGGGGGTGGATCACTGTTCATTCAAAATTTTTCGACACTAAAGTCTGGCCTGCGCTCCTGCTCTTTTATTTAGGACTTCCCTACATACATGGGCGGTACAGCTCCTAAGGGGAGGAGTGATAGCGCGTGAGCTGTTGCCGCAGAACCGCTGATTGCACAATACATTCAGGACTTTCAGAACCTTTTTAATCTTGGGCTCGATTAAGATGTGTTTAAGACATCTAACGATTAATCACACTTCTTCTGACACAAGGACTAATGTATCATAATCACACTGTGGTTGGAACATTCAATTCTCTATTCTTTATCTCACTGCTCCGCTTATGGCTGCATTCTGCCTGGGTCATCTTCACATGTCCTGAAAAAGAGCTTAGCGTGCACACAGAGATACCACAACTTGCAGAAGCACGTCATGTCACATATCTTAAGTAACCTTCACCCATCACATCAGTACAGTACACTTTATCAGAGCAGAGAGAACTACATTCTACCAGAGCAGAGAACACAAAACATGCATGATAAAATAAAACAGTGTATCTACAGAATAACTCCAACATTCCCCTCTGTTTATCATGCATTCCAAAGGTATTACATCTTCACCTAAAAGTAAACAATTGTTACTAAGCAACCACTTCTTATTCAGATTTTCAGCTGCAATTTTCAGGCACCACAGACTTTAGGTGCGTCAACAAGTCCTTGGCTAAAATGGGAATGGCTTTTACTGGGAGGAGTAGGGACACTAAAGCACAGTAGCCTGACACATTCCTAGGCAATCTGTCAAAAATTCTATTATCTCCACACCACCACCACACGTCACTTCGGCTGACTGGTATAAATGAACCGTTTATCTGTATTATTCGACTACACCACTTGTCTTTATTACATTTTCAGCTAAAGCTTCATAGGCTAAGAGTGTGTTAACTCATCACGTCAACAGTTCAAGCTTGAACTGGAGTTGTGAGCTTTTCAATATCATCATAATTCTCAGCACAGTCATTATAGTTTTCTCCACTAAGGTCTGACTGTTTCAATGCTTGATATTTTGGCATAGTTTGTTGGAAGGCCAGATTACACTGTACAAATGTATTTGACACCATTTTGCCAACCATTGTTTTGATATAAGGGATCACACAACACATGCAAAGTCCAATCAGAATTAGGACTATAATAACTGGTGTCACCATTTTCAATAGTAACTGCCAACATGGTCCTGAAGTCAACCAGGACCAGGGATTCCACCGGTTCATGGCTAGGGTGTCTTTATGCATTGCATCACGAAGTTTATTCAGCTCTTCCAATGCGTCCTGCATATCCACTGAATGAATGGAGTCTGGGATGAAAGTACAGCATGTTGTGTTCAGCAGAACACAAACTCCTCCCTGTGAACCAGTAAGCAAGTCTAAAACCATGCGATTTTGCATCACCATGGTACGTAAAGCATCTATTTCAGTGTTTTGAGCTGCTACTATTTTTTCAGTTACATTCATGAACAGACCCAATCGATAATTCAGAGTTTCAATCATTAATGAATTTTTTCCCACTCCTATCCAGGGGAACAATGAATGTGCTATTTTATCTCCTACAGACCACAATTTTTGGTCCTTTGGTACATCCGAGCCCCACATGTGATCATGTGGTAACACATCTGGGTATATCAATCTCCTCCGTCTGGTGCTGCCATTCTTCTCTGTGGAGGTCCTTGGCACTACCACATATGTATGGTCAGTCACCTGGGTAGGTGCACACACACCACCCCAATTTGGTGGGAGACTCATGTACAGTCTGGAACCACAAAGCCAATAGATGTCATCATACACCGGAGTACCATTTACAGGTGGTAGCAAAAACTTACTAACATAAGCACATGATTCATCCGTTCCCCATGGACAGGAGCCTGTATAATTACATCCCCGTCCAATGTGATGAAGATAAGTACCATCCACATATTATGTTTTGGTTAGGCTTAAATTATTTGATAAAACATACGTTTGGGTACACAGACGTTTCTTAATTTTACCTACAGTTTTATTCCCTGTCCCGTAAAAGCAAATCAGGAATGGCCGTTGTGATGACAATTTAACGTGATGATATTTTTGCGTTTCCCTTCAGTCTAGTCAATGGAGCAGCACTTGGGCACGCTTGTACGTCCTTCTGTTGAAATCCCTATCATATAAGTGGTTGCACTGAGGCAAGTGGTGATTTGCTGATTATCAGATTTGCTGAGAACTGCTGCCCCCGAAATACAGTTTGATTATGCATCCGTATGATAAGACATTCTGTCACCCTAGCAGGGTACGGTTTAGCCGTCAGAGCTGGGTGTGTTGAGGATATAGGTATTTGCGAATAAACATAACAATTAGTAACGTAATTCCATAGCCAATAAATGAACATATCTGTACCACATATTAGTATGGTATATATGAGGGTGTCCATCTGTCTCATTCACATTATGATTAAACCTCTTCTGACGTCGCTTGCGTTGTTCTCTGGCTCGGTCCACAGTGAGCTGCAATTCTTGGGTCAACCACCAGGCCAGGAATCCGAGGAGCACGAAACACACTAAGATCACAACGCAACCGGCTGCCCTACCAACAGTCCGGCAGCGGCGGCGCTGAGCACGCCGCTCCGGGGTCTGCTGTAGTTCAGTCATGATTGCTAGGATACAGTGTTGTTAACCAACCTCACCTAATAGTGCAAGGATCTCCCTGCTTCACTGGCATTGAGACAATCTATTGCTAATTAAATAGACTCCCTTTGTAGCCAGACTTCCCCTTACACTGTGGAGGCAGCCAACACACGCTGTATCTTACAGTGATGTATCCACGTTGATCTCTCCGCTATCTTTACTGCAGTTGGTGTTGTTAACAGCACTTGGTATGGACCTTCCCAACGAGGACTGGACCAGTTCTTCCTCTTAATCACTCTGATGAACACCCAGTCTCCTGGCTAGACTACTGGAAGGCCGTCCTGTGGAAGATCAAAATTATTCGGCAGTAAATGTGTTTAAGTTATCTCTTTCTGTGTTAATGTCTTTTTCATAAAATTTGCTAATGTTTGTTCCTCATCTGCTGTTTTAGTATCCATGTCAAAATTGATAGATGATATGGTCGTCCATAAAGTATCTCAAATGGTGTTAACCCTGATGGTGTTGGTGTTATTCTCATATACAATTTTACTAGGTCCAAACATTCAATCCAGGTTCGTTTTGTCTCTTCTATACATTTCCTTAATCTTATTTTTATTGTGCCCTTTGTCCTTTCCACTAATCCTGCACTGTGTGGGTGGTAAGCACAATGATGTTTTAACTTAATTTTCATGTGTTCTGCTACTCTTTGTACAACTTCATTTACAAAATGTGTTCCATTATCACTGTACAATGTCTCTGGTATTCCATAATACGGAATAATTGTCTTACACAGTGCTTTTGCTACTGTTAAAGCATCTGCTTTTTGTGATGGAACAATTTCTACCCATTTTGAAAAGGCATCAATTAATACTAGACTGTATTGATAAGGTCCACATCGATTTAGTTCAATAAAGTCCATATGAACAATTTGAAAAGGATACTGTGGTTTTGGGAATTGCCCTCTCCAGGGTCTTATACTTCCCTGTGGGTTGTGTTTCAATCAGGTAACACAGGCTTTACAAAAATTTTTTGAGTATAAATTAAATCCATAGGTAGTAAAGTATTGGTCTACCATATATACCATCCCCCCTGTCGACACACCCATGTGTCGCAATTGCAGCTGCTTTGAATAAGCTTTTGGGTAGGATGGGTTTGTTATGTATACAATAAAGTCCTTTGGGGTTTGGGGTTGCCCCATTTTTCAACCACAAATGTCGTTCCTGCGCTGGTGCCTGTTTTTGCATATCCAATAAAAGGTCAGAATCTATTAATGGTTCATTGTCTGTCTGAGCAGGTAGGAGCATGGCGGGATTCAAGCTGTTGCATCTTTCAATGGTAATATGTGGCTGAGACAATAGCATTGCTGTATAAGCTATCTGTCTAGCAGGCGATAAGAATGTATCCAAACGTTTGGAATAATAGCCAACTGGTTTATTTTTATTACCATGTTGTTGTAGCAAGACTGCACACATGAATCCCCGTTTTGTGTCCACCATGAGAGTGAATGGCTTGGCATAATTGGGCAGAGATAATACTGTGGAACTCACAAGTTCTTGTTTAAGAGCTGTAAACTGTTCTTCAGCTTCTTTATTCCACTGTATTTTGTCAGTCATATCCATTGGTATAGAGTGTATTAAATCCTGCAATTTCTGCACCATCTCTGCATAACATGGAATCCAGGCTCTGCAATAATTACAGATACCTAGAAAAGTCATCATTTCCTTTTTCTGCTTCAGGTTTTAACGGATATTGTTTGATCCGTGGTCTCCAATCAGATTGTGGCTTAATTTTGACTGGCGGAATATTTTTCAACAGTCCTACATCTGTGGGTGCTTTCACCCAGAGATGAGGAGGCAGTTTGGCCAATAAAGTCTCATCTTCCTGTGTCAACAACACAGATGTTGTTAAATTTCAATCATCCAGATCTACTTCATGTATCACCGGTGTCGTTCAAGCACTTACAAACTTGTATTTCCGATACAAGCCTGTGGATGGACTGAAATCCCACACCGACATTGCATCTGCTTCATGCCAATCAGTTGCTTCCTCAGCTATCTTAACAATTCCTCCAAGGTCCTTCCAGGACTGAGTGTCTGCCCTTATCAGTGAAATATGCGGCACAGCCTCAGGTTTTCCTCTGTACCATTTGTCTGCACTTTGGGTCAGCACTACACTACACACAGAGGTGGTTTTTCTGTCTGTGTATAGGTGTGCTACTGTCTGAAATTCTGATGGAATTTTCAGAAATCCTGCTCCATACCTTTGATCCTTTCGTGGAGTGAATAGTATAGTTATGTGTAGATCTTTAGGTGACATCATTACTACATGTTCTCTGTTTTCACAGGTCATCAGACCTTCCTCCAATAATTGTTCAGTTTGTCTCAATTCCGACAGATCCAAAGAGTACTGCCAGGCCTGGGCCAAATTTGTATATACAGTAGCGGGCTGCCTTTTTTGTTTTCAGATTTCTTTCTGCGTGTATGGCGTGGTCTACATACTCTTGTAACCCAGCTGTTGGGAGCGTTATCATGTGTTTGTCTACCCATGCTCGGATATCTGATCTGGAGTTGGCATGGAGTGCATTTTTCAATTGTTGTTCATACACGCTATCATTTTTCAGTGGTAGAAGACCACTGTGCACTTTAAAAACTTTTTCCATTTGATGTCGATAGTCTTCGAATGGTTCATCATCTTTCTGTTTTGTGCGATTTATTTCTGTGTAATTTGACTTCTGCTGGTATTTCTGCTTAATTCTCAGCAATAGTGCGGCCAATCGATCTTCCAATTCCTGACTATCATGGGCTAATGGAGTGTGGTCTGCCTCTGCAGGATCCCAATCTCCTTTTACATCAGCCCAATCCTTTGTCACAGTTGCCATTATGACTTGTTGAACTTCATCCCCTCTAAGATTGTAGGATTTAACCAAAGCGGTTACGTCAATAATGTACTGGGCTACATCTTCTCGTGGGGGAGTTATACCTTCCACAGCTGCCTTAACGTCTGCTTGTGTCCAAGTTCGGTACACAAGAATAGTTCTTGGTCCTGACGTATGTGGATTTGCCACATGAATCATTGGATAGACTCCTGATCCACCTGGTTCCTGATCAGCCGGTGGGGCTGATGGTCCAGGTTGTTTTTCTTCATCTTTTGGTGTTTTGGATCGTGTTCTCATGACGTGTTGTGTAGGGTCTACATATGATGGGGGTTGTCCCTGTGGTAAATCTGGATAGAGTTTATTCTCCTTTATTTCAGCTTCTGGCTGACTGTGTTTTGTAGTATCCAATTTTACTACCATTTCTACTTTTGGAGCCGCAGGCCCTGTCTCATTATCTTCTTGTCTGTGAAACATCACGTTCCCCTGCTCCTTCTTATCATTTACTGTTTCTTTCTGTCTTTCCTTTGCTTCTCTAAGGCCCTTCTTTCGTTTCTCAATTTCTCTTTCCCATGCTACAATTTCACCTTGACCTTCTTTTTTTTTTTTTTTCCAATTTTTTTTTTACTTGTTCCACACTTTTTCTCAATACTGTTCTTTAGTTTAGTTAATGACTCTTTCTGCAGGCGTCCATCAAATCCATGATCTTTTATCCACTTATCTAAGTGTTTTGTTGAATTTGGATCAATTTTATTCATGTATATCCAATCTTTTGTTTTTAGATCGTCCCGGGACTTAGGTCTCTCATTTTTACTGTTAGATTTACCCATTTTGTGTTTTCAGAACGTTTTAGACCAGTGATGGTTTTGCCCCTACAGGGTCCTAATCCACTGGTGTTGTTACAATCACAGGGTAGTAATCAACTATTCTGAGAAGTGCGTTCCCTTTCGCCACCCCGGAGGGCACGGGAAGGCCTTGCCTTTGCTTCTTCTCAAAACTTACTACTTACTTTCCTGTGAGATTTTCATAGAGGGGAGTCAAAGTGACTCCACACTCTCACTCAGTCACCTTTATTACACTCACACACAGTTATTTTATTTACACAAATACATAGAAACACTTTTAATAACCGTACGCGTATTCTTAGGCCAGGGGAACTCGCCCTCCCGTGGAATTTAACTAATGTCCTGCATTAGGGGAGTCCACCATCCGTGCGACGTTTAACTGCCTTTTCACTGTGCACTTATTTCTAACCGGTATTTCCTTTACGTATTAAAACAGAGGAGTCCGTACCCTCCTTCCGGAATTTAAATACGTGCGTCCTTCGCTAACCGTAGAGGAGTCCGCCCTCCTCGTGGAGTTTAACTGCTTTACATTAACAGACGATTCCACGCCATCGCTTACGGAGTTTAACTGTTTATGTGATCACACTTTTATTCCCTACCGGTACGCGTATATAAACAGAGGAGTCCGCACCCTCCTTCGGAATTTAACTACGTGCGTTCCTCACCATCGTAGAGGAGTCCGACCTCCTTACAGAGTTTAACTGTGTTTCATTAACAGACGATTCTGTATCATCGCTTGCGGAATTTAACTGTTTATGTGATCTGATCACCACTCATTTAGTACTGTCACAAAGAAATTTTACTCACTGACTCGACTTCCTGTCTGTCTTCTTCGGGAAAATCTCATCAACCAGACGATGCCAACGGCGGTCGACAATTGCAGACACGATCAATCGATCGGACCTTGGCCAAGGATTTACGTCTGGACTTGGCGACCTCCGCCGGACACCTCCGGTATTGTTGAGATCCCGGACGTAGCCCCCAGTCAATGTTGGGTATTTTCTCCTCCAAACATTCTTAAAACCTTTAACAAGACAAACAGAGTCAAGAAACACCAGTGAGACAGAAAGTCAATTTTAGCTCGCGAGGAGTGCAAGTCAGGCTGTACACCAAAGCTACACTAAAGTCTGGCCTGCGCTCCTGCTCTTTTATTTAGGACTTCCCTACATACATGGGCGGTACAGCTCCTAAGGGGAGGAGTGATAGCGCGTGAGCTGTTGCCGCAGAACCGCTGATTGCACAATACATTCAGGACTTTCAGAACCTTTTTAATCTTGGGCTCGATTAAGATGTGTTTAAGACATCTAACGATTAATCACACTTCTTCTGACACAAGGACTAATGTATCATAATCACACTGTGGTTGGAACATTCAATTCTCTATTCTTTATCTCACTGCTCCGCTTATGGCTGCATTCTGCCTGGGTCATCTTCACATGTCCTGAAAAAGAGCTTAGCGTGCACACAGAGATACCACAACTTGCAGAAGCGCGTCATGTCACATATCTTAAGTAACCTTCACCCATCACATCAGTACAGTACACTTTATCAGAGCAGAGAGAACTACATTCTACCAGAGCAGAGAACACAAAACATGCATGATAAAATAAAACAGTGTATCTACAGAATAACTCCAACAAACACCTCTATGTGATGAAACATGAAATACTTTCATTAATAGGCCACGTCTATAGTCGAGGGAAATTTGACAAAACTTTTAACATGGCTATTACTTCTAATCTCTCTTTCTTTCCTAGTCCAAAGTCTGTGAATCAGTAACTGTTGGCAACTTGTTCTGGAATCAAACAGTTGGATGAAACAAGGTATTATTCAATTTTGCATAATGTTATCGAAATGTTCTTGGAAAGCTTGCATGAAAAACTGTGGGAAGCCTATTTGAAATTAAACATGGTCAAAACAATATATTTTCAAATGGGGTTAAGACAGTGTGTGTTGGGGTTCGGGTCTCTTGAGGTGTTTGTGTTTCTTTATGTGTTTACTGTCACCTGTCATATCTGAGCCCCGGTCACCTGTCTGTGTTCTCTGTTGTGGGTGTGTGTGAGAGTAGGAGTGAATGTATGAATGTGCGGTTCCATTCCCTGTGCCCTAGTCCATGGGTGGGTGTGTTTACGTGCACGGATTGTGCAAATGCATGTCTATCCTCATGCTAACAACCCGTCGTGCCTGTATTCATGTTGGTTGCCCCTGGTGTGCATGTCCGGGGGTGTGGGTGCGTGTGTGTTCTCCTCATGGTCTCTCTGTTCTTTGGCCATGTGGTCTCTCTGTTCTTCGGTGACGTCCAGCTGCCACGCTTAGGTCTGACAGCTGTGGGTGACTGTTGACAGCTGGTCTGTGTCTGTGGACCCCGCCCCTGTGATTTGGTGACTTTTCATTTATTGTTGTGGTTATGTTCCGTTATGTAGTGTCTGTCTTTGTGGTATTTGGTTGCTGGTCTATGTTTGGAATGTATCTATTCTGGTTTGTCTCATCTGTGTTTTACTATTTTCTGTGTATGATCAGGTTTGAGTGTTTGGATTTTTTTTTTTTTTTTTTTTCAGATTTTTTTTTTTTGGTCCATCACGTTCTTGTTGTCTTTTTTTTTTCCTGGGTTATTTTTGGATTGTGGTATGTTTTGGGTTTTTGATGTTTGGTTATGGTTCTCTTGATGTTTGTTTGTGGTTTGTGGTTAATCAATTCTTGTGTATTTAAGCCACTCTGTCCTGTGTGTCACTGCCGGTTGCTTACCTTTCTTCAGTCCTTGATCTCTGAACCCACATGTCATCTGTCTGCACCTCAGTGGTGGGCACAGATAACCAAAAAATTAACTTTGATAACAGATAATCAGATAACTAAAAAGTTATCTTTTATAAAGCTAAACTGATAAAACACCCAAAAATGTATTGGAAGTTACAGATAACCGATAAATTCCTGTATTGTCTCCGGTACACGTGCAACTACTAACAAGCTGATTTGGAGTTTTAACACCACGATCGCTTCTGGTAGCATCAAAAGCGACAACAGACCCAAACAATGAGTCAACACTTCTGTCTTTATGCGTCCTGCACCCTGCTGGAAGCTCCTGTTTACTACATGGCTCCCAGCACAGAAGCAACTGAGAGAAGCCTCAAAGCTCAACTCACTACTCAATCACAATGCTGCTGTTTGGTGGAGGTCTTGGAAAATAAAGCAGTGCTGAGTTATGGTTTGATGTATAAATAAAATGAATACTGATAGAATAAATCCATTAATGTCAATTCTGTCATTTGTACAAAGTTAAAATATAACATATATCTTTTACTGTTGAATAACGCACTAATTCAGAAGTTTTGTAACAAACACAGACAGATTGCAAAGGATTCTGGTTAAAATGTGCCTCCGCTAACACTGATTGGTTGACTCATTCATTATGTAAACCAACACGTTAATGTGAGGTGTGTGAGGTGTTGGTGTTTACAGATAAATGTGCTTTTGTAAAATATTCCTTTTATTCATAAAAAAAGGCATTTTCAAAAAAAAAAGCCAAGTTGTAATTAGATAACCGTCTGATATAACTGGTGTCAAAAATAAACAGAACACTGCCATGATCTACTGTTGCCACACGTTCAGTACTTAAGCTGGGTTTACACTGTGCAGGTTTGGGCCCTTTTTCAGCTGATTTTTCATTCATGTGAGAATTTTTGGATCGCACCGAGATTCAGGTTAATCGCGCGTCCTGCATCGTTTAGTATACATGGAGTAACAAGCTCTGTTTAACATCTCACGACCACCTCCTGATCGACGATCGCATGGTCAGATGAATATCAAACCTGTTTGATATCCTGGTCGGCCGTCGTGAGGGTATCCCACTGCTGAAGTGCTACAAGCATCCAACCTCTCACACTGTGCCTGTGCAAACACCGCAGACCTGTCTCGTAATTTTTTTTTAAACTTTGATGTTTCCCATTAAGAATTTTTGTAAAAAAATAAGAAATGTAAATAAAATTTTTAAAAAAAAGCTTCTGTTTATGTTTTCCTTCTGGAAACACGAGCCTGACGTGTGGTTTTAAAACGTACAATGTGTGTGAGAACATAAATCGGGTGCTCTGAACTTTTACACTGTGCGGTTCTGTAGTACAGTTTGAGCTGGAACCGAGTACAGTGATTGAAAATATACAGTGTCTGCCCAGCTTCATGGCGAATTTGAACCATAAGTTAAAAATGTATGCCTCTAGATGACTTGGGTGATATTGCCCGTGTATCAGTATTGGGTTAAAAGAAATGAGTTTGTGTGTGTGTGTGTGTGTGTGTGTGTGTGTGTGTGTGTGTGTGTGTGTGTGTGTGTGTGTGTGTGTGTGTGTGTGTGTGTGTGTGTGTGTGTGTGTGTGTGTGTGTGTGTGTGTGTGTGTGTGAGAGAGACCAGTTCTCCTTTGACTGCAGAGGATAGAGCAGTTTCTTCTAGAAACAGCTCTTCTCTGTTTGCAGAGGATAGAACTACACATCTGCTACAAAACATTTAACAGGTAGGTGCTCAACTGATTTTAAATTTTATAAATGTTTGTCTGTTCAGTAGAGGCGGGCAATATCGGGAATTTTGGTATTGATCCGATAACAAGTAAATACAGGCCCAGTATCGCTGATATTAATACCGATACTTTTCATATTTAAGCTTCATAGATCCAAAGGATCCAAAAGACCTAGGATAGAATTTCACCAAACATTGTCCTGAGGTAGAGGGCTGACAAACCACAATACAAAGGCTGCTCTTACAGAGAGAGAACAGACTTTGATGAATCTGTATGCGCAGCAGTCAGTGCGTGCGGGAGAGAAAAAAAGCTTGAGTATCGATCTTTTTACACGAGGATTGTTCAATATCACTACCAGCGTTGGTATCGATATTATTGATATTAGGATTGATCAGCTCACCTTCTGCTTTGTTTACCACATTAACGGTCTAAAAATTATCAGACAAAAATTTATCGGAAGATAATAATGGTTATACTTTAAGTTATCTAAAAAGATAATCAGATAATGAAAACATTATCTTCAGTAATTATCGGTTAACGGATTATCGGAACTGTGCCCACCTCTGCTGCACCTACATTCGTTTTGTAAGTAAACTCATCGCTGTAGTTTCTGGTCAGTCGTTTTTTTGCTTTTTGTATTTTTCGGAATGTATTTATTGTATTTTCAGATTTTGCCACGGGGAGTGTTTTTGTCACTACTGTATTAACACCATCATGTAGAAAATTAAAGCACCTGTTTTTCTGCACTTAACCCTTTGAGTCCCACTGTCTGCATCCTGTGGTCCAATCTTGACTCTTTGTGGCTCTAACAATAACAAGTATGTATAGTAAAAATTTCATTGTTCATTGTTCACTCTTTTTGTATCATGAATATAAATTTGGGGGACATATATTTTGGCATAACATTTGTGGAACGTTCTAGGAACATTTCATGTGTCTTTCTTTTGTTTCCCTCCTAGAGGTTAATTAAAATTTACAACAGGATCAAGTTTTAATTAAAAAGGTCGATGTGGAGAAGTATCTCTGAGCAATTAATTTACTGCATGGGAGTGTATTCAAGCATCGATTCTTGTCCTTGGATAGTTGATCAATTGAACCAATGCAATATGCTCGTTTAAATGAAAAATATTAAAGTTAATTTTGGGTTCTGAGACTGTGCTCAGGACCTTATTTTTGTATAATGTTCTGGGGAAGTTTTTGAAACTTTGGCATAGTATGGACGCATAAATTGCTATAATAATCACTGCTTTACAATTTTAAAGTTATAGAATATACGAGAAGATGTCACTGAACAATAACAATAATTATTGATTATTTTTGATGATAATATAATGAAGTTTGTTTGTGATAGAATTCAGAGATACATACACACACACACACATATATATATATATATATATATATATATATATATATATATATATATATATATATATATATATATATATATATATATATATATATATATATATATATATATATATATATATATATATATATATATATATATATATATATATATGTGTGTGTATATATATATATATATATATATATATATACACACACGGGGTTGGGAGGGTTACTTTAAAAATGTATTCCGATACAGTTACTAGTTACCTGTTAAAAAATGTAGTCAGTAACGTAATCCAAGTACCATAATATTAAAGTAATGTAATTTGATTACTTTCAATTACTTCTGGATTACTCCAATATCAAATATGCTAATACAGACAAAAGAAAATAAATATAAATAGTCTTGACCACATAGTACAGTTTATTAAGCAAAAATAAAACTTTGTTTTACATGGCATGCTCTGTTTTACTTCACATTATGAATTAAGAGCACCCACAATATTGTTTTAAACACACCCAGTGTTCACCTGCTAAATTTAACAAAAAATGCCAAACAAATGAAGGATAATGAAAACTCAGTCGGTGTGCGGATGAATTTGTAATTAAAAGTGGCTTGCAGAACAATATACAAAACAAAAAAAAAAGTCTGCTACTTGTTCAGTAAACATAAAATTATATTACTTTTGTCTTTCACATGGCATTCGCACCATGTTTAACATATCAGTCCACTTATTGAACTTTCAAAATAAGAACAACAGCATAATGAAAACCATTAAGTAAATACTGTCAGTAAGGAGGTGTGATCGCCATTTTAATTCCAGGCAAGTTAGTGAATTGCGTGCAGAGAAGTTCAAGAAACAGGTGGAATATGCCGGAAAGCTGCGCATGTTAGCAAAGCCACAAATGGAGGAACAAGGGAGACAATATTTCCTTCCATAAGTAAGTGGTTTTGGTTCTTCTTCTCACTTTGTCTGTGATATTTGGATGATAAATAGCTGTATGTTTCCTGTCGTGTTGCCCGATGACACGGACAATTAACTCTTCACTTATGTCTAGTTGATATTTTCCACTGCTAGACCAATGTCTAGTTAAAATACTTGTCGTTAGTGATTAAAATTGTTTGACAAGACTGGGGATTTTTTTTAAATTTGAACCTTAAAATAATTAGATTATAATGACCCGCGCTGTGCCGCTCACAGTCACACCCACACATAGAGATGTGCACCCACACCACTGAGTTCATGAATGAAACTCGGTCAATAAAGGATAATTGTGTAAAAATATTATATATATATATATATATATATATATATATATATATATATATATAAATGTATTGTAATGGTTTTAGGAGCCGCGCTGCGTTGAACAGCAGCAGCTGCAGCAGGACGCCTCAGCTCAGCAGCTTGAACAGCGCAGATCTGTGTAACTTTCAACACTAATATTTGACAATGTGTATGTGTGTCAGAGTAAGTTTAATACTTTCCTGACATAATTTAATGTTTAATACCCTACTCCAGATCAGGGATCATACAACCTGGCATGCTGACGGCACCAAACCCCGGCCCCACAGTACCTGCCTGGTCAGGAAGTATGGCTCTTTCTTGGCAAAGGATGTGCCTCTCCAGGTGTACTCACGTAAGCTGGCGCCTAGGTTTTTGGGACCTTTTAATGTGGACAAGATCATCAACTCTGCCTCTGTACAGCTCAAGCTTTCACGCTCCCTTCTGATACATCCAGTGTAACATGTGTCTCATCTTAACCCCTTAACACCTATCCATCCATTCATCCATCCATTTTCTTCCTCTTTATCCGGAGTCGGGTCGCGGGGGCAGCAGCTCAAGCAAAGCCGCCCAGACCTCCCAATCCACACACACCTCCCCCAGCTCTTCCGGGGGAACCCCAAGGCGT
Source organism: Thalassophryne amazonica (assembly GCF_902500255.1). Lineage (NCBI taxonomy): Eukaryota > Metazoa > Chordata > Actinopteri > Batrachoidiformes > Batrachoididae > Thalassophryne > Thalassophryne amazonica. The sequence continues at coordinate 19,552,629 of NC_047110.1, read as the reverse complement.
TCCCAAGCCAGCCAAGAGATCTAGTCCCTCCAGCGTGTCCTGGGTCTTCCCCGGGGCCTCCTCCCAATGGGACATGCCCGGAACAACTCTCCAGCGAGGCGTCCAGGGGGCATCCGGAAAAGATGCCTGAGCCACCTCATGTGACTCCTTTCGACGTGGAGGAGCAGCGGCTCGACTCCGAGCTCCTCCCGAGTGACCGAGCTCCTCACCCTATCTCTAAGGGAACGCCCAGCCACCCTGCGGAGGAAACTCATCTCGGCCGCTTGTACTCCGTGATCTTGTTCTTTCAGTCATGAGCCAAATCTCATGACCATAGGTGAGGATCGGAACGTAGATCGATCGGTAAATCGAGAGCTTTGCCCCCCTACTCAGCTCTCTCTTCACCACGACGGTCCGATACAGCGACCGCATCACTGCAGATTCTGCACCGATCCGTCTATCGATCTCACGCTCCATCCATCCCTCACTCATGAACAAGACCCCGAGATACTTAAACTCCTCCACTTGAGGCAAGGACACTCCACCGACCTGAAGAGGGCAAAGCACCTTTTTCCGGTCGAGAACCATGGCCTTGGATTTGGAGGTGCTGATTTTCATCTCGGATGCTTCACACTCGGCTGCAAACTGCCCCAGTGCACACTGAAGGTCCTGATTTGACGAAGCCAACAGAACCACATTGTCCGCAAACAGCAGAGACGAGATTCTGTGGTTCCCAAACCAGATCCCCTCTACACCCTGGCTGCGCCTAGAAATTCTTTCCATAAAAGTAATGAACAGAACTGGTGACAAAGGGCAGCCCTGGCGGAGGCCAACGTGCACTGGAAACAGGTTTGACTTACTACCGACAATGCGAACCAAGCTCCTGCTGCGGTCGTACAGGGACCGGATAGCCCTTAGCAAAGGACCCCAGACCCCGTACTCCAGGAGCACTCCCCACAGGGTGCCCCGAGGGACACAGTCGAACGCCTTCTCCAGATCCACAAAACACATGTGGACTGGTTGGGCGAACTCCCATGAACCCTCGAGCACCCAATGGAGCGTGTAGAGCTGGTCCATTGTGCTGCGACCAGGACGAAAACCACACTGCTCCTCCTGAATCCGAGGTTCGACCATCAGTCGAATTCTCCTCTCCAGTACTCTGGAATAGACCTTACCGGGGAGGCTGAGGAGTGTGATCCCCCTATAGTTGGAACACACCCACCGGTCCACCTTCTTAAACAGTGGAACCACCACCTCGGTCTGCCAATCCAGAGGCGCTGTCCCCGATCGCCACGCAATGTTGCAGAGGCATGTCCCTTAACGCCCCTTAATGCCTATTCTCGCATATATGCTACAATATTTGACTCAAATATGCAACATACCAAATTGACCAGTATGCCTGTTGTCGCAAATTTGCAACATACCATTATTATTATTATAACATTATAACATAAATTATTGCCAAAATACCATATTACTATTTAATTTTTGTGCAAAAGTGAAATTAATAATCTCAACATTATTTACCATCTACTTAAAGGCAAAAACACACACAAAACATTTTTTTATATACAGCTATATAAATTCAGGCGTTAAGAGGTTAAGCCCATGGGCACCAGGAGGTCTATGAGCCAGAAGAACGCTCCTGGGTCACGTTGGGCTTCATCCATGACTCCTCCCTTCTCCGGGACGTCTGTTGTGTCCACCCAGGCTGGCCTGGTGGTTGGCAGGGGGTTCCCATTGGGGGGGGGGGGGGGAGTACTGTTGTGCTCCTTGTGCGCTTGCGCTGCTCCCCTTCTCTTCCTGTTTCTCCAGGCATTGTATCGTAGAGCTGATGTGACACACCTGTCACAAATAATCTCTCAGCTCTATTTAAACCCTCATTCTTCCACTCCACTGATGTCGGAACTCCAGCAGCGCACTGTGCTGGACTGTGCAGGACCCTCAGCCAAAGCTGAAATGTTGTATTCATGGTGTGTGTGTGGGGGGTGATTGTCAAGGATTTTATATAGTTCATGCTCTTATTATCATTTATTTTCTTTAGTTTATGCTTATATTATTATTATTTATTTTCTTATAGTTTATGCTTATTATTTTTCCTCTTTGTGAGGAGGTTTTAGAAAGAAAGACTTGTTGTCTGCATTCTTCATGATTGAGCAAACTATTTTTCATTTTGCCTTATCCTGCTTTGACGAGCGCCAAGGCTCATTTTGCAGGAATGGAAGGTTTCAGCTGTTACCTCGCTTTGCTATCACCCTCTTGCAGACATGACTCATGTGTAACCTCTCCCGACTGTCCTTGTTTGTTTTTTCTCATGTTGAACTAAATAAAAGGCTGGGCCAGAGGAGGAGATTTTAGGAGAGCTTTGTAGCTGAGCACTTACACGCTGCTTCATTGTTCTCCTCCTCTGCGCAGAGCAAAAAATATATATTTGTCTCTCTCTGACTGGTTTCTTTTCAGTGTTTGTGCCTCTCATTTCTTTAAAAACAGGGTGCAAACCCAACAGTTTTTTCTTGGCGCCCAACGTGGGGCGTCGACAGATCTTCTCGAGCGAACGGAGGGAGACACGCTGCACACCGTGCACGTCCGATTCCACTAGAGGGATCGAAGGAAAGTCCTGAGGAGTGAATTCTCCGTCGGGCCGGTGACTATAGACGTCCACCTCCGCTCGCCGCAGTAGATTGACGACGCCTCCAAACCAAATGAGGGGCGCAACAAATTAACGTAAGTAATTACTGCCTGCCTGTGAGGAAAATATGTTGAGGAGGGGTTAGAGTCCCCATCCAGAATAAAGTGCGGGGGAGGGAGTTAGAGTCTCCGTTCCTGCCGGCACATTTGGCGGAGGGGTTAGAGTCCCCATCCAGAATAAAGTGCGGGGGAAGGAGTTAGAGTCTCCGGTCCTGCCGGCACAGGTGGCGGAGGGGTTAGAGTCCCCATCCGGCTGAGAAATACAGGAGGAGTAAGAATAAATTTCAGGAGAAGCAGTTAGAGAGACGCGAATTAATTGATTATTTCAAAAGTGAAACTAAGTGTGTTTGTGGTATGAATGAGAGAAAATTCTGTTTTTGTTGTTTTGTTGTAAGGATTTTGTTGTGTTATTTATGTATTATTATTATTTTTTTTTATGAGGGCTTGTCTGTAATTGCAATCATTGATGTAATCTGTAATTTATTTTGTATATGTGTGAGAGTTGGAGCGGTTGTGGGAGTGTGTGTGTGTGTGTGACAGTGTCGGACTGTATGTGTGGTATTGTTTGACTGAGTATTCCTTAGTAATGATAAAAGAATGAGACTGTGAGTGACTGAAGCACGGACAGCTTGATATCCCATTTTATCAGGGGATAAAAGTGGAGCCGTTGTCTGCAAAGTAGGTCATTTTAAGTCCATATGCACCACACTCACATATTCCCGACGAGTCTGCAAAGAGGGGGATTCCAAGGAAGGTCCGCCCCACGGGGTAGAAGCTTGACCTGAACTTTGCAGAGTGAAGGGGAATAGGTGACCAACATGGGAAACACATGCACAGAAAATAAGCCCCTATTTCAGGGCAACGAAAAATACATGCACAAACGCAATCCGGAAAATCTGAAGTACATAATTAAATGAAAAAAGAAATATGGCTTTTCAGGTAAATTGGTCATGCCAGATTGTGAAGGTTTGGTGTTAAAGCTTACAGCAGCAGCAGCAAATAAAAAGGGTAACAGGAAAGTAGAAAAGGAGAGAGAAAGTGCAAAAGTATGGCTCAGTGAAGCACAGATGAGAGTAGAGGCCATAAAGAGGAAGAAAGACGAGAAAGGAAAGTCAGAGGGGAAAGTAATGTTTGTAAAACCTGAAGATAATGAGACGGCCGTGAGAGGGACATTTACAGGACGTGCTGCAGACGGCACGGTCCTGTCATACGGGAATGAGGAACATCCGGCAGCTGCGTTACAGGCTCAAATAACCGGCAGATGAGGATGTGGATGATTATAATCAGCGTTTAGGGACAGTTTTCCGTGCAAACAGCGGTATACCGCATAATGATGATCAAGCGGGAGCATATCAAAATCAGCTGAAACAAGCCCTCCTGAATGGTTTGAAGCCAGAAATTAGTGCATGGATTAGAAAGCACAATGTGACCACTGACTCAGATGATATGATTAAGATACTGGACGTAACAACAAACACACCAATAAGTGACAACATTAATGAGTTACCAGAAAAACAGATAACAATCACAGTGGATATTCATGGAGTATGGTCATTACCACTCCTGAAAGAAAGACCTGTGGTGACTCTAAAGGTAAATGGACAGGACATGGATTTTCTCTGTGACACAGGAGCATGTAGGACAGTGATAACAGACAGACCTCCCGGAACTAAATTTGCAAAAGAAGTCATTTGGGTAAAATCTGCAAATGGACAGGTGAATTCAGAGAAAATATTGAAGTTTGTCAATTTTGAAGATCCTGAAACGAACCAAACTGCTTGTGTCTCTGTGGTTTATTCGCCCCATTGTCCAGTAAATTTACTGGGACGAGATTTGATGACTGCCTTATCTATAGGAGTCACGCCAACAGTAGGTGGTATGAGAGCTGTGAGACAGCCCGCTACTGTATATACAAATTTGGCCCAGGCCTGGCAGTACTCTTTGGATCTGTCGGAGTTGAGACAAACTGAACAATTATTGGAGGAAGGTCTGATGACCTGTGAAAACAGAGAACACGTAGTAATGATGTCACCAAAAGATCTACACATAACTATGCTATTCACTCCACAAAAGGATGAAAGGTATGGAGCAGGATTTCTGAAGATTCCATCAGAATTACAGACAGTAGCACACCTATACACAGACAGAAAAACCACCTCTGTGTGTAGTGTAGTGCTGACCCAAAGTGCAGACAAATGGTACAGAGGAAAACCTGAGGCTGTGCCGCATATTTCACTGACAAGGGCAGACACTCAGTCCTGGAAGGACCTTGGAGGAATTGCTAAAATAGCTGAGGAAGCGACTGATTGGCACGAAGCAGATGCAATGTCGGTGTGAGATTTCAGTCCATCCACAGGCTTGTATCGGAAATACATGTTTGTAAGTGCTTGGACGACACCGGTGATACATGAAGTAGATCTGGACGATTGAAATTTAACAACATCTGTGTTGTTGACACAGGAAGATGAGATTTTATTGGCCAAACTGCCTCCTCATCTCTGGGTGAAAGCACCCACAGATGTAGGACTGTTGAAAAATATTCAGCCAGTCAAAATTAAGCCACGATCTGATTGGAGACCACGGATCAAACAATATCCATTAAAACCTGAAGTAGAAAAAGGAAATGATGACTTTCTTAGGTATCTGTAATTATTGCAGAGCCTGGATTCCATGTTATGCAGAGAAGGTGCAGAAATTGCAGGATTTAATACACTCTATACCAATGGCTATGACTGACAAAATACAGTGGAATAAAGAAGCTGAAGAACAGTTTACAGCTCTTAAACAAGAACTTGTGAGTTCCACAGTATTATCTCTGCCCAATTATGCCAAGCCATTCACTCTCATTGTGGACACAAAACGGGGATTCATGTGTGCAGTCTTGCTACAACAACATGGTAATAAAAATAAACCAGTTGGCTATTATTCCAAACGTTTGGATACATTCTTATCACCTGCTAGACAGATAGCTTATACAGCAATGCTATTGTCTCAGCCATATATTACCATTGAAAGATGCAACACCTTGAATCCCGCCACGCTCCTACCTACTGAGACAGACGGTGAACCGCACGATTGTTTGGCAGACACACAGAAACAACAATTACCTCGACCAGACTTAACAGTCGAACCATTTACAGATGGACTACATTACTTTGTGGATGGCTCATGTTTCAAAGATCAGAAAGGACAGACATTAACAGGCTATGCTGTTGTTCAATTACCAAATACTGTTCAAACATTAGCAGATTTTATGAAAAAGACATTAACACAGAAAGAGATAACTTAAACACATTTACTGCCGAATAATTTTGATCTTCCACAGGACGGCCTTCCAGTAGTCCAGCCAGGAGACTGGGTGTTCATCAGAGTGATTAAGAGGAAGAACTGGTCCAGTCCTCATTGGGAAGGTCCATACCAAGTGCTGTTAACAACACCAACTGCAGTAAAGATAGCGGAGAGATCAACGTGGATACATCTAAGTCACTGTAGGATACAGCGTGTGTTGGCTGCCTCCACAGTGTAAGGGGAAGTCTGGCTACAAAGGGAGTGTATTTAATTAGCAATAGATTGTCTCAACGCCAGTGAAGCAGGGAGATCCTTGCACTATTAGGTGAGGTTGGTTAACAACACTGTATCCTAGCAATCATGACTGAACTACAGCAGACCCCGGAGCGGCGTGCCCAGCGCCGCCGCTGCCGGACTGTTGGTAGGGCAGCCGGTTGCGTTGTGATCTTAGTGTGTTTCGTGCTCCTCGGATTCCTGGCCTGGTGGTTGACCCAAGAATTGCAGCTCACTGTGGACCGAGCCAGAGAACAACGCAAGCAACGTCAGAAGAGGTTTATTCATAATGTGAATGAGACAGATGGACACCCTCATATATACCATACTAATATGTGGTACAGATATGTTCATTTA